>NC_135316.1:101649153-101955062 GCF_048772815.1 Callospermophilus lateralis | reverse complement strand
TTTTTCTATCTTTTCTAAAGGATAAAGCATGAAATATCTTGTTGAAGTTCAGTCCTACCAGATCCACTCTCCTAGCAATCCAGTTAATAGTCCATCTGTCCATCACCCCATCTATCCATCCATACATCATACATACATATGCATATACGTATATACATAAAAATTTTAAAAAGGAGAGTAAATCATTTTGGAACTGATGCCTTCCCACAGAGCCTCCACCACCTTCTGGCAATTTCAACTCTCATTTCTGAGTCTGCAGAGTGTCTAGACTCTTTTTATGATGAATAATTATTTTGGGGGGTTTTGACAGATTTTCTTTCTCAGAGCCCAGACCACATTGGTTCCTTGCTGGCTCAATAATCATTTTAGTCATTTAAACCAATTTCCCATTTTTACTAATTTTTCCTGAGGATTATAATTTACTTATTTCCTGATAATTAAATAATGATTAAATGAACAATTTGACAAACAATGATCCTTTGTTTTCGCATTACGTTTTACTCTGTAAAGACTTTCTCACCCTGTTCCCTTTTCACTTGTAAAGCTTTTCTTTCCAGCTGATGACTGTCCTTTGGGTCTTCTTCCTAACATTTTCTAGTATTTTTTTTTTCTTTTTTTGCATCTGCCTAGCGCTGTCCTCCACGGACCTTGGGAGGTATAAGTGACTAATAGGCAGAGCCTTGGATAAAGACTTAAGTGCAGACAGTCTAGGAGATCTTACAGGTGTGCAAATGACACCTTAGGCAGAGAGCTTTGCTCACGTGCCCTTGTGTGGGAACCCACTGCTGCAGCATTGCAAGGAGACCTCAAGAATGAGCCCAAGTCATATTTGAAGAGGGTCTTTGATTAACAAAATTCATTTTGATCAGTTTAACTTGTGTTTTGATTTCAGTTGAATCATTGTTCTATGCATTTGTTCCAATAGAGAAAATAGTGATTCCTTGGTTTCTGCAGGAGGTGTGGGCAGAAGAGGTACAATAATAGTGTGGCTGCCCCTGAGTACGGTTGTGTTTTGCTAGAGATGGGAGAACTCACAGTGACGGAACCAGGCAGGCTGTAAGATATAGACACCATCTGCCACAGAGAGAACACACTACCAAAGAGCCACCTGTTCCTACATTGGTCTGGCCTTTGCCCCAAAATGTCACATGTACTCTTGTTTGCTATTTCTCTGACTCATGTAACTAGCTAATGACTAATGAGATTATTTTCACCTTCCGAACATGAAAATCCTCTCATGTGATTCTTCTGACTTTATTTTATTTCCAGTATAGTTGAATGTCTTCCTTTACATTTTTCTATTAGTTTTCTTGTTGACCAATCAATTATGGTAGAAAATATTTTTATTAATTCAAAATTCAAGAATAATTGATTAAGGATCTACTGTGTCAGGCCTTTGTTAATAATAGTGAACAACCAGACCCCCACCACCCCCCCGCCAAAAAAAAATTTTTTTTTTTTGATTTCATGGAATGTACAACTTCTCCAGGAAATAATTAAGATAAATAAGTAAAAAAAAAAAATAGTGTGCTCTGTAGCTATAGGTATTAAGAAGAAAAAGGAAGCAGGGAGAGAGAGGACGTGTGCAGGGTTTGTACTTTCAGGTAGGGAAGCCAAGAAGGCTTCCTGTCAAAACAGCTGTGGTGGTGTGCAGGATAAAGCCACATGGCCCCTGGGCAAGAGTGTGCAGAGCAGGGGGAAAACCCAGCGCCCAGGCCCTGACAAGGACACAGGCTGGATGCTCTTCTCCTGACCTGAGGGACCCAGCATGTCTTGAATGAGGCATAGGAAAGAGAGGGAGGGAATTCAGACAGAAAGATGACAGGGGACAGATCAGATAGAACCTTGCAGGTCAACGTGGTGACCTTTGCTTATAAATGAGATGGGAAACCATTGGGGAGTTTTGAGTGCAGAAGAGATAAGACCGATCAGAGCCACTCTGCTGCTGTGTAGGAAGCACATCAAGGAAACCACAGCAGAGCAGGGTGCCAGTCAGGAGATGCCACATGAATTCAGGGAGAGACGGTGGCTTATGGACCGGGAGGTTGGGAAAGATGCTGATGAGTGTGCATGTCACACCAGTGGGATTCACTGATTTGTTGGCTGTGTGAGAAGAGGAAGGTCATGTCAAAGTGTTTGGCAGGTATGATTAGACAGAAGAGCATGTTTGGAAGCACATAAGAGGACCTCAGTTCTGTAACACGTTAGGTTTGAGGAGTGTGCTTAGACTGAAAATGCTATAGCTGGCAGGATTTGTTCTTTTTAGTTATATATGACAGAAGAGCATATTTTGACACATTTATACATATATGGAATATATCTTATTCTAATTAGAATCCCAGTCTTGTGGTTGTATATGATGTGGAATTTCACTGGTGGTGTTTCATATATGAACATAGGAAAGTTAAGTCGGATTCATTCCACTGTCTTTCCTGTTTCCATCTCCCCTTCTTCCCTTCATTCCCCTTCGTCGAAATGAACTTCTATTCTTCCCTTCCCATCTTGTTGTGTGTTAGCATTCACATATCAGAGAGAACATTCAACCTTTGGTTTTTTGAGATTGGCTTATTGTGCTTAGCAGAAGAGTTACCAGATCCATCCATTCACTGGCAAAGGTCATAAAGTCATTCTTTTTATGGCTGAGTAATTTTTCATTGTGAATATATACATTTTCTTTATCCATTCATCTTTTGAAGGGCGCCTTGGTTGGTTCCATAACTTAGCTATTGTGAATTGAACTGCTATAATGCTGATTTTTTGTCATTGTAGTATGTTGCTTTTAAGTCCTTTGGCATATATGGAGGAGTGGTATGACAGGGTCAAATGGTGGTTCCATTTCAAGTTCTCTGAGGAATCTCCATACTGCTTTCCAGAGTGATTGCTCCAATTTGCAGTCTCATAAGCAATGTATGAATGTACCCTTTTCCCCACATTCTCACCAACATTTATTATGACTTGTATTCTTGATAATTGCCATTCTGACCAGAGTGAAGTAAACTCAGTGTAGTTTTAATATGCATTTTTCTAATTGTTAGAGAGGATGAACATTTTTCATATATTTGATGAAAGACCTCTACATTGAAAACTATAGAACACTAAAGAAAGAAACTGAAAAAGACCTTAGAAGAGGGAAAGCTCCCTCAGATTCTTGAATAGGCAAAATTAACATTATCAAAATGGCCATACTACTGAGAACACTATACAGATTTAACGCAATTCCTATTAATGACATTCTTCATAGAAATAGAAAAGCCAATCATTAAATTCATTTAGAAAAATAAGAGGCCCAGAATAGCCAAAAGAATCTTTAATGAGAAAAGTAAAGCCAGAGACATCACAATACCAGATGTTAAATTATACTACAGAGCTATAGTAACAAAATCAGTGTGGTATTGGCACCAAACAGCCATGAGGACCAACGGAATAGAATAGAGGATACAAACCCACATAAATACAGTTATCTCATGCTAGACAAAGGCACCATAAACATACATTGGAGAAAAGATAGCCTCTTCAACGAATGGCGCGAGAAAATTGGAAATCCATATGTAGCAGGATGGAATTTAAGCCCTTTCTATTACCCCGCACAAAACTCAACTCAAAATGAATCAAAGTCTTAGTCATCAGACCAGCAGCCCTAGACCTATTAGAAGAAAATTTAGGCCCAACTCTCCATTATGTTGGTGTAGGAACTGACTTCCTCAACAAGACTTCTAAAGAGCAAGATTTAAAATCAAGAATCAATAAATGGTATGGTATCATACTTAAAAGCAAACGATTAAGAACATGGGAATGGGAGAAAATCTTTGTCACCTGCACCTCAAATACTACAGCATTAATCTCAAGAATATACAGAGAACTCAAAAAACTTAACGCCAAAAAAAAAAAAAAAAAAGACAAATAACCCAAAAAATGGGGCAAAGGAACTGAAAAAACACTTCACAGGTGAGAAACTATGAATGGTCAACAAATATATGAAAAAAATGTTAAATATCCCCTTAACTTTTTGTTGCAAAACAGAAAACATTATTGAATGTGGAAACGGACACATGCTTAAATTTAGAAAAGTTACTTTGACTCCGCAATGGGTCAGTGAGACTTATTTCATTTTTGTCAAAAATATAAAAGTTAACAATAGGCATTCTCTGCAAATAGATAAAATTAATATAGATCGGTTGATGTCCTGAAGTAACCAAAGAGTATATTTTCACTGACAGATAAGGAACCATGTCCTTACATTTCATCCTACTATGGTATCAGGTTTACATCTAGCTCTGAGATACCCATCATTTAAGGTCAAAGTACTCGTGATGCTTTGCCAAAATACTTCCTGTTCCAATACTAAATATTTCTCATATTTCCTTGCTTAGAATAACAAGGTGTAGGCTCAGTATTCCTTCCAAGTATGTGAATTTCTGTGAGTGCCTTTAACTTTAATAATGTTGGATTTTTTGTGTAGGTACAGGTGTGTGTGTGTGTGTATGTATCTATGTGTGTGTGTATGTGTGTGTGTGTGTGTGTGTGTGTGTGTTATTCTTAGGACCTAACCTACATTTTAACATTTTCTTTTTTTTATAAAGAAATAACACTGTTTGGGGAAGCTTTTTAGAGCCTTGAAATGAGACAAATTAAAATATAACTCTTATTCTTGAGAAATAATTGATGTCTTCATGTTGTTGAATCATACCATTAGTCATGAAACCCAAGCCCTATGTTTAAAAAATTACAATCTCATGTTTAAAGTATCTCTTTGGAACATTTCAGGAAATCTTAAGCAAGTCTTTATGTGACATTGAATTGCAATTTTTACTTGTCATTTTAGATCTATGGGGAGAATTTGTTCTTTGGGCTCGGCGTCTGTATGGAACGTGCATTCCTGTGGTTCCGCTTGCCAGGAATTCGGGGCAAGGTTAATATAGTGGGTTTTGTGAGGGAAAAAGAGCTGTTTTATGGAAAGAATTTTGAACTTTGCCTTGTTTGGTTTCCGTGAACCTTCAAATCCGCTCCATATATTTGTATGGCATCCTGAAGTCCATTTTATTAATTTTTAGTTAGCACGTTTTTCCAAACTGACATCTCTGAGAAGGTGTGCCAGCCCTGAGAACTGTGCCCTACTTTGAGTGGCAGTCCATGGATAGTCGAGGTACAGCAAGCTTGTCAGAGGTCCCCAATGCAATGGCTCAACTAGGGACAAGCTGATGTCCTTCTGAAGTCACCCTCCTAGGTAGGTGGTGAACGGGTGAATTCTGTCCCACAAAGTCACTGAAGGCACGGGCCTGGACAGCAGCTCCGCCATGCTCAGCACATACTTTCCGAGCCTGTCCCCGGTATCTGTTTCTAGCTGGTAGAAGGAAGGGGAAAAGTGAGTCCAGGGAAAGGGTTTTGTAGGTGGCTTGGAAGTTTTCTACCTCTGGAAGAACAGTCACAAGACCACACCTCCTTGCAGGAAATCCCAAGAAATCTATTCCCCAGCTGAGCAACCATATGCCCAGGAAGAGGGGAGAAATGAGTCTGAAGGGCCAACCACCAACATCTGCCACAGACTTCAGTAAGACAAGGACAGAATACCCTGTCAATTATAAATATATTTTTTTAAAATAGCAATTTCATTCAAACCAAGGCAGTTTTATTTTTACAATTTTTGTATTTGATGTTCTGATTTGCAAATGATTATTTCTGTATCATGATACACATTGATAATTAGAATTTCCAATAGTACTATTGTCCAAAAACTAAACCAGAGTAGCTTTTGAATTTTACATTGTTTTGATTCACCTATTAGTCAAAGAAATTAAAAATCTTGCTGTGTTTTAAATTTTAAATCTGGGATTTTGGTGAGAATTATGAGAGTATATAAAAATGACTCCATTCACTCCAATTAGATGATAATTTGGGGAATGAAGGGGCTGTGGAAAGAAAGCAGATAAACACCCCCACCCCACCCCCAACCCTGAGCAGACAAAAAAGAACTATTGCTAATCCAAAAACCCAGGGAGGAATTTTCCCCTCCCCTCCCTTCTTTTTTAGGCTAGTCTAACTTTAAAGGCAGAATTTTGCTTTCACAAAGTATACCAGACAGGAATTTATTCAAATTCCTCAAAACCAAGCCAGGAAAAGTTTGCGAAGGCCCAGGCATGCATGACACAGAGCACAGGCGCGTGGAGCGAGCAGGCAGCCCGGGGAAGGCTGCGCCGACTGGACTTCTGGGTGACTTGCATGTGTCTCGGCTTCCTTGAACCGGGGTCTCTCATTTTTAATAAGAATGATGAGAGTGAATTTGCCAGTGTGTTGATACAGAGTTCACACACGTGTAACAGGATGGTTTCTCCCTCAGCATGACCTGGGAAGTCCTAGGAGCCCAAGGTTACCCTTTGTCTGGGCTCACTGACAGAGCTGTCGGTGGCTTCGCTGGGTTGGAGCTGTCTCATGGAGTGGATTGCAGCCGACCTGCTCCCCAGAGATGTTCATGTTTCTCCTTGACACAAAGAGGAGCTAGCGCTTGAAGATTTCTAAAACTGGAGCAAGAAAAGAGGAGAGAGCCTCCTCTGGGTTATTCATGGCAGTGAAAGTTCAAACAAGCTGCTGCCATCTACTAGTTGAGGCTGGTGTTTACCAGCAGCGTGAACTCCAAGCCCACCCTCTATCTGGCTCTTGCAGGGACAGAGACATCTTCAAAATTGCATCCTTTACCTCAGGGACAGTGGAGTGCTCTGGTTTCTCAGAGACCAAGAACATGCACCTGGTGATAGACCAGGTTTTCCCCACACAAGGAAAACCTGATAGGAACCTGGGATTAAGTCAGAGTGAAGAGAGAAAGTCCAGCCCACAGAGTAAGGTGCCTATGAGATTTAGATGAACTCAAGCATGCTCATTAGCCTGTTAGGAGGCTGAACACTTGGATTGATCATGGCAACTTTGTGATGAGCCTGATGCCCGTGGAGCTGACCTGCTCTGCTGCCCAAGCACGTTCTGAGCACAAGGGAGCATAAAGATGAGCACAAGGGAGCCCCCAGGATGAAGGCAGAGGCAGGGCCCAGTGGAGCAGATCTGTGGGCACCTGGCCCTGAGGGATTTAACAACATGGAGAGTGAAACAGATGGTTTGTCCACTTGACTAAGGACTGATATGAGAGAAGAGTCACTTGGGGCAGCCAACTAGGCTCTGCAGAGAAGACGGAAGCCCAGGTCTATAACGTCGAGCTGTGAAGTTAGCAGTAGTGACAAGGAGGAGGGAGGCAGAACATGGTGGCATCTCTCTGCAGGCAGGGCCATGTCTGCAGTGAGGGCGCAGAACATGCTTGGGCAGCAGAGCAGGTCGGCTCCATGGGCATCAGGAGCTCTGGCAGCAGGTTTGGGTCACCAGTTGGCTCCAGGCACTGTCTCTTCATGGGGATTAATGCCATAGGCCCCTCCTGGAGCCCCTCCAAGATGACAGATGAGCAGACTGGCCAGCTTTCAAAGTCTGTTGACCTCTATAATTGCAGTCTCCTCTGCTCCAACTTTTCCTTCCTTGCATGTTTTCATTTTGAATATTAGCCCCAGCCCTTCTCCCTGGCCTACTCTCTGCTGATTGCGTTCCTTTGCCTGACCTCTATATTACGTTGTGTTCAGATCAACATAACTTCATATTACATCCCAGACACTGTCCTGGGCTCTAGGAGTGTGACAGTGGACAGAACGCAGGGGCTGCCCTAGTGGTTTACAACTTCAAGGGGGGAGAAAAGATAAAGAAGCTTTGAATTAAAACTTGGACAATATTTTACCAATAAAATGAGATTAGCGATGGTATGTCCTACATTGTAGGGGATCAGGAGATCCCTAAAATCAAAGCTTTGGGGAAAGAGGTATTATTGAACATGAATTTGTCATGAAGATTAAATCTCGAAGATCTGTGTTTTAATGGTCATCTTTTAAAGTGACAGGCAGTCAAGAATTCTAGGTTGAAGTTGGGATAAAATGCTAGGAAAAATTAAAAGGACCAAATGGCAGAGCCTCCTGCCTAAAGTCTCATAGATGGTAAAATGTTCTTGTGTCCCTTTAAACTTCAGTGATTTGTGCTAGATATTTGATATGTGCCCCAAGACAATAGCAAATGTATTCAAGAATAAGAGAACTGTGGAACGCTATGAAACTTGTTTGTAATCTCCAAGTGCCCACCACTCATGGGAAGGCAGTGAGCATTGAGGTTGACAAGTAGCAGGTTTAGCTAAACAGTCAACTCCATTTCCTCTTCCCTCAAAGAGACAACATCTGCCATTCTTTTCATTGATAATCTTATTAAATGAATCTGTTATGGAACTCCAGGAAATCTCCTGTCAGTAGAATAATTCTGGGTTATTCCAGAAAATAGTAAGAATAATAATTTTTAAAATCACTCCTGATTTTTCTTTATATCTTTAAACAGTGGTTATTAAAGTTCAAGTGGCTGGTTTAAAATTGACTCATAACACACAGTACAGAAAGACTTATGAATGTTGTACATTGACTCATGAGGAAGAATAATGAGTTATACCTGCAGAACAATTAAGTAAATAAAAATTATTGTGCTATGCCAGGCATATTATCTGTGTGGTAGGCTTCAGTGTTTCCACAGCTTGATGTTCCGTCGTCCTTCTGATCAGGGATAAAAGTTAATGTCACTCCACCAGCCCCACACGGTGCAAATGTCTGATTGCTCTCTTGCTGTCACTGGCCCAGACACTTGTTAGAAAGGTAGGACTACTGGCCAAATGAGCTCTGGCTGGGTGCAGCAGTCTTGCCAACGTGCCTAATGAAAGTGTGGAAAAAGATTTCATGCCAGGCCTGGGGAGGCCAGATCACAGCTGCCCAGAGCTCTCTGGCTTTGACTAAATTTGTGGTGCTATTACGTGATGGTACTTGAACTGGCCTTTCTCCTCCCCTCATCACTGATATGTTATAACTATATTTCCTTTATCGAATGTTGCTGTATAGTTTTGCTGTTAAAATCAAGGAGAAAAACAGGCAAATATTGAGGTAGAAGAAGAAAAATTTTTTAGTGGGGAAAACAGCATACAGCATGCTAAAGATTCTGCTGCAGGGACTTGGGCTCAGTGTGGGGAGCATCTTCTTCCACGGTCACCAGTTGGTGTGAATGATGGAATTTTCAGCCTCGTGCTGCTCCTACAGTGCATAAGCCAAATCTTCACCAAGCAGGCTAGACCATGTGTGAACAGAGAAGTACATCTTTACACACAGTAAAATCTCATTTTAATCAAATACATTCCTTACCCATGCTATTTCTGATTGGTATCATAAATCAAAAAGAAGTTATTTTGACTTCTGGTTTCTGCAGAAACTTACCAGTCCTATCCTTACAACAAGGAAAAAAAGCTGAACTCACTCAAAGTCAACAACTGAAAAATCAACAATGCTTCTTAGATCCAAAAGCAAATTAAGGTCACAGAATAAATCACTGCCTCAAAATTTGCAGACAGGTAAATACAGAGAATCACAGCCCACTGGAAAGAAAAGCCACAGGATCCAAAAATGCTTAAACTGCAGTTGACTAATTGCTACTGGCCGAGATTGGACTTGTTTAGGAGTTCACCTCTCCCAGTCTTAGGGGATCCCTACTGCTTCCAGGTGTTTTACCAGGTTCTCATGGTGAGGTTCAGAAAAAAATTTCCACTTGCTTCCTACATGGGGAGAGAAGTAAAGGTTTTGAAGTAAACCCAGAGTTCTCTGTTCATGTAAAAGTGACTCACTCCAGGAAACCTAGTTTCCCAGAGCCTTACCTGACTAAGGGAAGTACACTCAGAAGGCCGAAGCCCCCTGCTGCCTTCCTGTACCATGTAAGTTGGGGTGGGGGTGCTGAGGAAATCTGAAGGTTCCAGTCCAAGTACTCTAGCTGAGTGAAAAATCTGAAATGACAGAATGCCTCTCCTCCCCAGAATACTTCAGCCACATAAACAGGGGCCCAACATAATCCAGATACCTGAAGCACACAGATTCTATTTAGAAGGCATTTCTAGGAAAACCCAAAGACAACAGAGGAGACAGAAACAAGGAGGTGAGAGGAAAACGAAGGCCTCAATACCTACAGAGCCAGCAACCTCACACATAACCCAACCCCTACCTAGAAAACCATAAAGCCTCACAACTGGCCTTCTTACTCAGTTACTGTTAACTCACAAGTCATGTCCAGGCTTCAAAAACAACAACAATTATAAAAGACAAATAAAATCATGAACAAGCCAGATAAGGAGGCAAAGACAGCATCAGAAACAGACTTAGATATGACAGAGATTTCATAATTATCTAATAATTTGGATTCATTTTGAAAGTAAAAATAACTTTCATTAATATGCTAAAGATTATAGTGGAAAAAATGGGCATCATGCAAGAACTCATGGTTAATGAAAAGAGAAAGAGACATTTTAGGAAAGAATAAAATGGAGATTCTAGAAATTAAGCACACTGGAATGCAAATAGTGGGTGCCTTGCATGGACCCAGCAATAAAACTAGATACAGCCAAGGAAAGAGTCATTCAGTCTGAGGTCTCTCAAAACCTCACACACTGACATGCAGAGAGAAAAGAAGTAAAAATGAAACAGAATGCCCAAAATGGGTTGGATAATTCAAAATGTGTAATTTGTGTGTAGTGGGGATATCAGTTGGAAAAGTAAAGAGAAAGAAACAGACTAAATATTTAAAGGAATAATGGCCACAAGTTTTCCAAAGTTAATGGCAAATGCACAAACACAGATCTTAGAAGCTCCAGGAACACTAAGCCAGATAAATACCAAAATCACTATACCTGGGCATATTGCGTTCTAATTGCAGAACACCAAAGTCAAGGAGAAAATCTTGAAAGAGGGCAAAAGGAGAGATCACCTTATCTCTGGTAAAGGAGGTGAGAATTACAGTAGACTTATCCTCAGAAGCCACACAGCAAGGAAAGAGCAAAGTAAAATATTTAAAGTGTTGGAAAAAAAAAAGAAAAAGAAAAGCCTAGGTATTTATATCTGTAGAGATTGCCTCTCAAAAGTGAAGAATAAATAGGAACTTTCTCAAAGAACAAATGGAATTTCTTTCCAATATACAAGATTTGCAAGAAATGTCAAAAAGACATTCTTTGGAGAAGGGAAAATAAACTAGACTTTGCTACACCAGCACCCTGACCTCAAGCTTCCAGCCTCTATAACTCTTGAGAAATTAATGTCTTTGCACATAAGCTACCTAATATGGTATTGTGCTAAAGCAGTCCAAACTGACATGCATGATCTTTGAAATGGTGCAGTGCTATAGAAAATGGACTTAGATTAGCTGTAAACTCTAGGTAAACTACTAAAAAACTTTTTAAAGAATGTTTTATTTCATATGTGGGAGCTAAACCAAAATAAGGGGAAAGGGTGGGGGTGAATCCCACAAAAACAAAGGAGAGATCAGGAAAGTAGAAGAAGGGAGTTGAGGGGGAGACAGGAAGGATGAGAAAAGAGAAAAGTGGAATGAAATTGACCAAACTATGCTATGTTCATACATGAATATTCCACGGTGGGCTTCACCTTTATGTGTATCTATAACGCGCTAATTTAAATATATATGGGTGTGTATACACACACACACACACAGAAGATGAATAGAGCAGCAAAAGAGAAAAGGGAGGTAGGGAGGGAGGGGGTATTGAGGACTGAAGTGTAGCAAATTGTACATGTATGATTATATCAACGTGAACCCCAATAATTTGTAAAATGATGTGCACTAATAAAAATATGTATAATTAATATACTAAGAGGAGGTAAAATATAATTGCATAACATAATAAAAATTAGAGGTGGCAGAAAGTGAAGAAAGCAAGTGCAACAAAAAGCAAGCAATTGTAAACATGCTGTGTTCTACTCCATCTGTATCAATGACCACTTTAAATGTGAATGGCATAAACACACCAGTTAAAAGGCAGAGTCTAAGAGAATGGATAAAAAGACAATATCCCACCATGTGGTGTCTTCAAGAATACCAATTAACTATAAAGACATTTTTTTTTTTTTTTAAGTAAAGTGATGGAGAAAAGCTAACAACATTGAAAGGAAATCTGGAGTACCTTTATTAATTTCAAGTAAGGCTGACTTCAGAACAAGAAAAACCACCAAGGAGAAAGACTGGCATTCTATGTAAACACACAGGAGACTTTTCTCCAAGAAGTTAGGCAACTTTGATGAGTATGCAGCTAACAGCAGCATCAGAGATCCTGGTGCTCCCAGCTTTCTGTGCATACTCAGTACCTTCCCAACCAGACCCCCAGCAGGTTGTTTTGTGGATACTGGAAAACTGATTCTAAAGTTTCTAGGGAAAGGCAAAAAATCCTGAATGATCACAATTCTGAATAAGAAAAAAATAGAGAACTGAAATGACCCAAATTCAAGGCTATAAAATAAAGCTATAGTATCAATTTTTCTATAAACCTAAAATTGCTCAAAAAATCACTTACTAATTTTTTTTAAAAAGTTAATTTGTTACAGTTCTTTCACATTCTGATTATTTTGAATCCCAAAATAGTTCTGATGTATACTGGAAATTCTGGACAAGTGGAAATACACAGAATATAGTTCCCTATAGAACACAACTTTTAACATCCATGAAACAGTCTTCAACCTTAGTGTAATCTTAACAAAACAAAAACTAAGATTGAATCTGTGACTTATCCAAAAAATAAATACAAACCACTTGAAAAAATCTTGTTTTCAAATATTTTTCTAGGCTTTAGAAGTAATGAATGAAAATGGATAGTAAATACAGGAAAATTATGTGAATATTTTTGTACACTCACACGGACACAAACATATTGGAGAAAATTTCCCCATATATAAAGTTCAAAATTTCAGCAACTAATTAATATTCTATTCATTTGTAACCATTAAACTGTAGTGTTAGTATTAATAATATTAAAATATATCCTTGTTTCTAGGTTTATATTAACACAAACAATTTCTAAATTAAAAAAATTCAACCTTCTATTGTACTAATGGAAATTTCATATTAATTATAATGAAATAGAACTTTTTAAATTAAATTTATGTTCTTATCTCATATTTATTGCAAATTACATTTGACTAACAACAACTTTTCTTTGGTATCTTCAACCACTTACGTCTGGTTGAATTTTAAAATCTTTCTATTAATTAATGTCAATTATTTATTTCCAGGCTTGGTTGATAGCTGATTCACTAGTTCTGTCAGCCTTGCTAAAACTAAACAATAAATTCTTGCTATTATAGCTATTCTGAAGTAGACTGACCTGGTCGACTTTATAGTTAACTTTTTTTTTTTTTTCTTTTTCCTATGACATGGGCATAATTAAACAGATCTATGAACTATTTGAATCCTAAAATAGGAGAAAGAGACAATCTGAATACCTTTTTGGATATATAATTCTAATTTTTTGGAATATGATAAAATTCTTGTAACTATTATCTTCCTAACAATTATACTAAATTCTGGGATTTTTGCCTTGATTTCCTTTGATTATAGGTCCTAATATGTCTTTAAAAATGGGTGACAAAGCTAAAACACTGTAAAGGAAATCATATTGCTGACCTGATATATTCTGCTTGCTTTTAAGAAAATTTTAAAAAAAGCTAGTGCTTTACAGGGGATCATTGCCCTTAGGACATCCATGGGACACTGAGGCCATGGGTGATGTGTGGGCTGATCCAATGGCATAAGGACAGTTGATTTGAACGTTTGGAAAGGTATCTTACAGCTAGTTGTGGTGAAGGGTAGATTTTCATCAGTCATCTCATGGAAAATAAATTTCTGCAAAGCTCTTTTGACTTGAAATTGCTACTCATCAAAGGCAGAGGGGTAAGAAGTCAGAGGGTATCTGGCATGACTTCTTTGCTACCTTTACTCACCTGGAAATTGTCCAGCACCAGAGGCAGGAAATATTTCTGTTGGCATGTGTGCCCAGCATCCTTGGAAAGGCTCTAACTTAATACCTAAGCTTTCCTGCCAATGTCAGCATCCAGCCTGGCCAGCACTTCTGTTCCATTTGTGAATACTACGGTTAAAGACTTCACCTCTGCTTTTCTAGAATTATTTTCTAGTCATATCTTGGAAGTTTAGAATTTTTCTAAGCTTGAAAAAATGTATTTTAACTAAGAATCTTTTTTACTTATAAAAAAGTTTGACTTAGAATATATGAGGTAAACATGTATTTTATTGCAAAATGATAGTTTTAAGGTGATTTAGCAATTTCACCAATGGGGCAAAGTTGTGCCCAAAGAATACTTGCCTATTAAAAAAAAAGTCTCAACTAAAAGGTAGTTCAGAAACACAAGGTTTATAAAACATATTTTAAAGTGTTTAGAAGAAAATAAGTTATTTTGTGTTTGTTCTATGCTCTGAAATGGCAATTAAAAATGTTTTCTTGTTTTGCTTCATCTTGCTTTATCGTTCTGATGGCCAGGGACAGGTCTAGGCTGACTGGGTACAGTTCGTCAGTTGAACATGTGGCCAAGTTGTGGTAAAGATGCTTATAGTGAAAAGGTTGCCTCAGTCTATCATCAGGTTACTTCACAGGAAAAACACTTGGGAATTATTTTGGGAATATATTCTAGTTAAATTGAACATGGTTTAAAAAAATAGAAAATGTTGCTCATAGATTTTATGTACTAGAATAAATTATTCATTAGGATAATGAGAAATATGACATCATCCCAGGTAATTTAATTCCAGTTGGTATACCCTGCAGCCAATCTCTACAGTGTAGGGTGGCCTTTCCTGCTAATGCTGGTCTGTTGACATTCTCATTTTATTAAGTGGAAACATTTGGCCTTCATGATAAAAGTTTATTATGCTGAATCCAGATGCCTACTTGAAAATTGTCTCACGACCAATAGGTTGACTTTAGGATAGCTACTGCAGGATAAAATTTACTATTACCACAGATCCTACTATAGAGGTTTGTGAAACAAGTTCATATAAAGAAGTAAATGTTGAGGGGACACTTTGGTGGGAGATAAATGGAACAGAAAATGAATTCCCCCCATAAGACTGAAATCTATACAAGAAACGTCAGAGTAACCAGTAGATGACCCCAAACTTCAAGTCATAACTGAATTAAGGCAGTGGCCAAATCTGCTTGTTGCTGCTTAAACTGAACTTCTACCTACGTGTTCCCAAGCTCTTTAGCATATTTGTACTCAACAGTGTTTCATGGTCCAGACAGAACTAGATCCTGTGAACAGGATTCAGAATTAGTCTGTTTTCTCCATGTCCATAAATATATCAAATGTCTCATTTGATTCAGAACTTAAGCCTGGAAAACTTGCAAAAAAGTAAGTTTGCAGTTTTTCTTGAAATAACTCAGAATGTGGTAGTATAATTGTGTTGAAATAAGTTTTGTGTCACTTATTCAAAACATGAACATTTTCTTTTTAAAATTTAATAAATGTATTTTTTTCCAGTGCTGAGGATCAGACCCAAGGCCTCACACATGATAGGCAAGTGCTCTCCCACTGAGCTGCACCCTGTCTCCCCTCATTAATACACTTCTAATGGTTCATTCCGCAAATGAAAAATTCTCTCTCCTGGGATACATGCATGTGAACAGGAATTTTTTTAAATTGCAAAAGTTTAAAGAAGATAAGTTTTTTATTCTAAGATAGTTGTTGAGATAACACACTGATAAATACTAGCATAATGGTACATTTTCAGTTTTCACAGTGTGGGGGCTGGGCGAGCTGTTGGAATCTTGTCCTGGGTAGAGGTCAAGGATGCTGTCACCTACATATCCTGCAGTGCACAGGACACATCAGCATGATAAGGGTCATCTATTCCCAAATGTCACTAATGCTAGAGTTGCAGAGCCCTGCATTAGAGTATCCACTGGATAAGTCAGATATACTCCTTGAATGAGCAGATTTATTTTCGATCAACACTTTGGCATTTAAACAATCTGACACTAAATTTAAAAGGAGACTACAACTTACCTTTTGGTGGCCTCAGTGAATTCTCCTTTAAAATATTTAGTGCTGGGGGTTTGCTTTGTTTTGTTTTTGTTTTTTTCTCTATTGGTTCTGCAGTTCAATAAAAAGATTGCATTATGAATTGGTTCTAGAGTTTAAAAATAGACTTTACTAGAATAATACAGATTGTATACATGCAAATCTAAGAAAACAAATGAAAGCTAAATACACCACTGCCCTACCCCCATATTAATAGATGGCATTTTTTATTATGTAATTTTTATACCTTTATTTTTTATTTATTTACTTTTATATGGTGCTGAGGATTGAACCCAGGGCCTCAAATGTGTGAGGTGAGAGCTCTACCGCTGAGCAACAGCCCCAGCCCCTAGACTGCATTTTTAATAATAGTGTTGGACAAATGTCAAGGTCATCACACAGGTTCTTTTATTTGACCAGGACTGGATACTTAGTGACCACTACTGCAATTGAGGAAACAAACAGTCTTTGAGTTTAGGATTGGGGTTGTGTATACCATAGTTAAGCCACCCATTAAGAGTTTTGGCATCCCACTCAACTCCCAGTTGAGTGGGATGCCAAAACTGAAATTTGAAAGATGCAAAGTCAATCAGCTTGTTTCTGAAAAGGATCAGACCTGGCCAGAGTCAATTGAAGGAACAGAAAGAACAACTTAGAAATGATTGAGGGAAGCCAAAGCTCTTGAGTGACAAGAAGATTGTCATTTCGCCCCCACCAGGTGACATTCTGTTCCCAGGTGGAACATAATGTAGAAAATGAAGCCATACAACCAGGTCAGTTTCACAAGTGTGTATCAGGTTGGTAGGGTTAACAACCAGATAAGAAAAGATGTATCCAGAGTGAGATGACCCCAGTGGAGGGAAGATGACCACTCGAAGGTGCTCCAGGGGCTGATTCTGCGGATCTGCAACTTGTGGTACTTCACAAGGCTGGGAGCAGGTTCCTAAAGGGACTGAGGCCTGGCCAGCGGGCTCTGGAGGGGGCCTGTGCCCGAGTGGGGACTGGTTGCTTCAGGGGCATGTGTGCTCCATATTGCTAGGAGGTTAAGATTCATTAAGATTCATTGAGGGGGTCGGAAGGCATGGTCCTCACATGAGCCTCTGGTCCTGTTAGGAACTTGGAGTGTGGGGGTGAAGGTTGTTTTTCAGAATAAGGCCTTGCATGCTTATTCATTCTTATTCAGTTATCTCAAACCTATATTATTAACCCCAAGCACCAAAATTCCTTCACAATAGATGAGTTTTACCAATGTATTACTTTGTTTTCTATTGATATCACAAAATACCTAAAGCAGAGTACTTAAAAAGACGAAGTTTATTTAATTTAATATTTTGGAGGCTCGAAGTCCAAGATGGGGCATCTTCATCTAGTCAGCCTCTGGTGATGTTGCCCTTGGCCACATCACAACATGCCGGGTGGCATTATGGAGGCAGCAGTGCAAAAAGGAAAGGTCACGTGGGGACCCCAAGAAGCGAGAGCAACAGAGGTCAGCTCACTCTTTCTATAGCCACCCACACTCTTAGGAACTCAGAATGGTTCCACAAGAACTGTGTTAATCCCTCCTGGGCCCTTGGCCTCATGACCTGCACGAGCCTCAGCTCTTAAAGGTCTCACCACTTCTTAACTTGTCCATATTATCCCCTTAAGGGATAAACTACATGCAAACCAGTGACCACTATTAGAACAGAAGCAGTTACTTTATATTTGGAGAGGGTTTAGTGGGGGACCACAGGTTTGTAGGTTTTTGGTTTTTTTTAAATCAGTTATCACCACAATTTTCTGCCCCTGTCACTTTAGGTTAGAAAGACTTGGTATGATTATATAAAACTATGACTAGAAGAAACAAATGGGAATATTACCATGCTCATGTTTTTCATGGGGAAAAAAGAGTCCTCAGAAGACAACGAAGCAACAAATATAATCTTAACACTGAAAAACCAAATAACCCAATCAATAAATGGGCAAAGGAACCAAACAGACACTTTTCAAAGGAAGAAATAGAAATGGTCAACAAAAATGAAAAAAAAATTCAATATCTCTAGAAATTAAAGAAATGCAAATTAAAATTATACTGAGATCTCACATCATTCCAGAATGGCAATTTTGAAGAATACAAGTAATAATAAATGTTGGTGAGGATTTGGGGAGAAGGGTACACTCATACATTGCTGAAGGGACTGAAAATTGGTGCAACTACTCTTGAAAACAGTTTGAAGATTTCTCAAAAAATTAGGAATGGAAGCACCATTTGAACCAGCTAAACAACTCTTTGGAATATATCCAAAACATTTAGAATCAGCATACCACAGTACCACAGCCACATCAATGTTCATAGCAGCACAGTTCACAATAGCTGAGCTAGGGAGCCCACATAGATGTCCTTCAACAGATGAATGGATAAAGAAAAAGTTATATATATATATATATATATATATATATATATATATATATATATATAGATAGATAGATAGATATAGATATAGATATAGATATAGATATAGATATAGATATAGATATATAGATATATAGATATAGATATGCAGTGGAGAATGAGGCAACCCTAAAGAAGAATGACTTTATGGCTTTTGCCAGTAAATGGATGGACTGGAAAATATTATGTTAAGTAAAATAAGCCCAAAATATCAAAAGTCAAATGTTTTCTCTGATACACAAAAGCTAATCTAAAATAAAGATGGGGGGTGATAAAAAATAAAAGATCAATGGAGTAGACAAAAGGGAATGAAGGGAAGAGAGGAGAGATGGGATAGGAAAGACAGTGGAATGAGTCTGACCTCACTTTCCTGTGTACATACATGAATATACCACAGTGGATCTCACCATCATGTATTTAACAAAATACCATAAGTAAATGGCAGAAAGATCAGTAGAGGAGAGTGAAAGGAACAGGGGGAGGGAGGAGGGGACGTGCTGGGGACTGAACTAAAACAAATTATATTCCATGCTTTTACAATTTTGTCAAAATGAATCCTATTGTTGTGTATAACTAAAAAGAACCATTTAACAAAAAGAGTTCATGAACTATTTTCTCATTGTCCCTCTGTATGTAAGTTGTTTTGATCCCCCACATTCTATTGACAATTTTTCTTTAGTTTCTAAGGTTACTGTGATGCCACAGAGTATACTTTTCTTTGTATTAGTTCTGCTTGGAGTTCATTGAAATTCTATATCTCCAATGGATATATGTTTAACTGTTTTCAAAAAGAAGTCAAAACAGATGTGAATGTAACTTCATCCAAGCTAAAACATATCCTTTACTCTCTTTCTGTAGAAAGTCCTAAGGTTAGTATTTATCTTCTGCATGTCAATGTCTGTTCTTCAGTAATGAACTCAGGGCACCAATGGAAGAGATCAGAGAGAATGAATGAAATTCAGAGAAATGATGAGCTGTTGCAATTGTGATTTTATTTCTCTTTTTAAAAAAATTCTCCCCTTCACTCTTTTTTTAATTTTTTTTAGTTATAGGTGGGATAACATCTATATTTTATTATTATTTTATTTATATGTGGTGCTCAGGATCGAATCCAGTGCCTCATGCATGCTAGGCAAGCATTCTTCCACTGAGCCACAGCTCCAGCCTCATGATTTTATTTCTTACCTAACTTTAATTTGCACCTGGAGAGTTTGGGGTCTAGAAAAAGGGTGCTATTCCAAGATGCCTCTGAGTATTTTTGGAATAGGCCTCATTGTTTTCTAATAAGGAAAGGCGTTATACTGCTGGGTGCTATTGTAGAAGCATTCTTCATTTGACAAAAATGTGGACTCCTGTCTAGAAATTTTAGATCCATAATTAAAATAGACCAAGAACATTCTGGAGTATACGTAGAAAATATATTTTCTATGTATTGATGTGTTTTCTAGACATTTACCATATTGGTCCAACAACAGAGGAAGGAAGAGTTTCCTGTTGTAGCACAGAATTTAAGGTTGACACTGCATCTGTACCTGTATATAAGAGATTTTTAGAAATTGGGAAAATCGCTTAACTATAAAATAGTTTCATTTGCTGCCAAATTAGCTATGTAATACTCAAGTTGTGGAAAAATTGATTTTTTTTTTTTTAGAACACAAATGTTTGTGCTTAAGGCTATGTGTTCATTGTTTAATTTATTGAAGTTCTTGAGTATTTCTCAATGCCTAGAATGGAAGTGAGAGATACAAGCCTAATTTTGGAGTGCTCATTCTACAGAGGTGACAATTCTGTGCAATGCATGACGTGACACAGGGGAGCTCAGAGTCTCTAGACGTGCTGAGGACTGTTACCTTATGTGGCCTGACAGCAAAGGACTTGAGCCCCTTGAACAGCGGAGGAGGTGTCTGCTGAGAGGGAGGCAGGGAAGCAGCGTGGAGCAGGCAGAGGGCAGGATGTGCCCAGCACAGTCAACAGCTATCTTCTTTCTCAGGGTTGGCCCCTTGCCACAGAAAATGAGAGGATAATGCATCTGACTTTTGTCCATTTAAACACTGGTCGACCACTGGAAAATCCTTTCAGAAGTGATTTTCTTTTTCTATGTTTTGCAAAGCCAGGAGCAGAAAACTGACATGGACAGTCCCTCTGGCTCAGTTTCCTCTGTCCGTCCTCCAGGCCTGCTTGTTACCTGGTGCAGTTCACGAGGCCAGGAAATGTTTCCTTCAGGAGTCACCATTTTCCTGCACAGTGTCCTGGCCATATCCCCACAAAGGCCGTGTCTCTTTCTGCCAACACACTCTGCTCATCCCACTGCACCGTGGATTTCTACCACTCCCCCATCCCCTTTTTTTCTTTTTTGTCCAATTAGGGAAAATGGAGTTAAATCTTGACAATCACACATAGCACATACTGTTTTTTTTTCCATAATTTCAAATAACATCTTCCCTGTAGGTGTAATAAAGAGAAATCTGGGGAGGGAAGAGGAGAATAACTTCCAGTGCTGTTCTCAGGTTTACTCTTATATTAACAATTCCTATAATTCACCAGAAAATGGTCAATTGGCAAAGCTATTAAACTCTAATGGTGGTTTATAGTGGATTTCAGCAGCCACTTTCTGTTTTCATTCAAGAACTCGAAGGAAATAAGGGACAGCAATTATTTGTTTTATGTTAAAATGGTCCTTTATATTCAGCCCACAGAAGCAAGTGGTGCTCTCTGTTGGTACACATGATCATTCATGGAAACAGTTTCTTTTCTGTTTGCTGTTGGCATCTTTTTCTTGTCTGTGCT
The DNA here is from genome assembly GCF_048772815.1 of Callospermophilus lateralis. Taxonomy (NCBI): domain Eukaryota; kingdom Metazoa; phylum Chordata; class Mammalia; order Rodentia; family Sciuridae; genus Callospermophilus; species Callospermophilus lateralis. The sequence continues at coordinate 101,933,879 of NC_135316.1, read as the reverse complement.
TCTCTCCCAAACTTTGAAAAGTCATCTTTCTTTCAAGAGTGTCTTGATGTGCTCTAAACTTGGCCATATTCATTCATTCAGATTAATGACCAGAGAAAATGATCTCTTCTTAAAGGTGCAGTCTCAAGCAAGATAAAGTACAAAGAGCATGATAAAAAAAAAAAATGTTTAAATAGATAACCAGATGAGTGGGTTCAGTTACAGGTCCTACCACTTTCTAGCCTGTGCACCTTCATGAACCAGGGACTTTCACTTTGCATTTCTGTAGAACGTGATGGGTAATATGTGCCCTCATCTGCACCTGCCTCCTACTGATGAGACAGAGATTTTTCTTAGGATACAAGTGTAAGCTGTCAAATGCCAGTTGTTAGGGCAGTGATTCACCAATATTCAAAATGGGATTCTTGAAGTGAGAGTCAATAGGACTCATGTTCTCACATAGGTATGGAAGCTGAGAGGTTGGTCTCATAGGAGTAGAAAGCAGAACAGTGTTTACCAAGCCTGGGAAGACATGGAGGAAGGTGCACAGAGAGAGGACAGGGTGCTTTGGCTGTAGCACAGTAGGATGTGTACAGTTGACAACAATTAATTGTATATTTCAAAGTAACTAATAGAGAGGATTTTGAATATTTTACAAAAATAACACAAAAACTAATAACTCTGCGGTTATGGATGTGTCTGTTGCCCTGATCTGAATCTTACACATTGCTTGAATATATTGAAATGTCACACTGTACCCCATACATATGTATAATTACTGTGTATCAATTAAAAATAAAAATATGTAAAGAACACAAAGGGAAAACAGAGAGGCAGTTGCTATAGGATGTTCTGTAAAGAGCATCTTAACACACATTAATACATATTAGGCAGTCACCAAATAGGGCCGTGCTTTCCTTCTTTCCCTTATCTTTTCTTCCAAGCCTCCTGCTTTCTCACTGTCTGCTTTCATAGCAACTTTGCTGTGCTCCACATGATTGGATTTCCTCCATGCTCATGCTAATGTGTGCACAGGCTCAGAAACAGGGAGGTCCACTGAGCCATAGTAACCCCCTCCTTGGTTTGGACATTTGCTCTAGTGCACATTCTGGTTGTGCATTTCCATGGGATCAGAATGTGCATGGGTGGGCACTGGCTTATCTTCTATAATAATTTAACTCGTTTGTATCAGTAGAATTTATCAATGTCATATGCTTGCCAGTTTTATGAATAACATATATTATTAGTCTTATAACCAACCTTAAGTAGGTAATATATTTTACTTACATGGTAAACAAAAATTTCCTCTTTTATAATAATAAAAGTAATGATATCTGACATGCCTTAAGCACTCACCTTATACCAAAACCTTGCACAAATTCACTAATTTATTCCTCACAGACTAGAAGTTATGTTCACAAAGGATGTGAGGCAGTCTGTATCTTGTTGAGATGTGTAGAACCTTGTTCCAGAAAGACTGGGCTAGTTCTACTTCCCTAGTTATTCATTATCTGTACAACCTTGAACAAGTTCCTTAGTTTTTACAAGCTTTTGTTTGTCTACTTATAAAGTATCTCATGGTGTTATGAGGAAAAAACACATTTTTTTCCTGAATGGTGTTTTATGTTCTCTTAAACAATATCCAAAAATCTATCTATGCATTTTAAAATTTCTTTGCATTATCAGGAATATTTTCAGTGAGACAGTTGTCCCCTCAAGTATGAGACACTTTTGATGATTCACCTTTTGGTGTTCGGTAAACATCATAGAATCTGAACACAAGTTCCTTCAGAGTACTATCAGCATCCTGAGATACTTTAGTCTCCCACGACAAAGTGATTTCAAATGCAACCCAATGCTCAGATTTATTTCATTTTGGTTAAAACTTTGGTGGGTGATTTTCAACACACCGAAAGTGCTAAACTCAAGTGGAAAGCTTCAATGCTGCACATTTTTTTTTGTTGTTGTTCTTATCTATACTTGGTTGGAATATTTGTTTCCTTTTCCCCTTTATTAGATGCATTTAACAGCTAGAGACATGATACAAAATTATTTTTCTCACTGAAGACATCGGAATTCCTCTGGCTTGATGTCAGAAACAACTTCAGCAGAATTCTAAGCATGGGAGCGAAGAAATGTCACATGCAGTTTTAATCTGTGTGGAAAAGCTTCTGTCACTGAGAAATGAGCATGGATAAATATTGATTGTTTCTTTGAAAATGTTTTTCTATTTCAAAAGTCAGTGGTACCTCGATGTGCTCTTCTGTCTGACAGGCACCAGCATCTTCACGGTCTACGAGGCTGCCTCTCAGGAGGGCTGGGTGTTCCTCATGTACAGAGCCATCGACAGCTTCCCCCGCTGGCGTTCCTACTTCTATTTCATCACCCTGATTTTCTTCCTTGCCTGGCTTGTTAAGGTACTGGAACAAATCGTACTAATAAAGTCCCCGCGTTGGGCAAGTTCTGTAAGCCTTCTGCGTTTGGTGGCCAGCTGCCCCCTCATTCCCAGTGTTGGGTGAACATGGCTTGTCATTTTCTTTCAGAATGTCTTTATCGCTGTCATCATTGAAACATTTGCAGAAATCAGAGTTCAGTTTCAGCAAATGTGGGGATCAAGAAGCAGTACGACCTCCACCGCCACCACACAGGTATGGGATCAGCACCAGGATGTCACTACCCACTGAGACAGGGGCCGAGCCCGTCCTTATCAGTGGAACAAGAGCAAGGTGTGATGGGCTTGAACAATCAGGCACAGTTAGGAAGCTGTTCGAAAACACAGGTGCAGGACCCAAACCTAACAATTGAGTCTGACTTTCTCAGGGATGTTATGATGATGCTTATATATTTTTAGTAGCTCCTTGGGTGATTTAGATACAAAACCCAGATTGCCAGCCACATTTATTTTGGACCTTTGATTTGGTTCTGACATCACAAGTCTTCATAGGGCTTGCAGATCCAATATAGCAACTATGGAATTTCCTATTTTTATGAGTATTTATTCATGTAATTGCAAGCCTAGATAATGGCCCTTATGTACAGGATTAGAAGTTTGGGAGTGGAAAATATATTTCATTCAAAACAAACCAATCATAGTGTAATAGAGAATGGAAAAGATCCCTCACCACCAGGGCATGCCTGTGACTTTTGTGGAGTCACTATATATTTGGAAGGATTTACATAAGCACCCTGAGGAGTTGGAGATGGCCTACCATTTCCAATTAATGCAGCAGAGCAGTTAATTACATAAGAGGGTAATTCAGCAAAATTTTTGTCATTATTTGTGTTTTCATTTTGTGTGCTTGTTTTGGTGGTGGTTAGAAAGAGGAAGGGCAGGTTTATGTCTTATAAATCTTCATAGCACAGAGAGAAAATAAAAATTCCAGAATCAAGAATAAATGATATAATCCCTTTTAAGTATTATTTTAATATTAAAGTTTTAAAAAAGTATTATAATTCTACTCCCTTTTACTAACCTATTAGGACAAAGTATATGAAAGATTCAAGGTACAAATTTTACTTGGAAAACTTTCAGATCAAACTCATAGTTAGAATTATGTGTTTAGATGCTATTCAGCATACAAACACGTAGGAAAAACCTTATGATGCTCTAGCATCTTTACAATGCTATGGAGTCTGGATTGTTCTGAGCATTCGTCACAGACAACGATAGTGGTGATGCTATTCAATTTCGGCAAAAACAAAACGCAAAACTGCAAATTTCCTTGAAAGATTTTTTTTTCAAATGCTGTCTGGATTTTCCACAAAGGAAAGCCTTCAGGGAATCAACCACATCCAGTTCTTATTTTTTCTCTCCTCTCTTTGCAAACTGTGAGGTGTAATAAAGTTCCAAGACCTCTCTGAGGTGATAACCTCTCCAAGGGCATGCCTCCTGTCCCAGGCATTGACACCTAATGGCACATGGCACTGTGAACTCAGCACTTGAGGTGCATGCAGAGCCTCTGGAGTATGGCCTAAAATGTCTTTACTCCATATTATGTTGATCAGGTAACTCTGATGGGTAAAATCACAGCTGGAATAGTAATGTTTAGAGGTGCCTCCAAATCAGCCCACGGTATAGTAGAAAATGAAATGTGAAGACTTTGAACAAAGTTGTACAGAATTATTTCGATGCCAAATTGTACTTAATCAGGAGGCATAAGTCTAATTCGGAGGAAATGCAACTAGAGGTAATCACATAGAGAACTGTGAAAAACCTTCATTAAGAAAAGTGCTGTGACTGAGGACCAGGTTGCTAAGCGACTAAACTCCTGCCAGCATCCTCTGGTGGAAGACCACTTGGGCAGCCTAGCAACAGCCTCAGGCCCCGCCCACCCTCAATCCCCTTTGCCAGAGGCCCCAGGTGCTTTTCTGTATATGGAGGAGAGGCAGCATTTTCTGTGATTCTCTTATATTTGTAAAATCTGGCCAAACACTGTTGAGGAGGACGTTGAAAGTGTTTTAAAACACTAAATCACACGTTTCTGATTCTAACAGGATAGTCTAAGGAAATAAAATAAAAGATGGCATTGTAAAGCATGTCACTTTTCAGACTTGAAGTCCATTCTTGCCTTTCCCTAGTATGTGAAAATTTGCAGTAATTCCATATGAAGGTCTAAAGGGGTCCTGGGCATGATGGACTTGTTAATGTCTTAAACAATGTAGGCTTCCCACGACAGCCATCCATGTGTGTAGAAACACACACACACACACACACACAGAGTCATAGGACAAACCCACGGTGTCCTGACATCTTAGGCAGCTGGCTCTGATATGGACCATTTAGAGGCAAAACGGAATCAATGAAGAGGATTTTTCTCTAAAATAGCAAAGTAACATCTTTCAATTGAATGACTGCCACCAAATACCCTTAAGTCATAGCGTAGACCAACTACAGAAAAGTAATGCTGAAGGACTTACGGAGACGGTAACAAAGTATGTGTCAAGGAAGAAGGAAATGGTGTAGAAATGATCAGATAGGTAATCCTGAGTCGGCCTGAATGTGAGGAGGCGTGTGAGTTTCATACCTGCATAGTTCTTAGCCATGGGTGACTGTGGCCATGTGCCCAGTGAAGGACAGACTCCGGGGACTCGTGATAGTCCACACAGAGCTGCTCCTACCCAGTGTTGAGGTGGAAGAAGTCTTGGGCGTAGCATCTCTTTGATGCAGACCTTTATCCCTATATGTAGACAGACACCATCCCAATGTCCTCTGACCTACACTGACTCATGATAGAGAAGAGTCTATCCCAATTGTTCCAGAACAGCAGCGAAAGAGCTGTTAAGCCTTAGTGCCACCCCAGGCTGCTTTTTCTGTTATAGGTAGTGACAGGGACTCAAGCAGGCTTAGGCAGCCAGCACACACCTTACATTTGCAAATGTTAGGTCCAATGGGGATTCTTTTGGGGTTTGGTAAATAAACATTCTGCTTCTGTAAAGAGAGCAACAACTTCTGGGTCTGTTATAATCTCTGAACACTCTCACTGACACAAGTTTTTTGAATTGATAATCCCTAATTAAGATAGAAGATGGATAAGAATATGGTTGGTACAGAATTAAAGGGCACTTTTGAGTTTTTCTTCCTTTGGAATCCCATCAATACTCTTAGAACATGCCCATAGCAATTTTGCAGTGCAATGCCCAGTAAAAAGGCAGAAAACATAAATGAAAAGATGCATGATCAAACATGGAAAGAATTCTCACCTCCCCAAAAAACACTGTGCATAACTTGATGCTCAAAGATGGTACATTAGAAAAATGTGTTTACTTAGTACAAGACCATAGGTTTCCACATGAATGTACATCCTTAAAATATGAGAAAGCAATAGACCAAGTGTAGTCAGGGAAGGGCTCTCCTGGCAACCAGGAGTTCTGTCCAGTAAGAGGCCACAGGGATGGACCCCTGTACCATTACAGGAAGTCATGTGGAGATCGGATTTAAGGAGGCTGTCACAGGATTTATTATTGAACAAAGAAATCAAGCCAGGTATCCCCTGTCATTATTTGTGTAATTACCTATTTTTAAAAATGATTGATTTTGAAAGAATCCAAGTAGCATAAAATTTCAAAATGCATTGTAGACTTTCTCCACGTTGCTCTGCCCACAAGTGGGCGGCATCTTAGGTTTGGGATTTTAATTCAGTTCTCTAGCTGTTCCCTGGGCCACCAGGTTTCCTTCTCTCACAATAAGATGAGAGTAATGATGATATTTTGCCTGTAAAAACAATTCCAGAAGCATTCTTACTTTGCCTGAGAAAACAATTCCAGAAGCATTCTTACTTTGTAAACCAAGTGACGCACTATAAAACTCTAGCAGAGGCAAACGGACACCCCTGTGAGAATTGTCCAGGCTGACGTCTTCCTGGTTTCCACATGATTATATGAAAGGGAAAGGGCCATGGAAATCCATATCTGTAATGATTGGTGCCATTCCACCAAGTCACACTGTCATATTACGAGCTCTAATAGATACTGAGGGCAGCTCCAGGCACGGTGGAATGACTTTACAGCCCAACATATTTAATCTTCACAATAACATTGTAAAGTGCGTTCTGCTATTGTTACCACTTTGCAGATTAAAAAGTGACAGGGATTAGAAAGTTAATTAGTTTGCCCAATATTACATAATGGGCAACTGGTAGACCTGGGACTTGAGCCAGGCTACTGAGCTCTCAGAGCCTTCATTTGACTCACTACAAGATCTGACCTCCTTTTAATTTAGCCATTGGAAGCCCTACTGTCAACATGCTGTCTTCATTCTGGCCCCAAGCTAACTTCTCCTAACTGTTGGCTCAGAGGGACATTCTCATGCATAGTCAGTGAGAATGTGCATTGGAGGGTCTTTTCTAGGAAACTGTTGGGCAATATGTATCAGAAGCCTTAAGGATGTATATATGATTTGACCAAGACATTCCACTTCTAGGAATTTGTCCTATGAAGAATTTTGGACCAAGTCCAAGATTTATATTTAAGGTTGTTTATGGAGGCATTTTGGTAAATAAAAAGATTCTGAATGTTTAGCAATAAAGTTGTCGATTATAAATTATGATATTGAAATAAATGCAAACCATTAAAATAATCATTGAAGTTTATTGACATGAAGGTCTGCTGAAAGAAAATTAATACAAAAGCAAAAGGATTGTGTGTTTGTAGTCATGTGGTATATGGCACAGCCTCCGTTCCCAAATTTACTTCGTAGATTAAAATGGCTGTTGTAGCTCTAACCTTGATATATATATTCCAGAGAGCAAGAAGGAGAAATATAAGAGAAAAAGAAGGTTTCTGCTTAACTCTTATAGGCCAATATGTTGTTAAATGGTCAAGATCAACTTCCAAAAATCGACAAGAAATAATCTTTTTTTTTCCCCCCTAGAGGCTTGGTGTACCCATGAAAATTCTGACATTGGAAAACAGGGATAACAGAGAGGGACAGTTGGTAGCTCTCACCACGTTCCCATCAAGGACTGGAGTCTCTAAGAATTCCTGGATTCTGCTAACTAACCCAAGTTCTTTCAAAAATCTTCTGTTGTTACTACATGTTACTTTATAATTGAGGGACTAGAGAGAAATTGAACATGTTTTCATTTTTTTTTTTTTTTACTTTTTATTTCATACAAAGGAATGACCTTGACAGAACTCTTGTACTAACAATTAAATTGACTCATTTGATTTTGGTCTGCTGGAAAAATAATTTAACAAAGAAAATTAGTCTTTGACTGATCAAAGCAAATATAAGCCCCAGGGAGGCTTTGTAGTGTGATAAGACAGTATGGAATGTGTCCTCCAAACAGAAGACTCTTAGCCAGTGACTGACAAGTGGGCTTTGTCTTTTGTCCTTAAAAGGAGAATCCCAGGATTCCGACAGGAACTTTAAAAGGCATCTTAACAGGTTCGCTTTCCACCCATGTAGTATTCTCTGTGCTTGATTCTACCCCCAAGAACAGCTTTTAAAATGCATCTAAAAGGGAGAGTGAGCACTGTAAATGGACAGCGGAGATAAACAATCTGCAGTGGCATCTCTAGTCAAAGAGGCTGTGTGTAAAAATGGACCTTGATTTTCTCCTTTAAAAACTACATGTTCAGCCTGTGAATTTGGGCTTCACCGCTTATACAGAGGACAAGTGTAGTTTCTGCAAATGATCTGCAGTCCCTGCTGCTAGGAGTTTGAAATTATGATGATAAATCTTAGGTAATGTCCCTTGCATCATCTCATACAGATTTCCATCAACAATTACCCTTTTCAACACAAGGTCAGACTAACAGGAAGACATAAATAAGGGTGGCAAAGGAAACTGTATGTGTACCAAACAGTGACCTCAGGCAGGAATGAAACAGTGAATGCTTAGAGTTAAGTTTCTTTTAGGAAAATAAAACTTTGGAATTACACCCTGTCCTGTTACCAGCCCTCCTGCTGCCACACAGGCCTAGGGAACTGGGGATACAGTTTGTCAGTGGGAAAATATTTACAAGTGGGGAATGTCTCCCAGCTGGGTGTAATATTGATGCATAAGTAATGGTTGAGATAGTGGAATATGCAGTAAGATATTCAGTCAAGTGAGTGAATTTCAGAATTTAGTAGGTGTGAGTAGCCGGAATTTCAATCACTTACAACTTCTAAGCCAAAGACATTATGTATGCCCTTCATAAATATGCACCTGAAGTTTCTATTGAGCAAATTAGTTATGGCTTAGTTAAAATATTTGCACAAAGTCAACCAAATGACATGCTAGTTTGCTACCATTAAAATGACCCCAGTCTCTTTCCCTATGCTACATGCATGCTTCTGATATGATCTACTGTGAGAATATCTTTAATTATCCCAGTAAGAAGTGTCCACTAAAGATAAAAATCTACCACCTATGGTAAAAAGCATGACATTACACATCATGCTTTAGAATTCTAGCTTGCATTTTCTTCAAGATCTAATGAATAGTCACCAATAGAATGGGGATAAAATATTTATCAAAGCATTTCTCAGGTGAAGAATAGTGTTTGAGCAATTAGACACAATGCTTAGGTGAGGTAGAAATGGCCTGAAAAGTAACACATGCTCAATAAAAGGAAGTGATTATCTTGCTCTTGTTATTATCATTATTTACCTAAGTCTTCAGCGTTAAAATGAACATAATTGAAGTGAATCATTTTCTAAATATAAACCTATAAGAACACACATTTCCGATGACATAAACTATGCAGAAAGTGGGAGACAGAGTTCTTAGTGTTCCATGTTAAGTGTCTCTGACTCACCTCCCTCTTTGTCCTGAAGATGTTCCACGAAGATGCTGCAGGTGGTTGGCAGCTGGTAGCTGTGGATGTCAACAAGCCCCAGGGACGTGCCCCAGCCTGCCTTCAGGTACAGTACAATGCCATTAAAAAAATAAAAAAATCACTCAGTGAAGATATTTGACTTTTTATACAAAGAAATACAAGCTCTATATTTTCCTAGATTTATGGCCTAGTAGTGGGGGACAGTGCTTCACTCTACCCTGTATTCCCAGGACCTGACATCTTCTAGATACACAGGAGGCATTTGTGAGTTTGACTTTCTTAGATTCCACCTACAAGTAAGCTCATGTACTATTGGTCTTACGGTGGCTCGTTTCATTAGCAGAGTGTCCTCTAGATTCATCCACACTGTTGAAAATGACAAAATTTCCTTCTTTTCCATGGCTGAATGATATTCCATGTGGTGTATTTACCACATCTTTTTTATCCTTTATGAAATACATAATAAGTCATTGTAAATTATAGTCAACCTACTGCATTCTAGAATGCTAGAAGTTCTTTTCTGCTATCTAATTATATATCTGCAACTCATGATACAACCACCATTTATACCTCTTTACTACTATCCTTCCTACCCTCTAATGAACACTATTCTACTCTTTACTTCTTTGCAGTCTACATATTTTAGCTTTCACATATGAAAGAAATAATATGTTAGTATTCTTCTGTGCCTTACTTATTTCATTTAACATTATGTCCTGCAGTTCCATCCACGTTACCATAAATAACAGGATTTCATTTTTTTGTGACTGGGTAATATTCCATTCTGTATCTTGGCTATTGTGAATACTTCTGCTGTAAACAGGGGAGTACCATTATTTCTGATATGTGGGTTTCATTCCCTTTAGATAGAAATGCTATGGTGGGACGACAGAATCAGGCGGCAGTTCCATTTTTAATATTCTGTGGAATCTTCTCCATGTTTTCAGCAATATCTGTATCAATTTATGTTCCCACCAGCAGTGTACAAGTGCCCCCTTTTCTCCACATTGTCACCAACATATATCTTTTGTAATTTTTGACAATCATCATTCTAACAAGCATGAGATGCTGTGTCATTTGGTTTTAATCTTCATTCCCTGGCAGTAGTAACGGTCAGCACCTATTCATATACCTGTTGGCTGTTCTTATGTCTTCTTTGGATAAATGTCTACAGAGGTTCTTTACTCATTTTAAAAGCAAGTTATCTGTATTTTTGCTCTTTTGTTGCATGAGTTTCTTAGATATTTTGGATTTTATTCCCTTTACAGTCCAAGATTTGAAAATATTGTGTTCTCAAATTCTGTACCTTACCTTCCCATTTTGCTGTTGGTTATTATTTTCTATCCGTTGAAAGGATGAAGGTGGAAAGGGGAATGATTATACAAGTATATTGATAATATTGTCACTATTTTGTGATATCCTTTTGTCCTGTATTTGATGGTGACAACGCTGCTAATATACAACTACTGCAATTACATCCACTACTATTTCTACTAATACTCATAACAATAATAACAATGATAGCAGTAGCTGCTTTCTTAAAAAGCACTTTCACTAACATCCTTCATTAATCCATCCTCTGGTATTTACTGAACCCCAGGATGCACTAGACACCAAGACAGACCTGAACCAGCAAGCACTATCCCTACCCTCATGGAGCTTACAGTGTGCTTGAGGGTGGGTGGAAAAAAGCACGTTCGACTGGCAATTACAAGAGCAATGTGGTTTTTGAAAAATGTAACACTAGACATTATGAGACTGTATAGTTTGGAAACCTCTGTTTTCATCTGAGAGATCAAGTAAAGTCCTTATGAGGTAGTAATGTTTAAACAAAGACCAAGAGAATGAGGAAGGAAGTGACTAACAAGGGGGTTCACTACAACCCTGTGATGCAGAAAGAGTGGCATGCATATCTCATTTCCAAAGAAGAAAGTGAGTATTCAGAGGACCAAGGCAAGTCTCTTGAAGTTATACCTCCATCAAATGGAGAAGGCCAGACTAGCTGGATCTTCTGGTTCCCGGTCCCTTGTTTTATTCAAAAGAAGAAACATGCAGAAGATTACAGGTTTGTGATAGAAATAAACCATCAGAGCTACTTCAAGTACCAAATCAGAGTCACAGAGGACCCAAAATCTACTCAATGCTTGTGAATTGATACCTTGAGGTTGCAATCCAGAATTAGAAGGCAAGTCAGCCTCCAGTGTCAGGATGATTTGAAAACGGAAAGGGACAGATAGTGAGGGAAACACAGAGCAAGGACACAGTGAAAGGAACATGGGCGCCATGGTTCAGATGTTGGGCTTGTGTGGAGCTTCAGCCTCAGAGAGACTTTGCATGGGGCGTGCTGTGAACAGAGCAGCATATTGATGAGTTTTCTGAATGTGAGCCCCAGGGTTAGAAATATGGAGGAAGTCAGGTGATGCAGTAGGAAGGAAGATCCTTCACATCTTTGGTCCGAAAGCAGGCTTTACAGAGGAGTCCATGCTCAGGAAGAGTGTGGATGATAAATGAGATGGCCAGGGATGGGGGTCTGTTTGTGGTAGGCAGGAACTGAGAATAGAGAGCACATTTCCAAGCCTGAACCAAAATTAGTAATTAGTTAATAAATAAGTAAATGACAAGAATTCAGTAAGCAATATATTTAAGAGAAAATGGTTGTGAAATGCTTGCTGGCTTCTACTAATGATGGATGTCATAAAAAAAAATAGCAGGAAATGTGGGATGCATTGGACAAAATCGTGCATGTATAAATTTACTACAGTGAATTCCACCTTTATGTATATCTATAAAGCATAAATTAAAAATCAATAAATAAATGAGTGGAAGGTAGACCAGTAGAATAGGGGATGGAGAGTAGGGAGAAGGAAGAGGAGACTGAAATGCAGAGTCGTGCTTAAATCCCATGCGTGTGTGGTTACGTCAAAATGAACCCAGCTATTACCTACAACTCTAATGTACCAAAATAAGGGGAAAAAAATACAGAAAATCTGTCATCTGAAGCATCCACTCGTTGTGGGCTCTAGTAACAGCTCACCCCTAAGGACAAACAGTGGCACATGCTTCTTCTTTTTATCTTTAAACCAAGCAAAATGTGAGAATGTTCTCATTATTAAACGTTGACTCTAGAAAACCTAAAAGGAAAGCGCTTCCCTTCCAACCTGTCCTCTCCCCTTCCTCCCTGGGGGTCAAAGGTGAGTCCCTTCTTCTGGGCTGCGCACGCAGGCAGCCGCTCCAACATTCACACAGCTGCGGGTTTCTGCCTCAGGGGAGAGGTCGTCATCGCGCGGGTCTCCTCTTGCCCAGCACCTTTTCACACTCAGCTCAAGGTCATCTTTGTCCTCCCCAAACAGGTCAGGGACCTCGCTTAATTTCATCCTGTACTTGTCTTTGGTGCTTCTGACCATTTTTGAAAAACACAAATTAATGGCTTAACTAAATATTTAACGTCTGTTTGTCCGTCCAGGGGAAACTCCATGACAGTAGAGGATGTACCCTCCAAGGTCATTGCCAGCACTGTGCCCTACACGTGGCATCTACCCCCCTGGGTTCGTCAGTCAGGAGAAGGACCTACCGGGGCGGTGACGCGCCTTGTCTGACTTCTCGCGAGTTCTTGGCTAATTCTTTAGAGTGCCTGTTGGACTTCTCGCGAGAAATTGCTCTTGCCCACCCACCCTTGGCCTTGTCTAGAAGTCGAATGGATTGAGTCAATAGCGACCCTTGCAACAAAAAGCTTTTGTTTCCCTGTGCAAGTCACTGCGGCCCAGTAGGAGCACTCTGGGAGTTTGTTCCTGGGAAGTCTCTAGGTCGCATGGCTTTGGGTAACTTTGCAGAGTTTGCCAGCAGCTTCCTTCTAAAACGTGGGGCGAGAGCCCGGATAGGACCTCCGGCCTGGCTTCTCTTCAGAGTCTGTCCTCTTCAGCATGTGACATGAATAGGCCGGTGCTTGGAATTGTGGGCTTAGGAACAACACAGCTGAAAGGAACCCAAACCCATCCTCTTAATAAAAAACAAGACAAACAAAAAAGTTTATTGGAATTCATTCGAACAGCTACAATTAAATCGAGTTGGCAATTTTGTAGTTGTTGAAATATGTTAGAAAAATGAATCGACAATATCTGAGCAATGACAGAGTTCCTCTTTGACTCTCAAGAATTTCTGCTTTTGTCTTTAGAGTGGAATTTTTAAAAACTGACCCGAAGTATCATAAACAGTATTTTATTTTATTTTTTTAAAGAGAGAGAGAGAGAGAGAGAGAGAGAGAGAGAGAGAGAGAAAGAGGGAGAGAGAATTTTTTTAATATTTATTTTCCAGTTCTCGGCAGACACAACATCTTTGTTTGTATGTGGTGCTGAGGATCGAACCCGGGCCGCACGCATGCCAGGCGAGCGCGCTACCGCTTGAGCCACATCCCCAGTCCCCATAAACAGTATTTTAAATGAAAATCTACATATTGTATTCTTCTTATCAAGCAGAAAGATCTGGTAAAACAGGCTCTCATTTCCACCCACCAGCATTTGCTAGAACTGGGTGGTGGCTGCCACATTTACCTAGCATAGCATCTCCATTTGCCTCAATTTCCCAACGCTCCATATTTTGTCCAGAGACTATAACTGAATGCTTTGTCATACAGATGTCTTCACAGTTTATATATATATAAACTGTGAAGACATCTGTATGACATCTATCTATCTATATATATATATATAAATATATATATATATATATATATATATATATATATATATATATAGATTGATAGAAACAGATATAGATAGATAAATATAGATATTTTTTCTTGTTTTCCATGACTATGACTCTATGGGAGAAAAATAAATAAATTCATAAATACATAAGGGTATAGACGCATGCAGAAATGCATGAGAAGAGGGTGTTTCAAGAGCACCCTGTGTTTACAGAACACATAAGAAATGATCCTGATCCTTTGTAGAGGCAACAGCTGTCCCTCTGTGTTTGATACATCACTTGGGGCCTGCTTTTCTCACAATATTACCTGATGGATTCCAGGGGGACATTTGTTTGGATGACCTAAGAAATAAGTTATAACAATATGACTTTGGATCACATTGAAAGATGGTATTACAAAAAAATCATTCAAAATAACCTTTTTGTATATTTTCTGTTTTGAAAGTTTCAAATTTTTAAATTCATAGCTCAGTATAAATGAAGACTGGCTCAAATTCCCTGGAAGATAAAAGACATTCAAAAAAAATCATCCCTCTCTTCTTTCAGTCTAAATTGCTCTGGATTCACTTTTTTTTCGTTGATATTATATTTTTCACTTTCTTTTCAGCTTTCTCTGTCCTTGTCAGAGAAAGTTTATTGGTTTGAACATCTGTCTGCCCCACCAACTATGAGTAATTAGGTAATTTGATAAAATAAGATGAATTGATGTGGCTTAATTTTCCCCACACCCTGCTAAATTAAATACATGGTATAATTAATGTTTCTGTGATGTTGGATATTTTATGCATAATAGTTTTTTCCTCTTTCTCTCTCTTTTACTCTTTTTCTCTTTTAGGAATTGATCAATAAATCTATTAGAATTTTATATATTCCAGTGAGCAGTGATTAGGATATTCAAATGAATTAGAGCATGTAGTAAATCTTCTACAGAATAATAGGCTCTATAGAGCCATTTGAGGATGAAAAAAAATAGGCACTTCTTGTCTTTAATTTTAAACTATACAAATCCATTCTGTGTTCCTAGATACAAGATATGATTATAATTATGTCCATAATTGTAATTATAATGGACTCATGCAGGCCTGCTAGGAAAGGATTCAATTTGGTACCCTTAGAGTGGTCTTTTCTATTTTTATAGTAAATGAAAATACGTATACTCATAAGCTTAACTGCAAAATCCCCAATATTGCCCTCCTTGGCAATATTGTTGGCCTTGTCAGAGTGTGTGGTGAACTCTCTAATGCCATTTGTTGAAAATTTTTGTCAGTAAACTTAATATCAATTATGTTCATTTTGCTAGAACATTGCTCATGTCTGTCCAATATTATTGGAATTCATGCCATGTTTAACAAGGATAAGTTTAATGGTACACTTAGTCATGATATGTTCAATCCCTAATAAACTCTGTGGGCTCTAGACACTCCCTGCCCTTCATCCTGCCTGGATGTCTTTCTGCTTCTGTCTCCACGGCCCTGTGCATTGCTGATCTGCTCAACGCCTATAACCTCCCCTTCCTGACTCTGGTTCAAGCTACAGGAAATGATGGTTGGTAGTGAGAAGGAAAAGCATTGTTTTGTGGATGAGCTGCGCCCCATGACTGAATTTCTCCTCCTTTGTATGCTATGACTGCCCCAAACACACATCTCCTGACATGACTTCCTTTGGCCACCTCTTCCTCCCAGCTACAGACATCCTTCTCCTCTTCCTGTCAAGTGATACCCAGGACAGCATTTTCTTTGAGGGAGGAGAAATTAAGCTATTTCAGCCTCTTAGGAGAACTGGGGACAAACATTTCAGCTCTGCTACTTATTATTGGTATGACCTTGGACATGTTTATGCAAAATAAGGAGAAAAATACCTCCTTCCTGGGTTTGAGAGGACTGAGTGTGTTTTAGTTCAGAGTTGTTTAGTTTTAAGGAGAAGACCTCATGCTTACAAAGAGCATGTCAGCTTCCCAGGTGACACTTTCTGAGACTTTCTCTCCCTCCAGTTGGGCCACCTGATTTCTAATCTCTGTTCCTGGGCTTCTGTCTCTAATTTCTCACCCTGAATGCTCGTACTTGACTCTGGTGGCTCTTGTGCATTACCCAAACATGGCTGATTGAGACTGAGTTTGGGGGCCTCTCAGTCAAGGCTCTGATGAGACTCACCAGAAGACTTCCAGAGGAAAAGGGAGACTGGGAGGGAATACAGTGGTCTTACAGAAGGTCATCAAAGTAGGAAACATTGGTCAAAGTAGCTGGTCATGAGTACTGAAACAGAAGCAGCAGGGCCACTGAAGCAAAGTGCATTTGCCCCTCAGAACCCTGAGGATTGGTTTCAAGACCCCCCCATGGTCAGATCTGTGGATGCTGAAATCCCTGACATACAGTTGCACAGTATTTGCACATAATATACACCCTCCTGTATGCTTTAAAATCATCTCTTGGTGACCTATATACTACCTAACACAATATGAATAGTTGTTTTACCATATTATTTAGGGAATAATGATGAGGAAAAAGTCTCTAATTGTTCAGTATAGATGCAATATTTGTTTTCATCCATAGTTGGTTGAATCCACAAATACATAACTTAGATATACAAAGGACCTAGCATACTAGGTGTGCCTACAGCATAAATCCAAGTAACCTGAAGCCTCCCTTCTTAATCCTCTGTGAAAACCTTGCCCCATCTCTGTCTGGAGCCATGACTTCGCTGTCCTCATCAGCATCATGGAGTGACTGAAGAGGGACATTCCTCTGTGGTAACAGGAAGTACTGAGATGACCTCAGAAGTTGTAACTCAGGCCTAGTTTTCTCTACCAAAAATTTGCATCTTATTAAGGGCTAACTAGGCTATTACTGTCTAATCTAAATCACAGATCACCCTAAAACAGTTTCTTTAGGGCTTCACAAAATAGTTTCCATCTACTTAGAAATGAACACTTTGTAAATCGATGATATTTCACAATATTTTAATTCATTTCCTTGCATTAATGAATGTGTATGTGATCACACACACACACACACGCACACACACACACACACACACACACAATGTTGGAAAGAAGATAAGTAAATAGAAGAAGGGAACCAGGGATAAGGAGGAGAGGAAGGATAGGCAAGGTATGGGCAATGAAATTGACCAAGTTACATGTTTATATGAATATCACAATGAATCTCACTATTATATGTAATTATAATGTAACAATAAAAGCTTAACTGCCTGTAATACCAGTGGCTCAGGAGGCTGAGGCAGGAGGATCATGAGTTCAAAGCCAGCCTCAGCAACGACAGTGTGCTAAACAACTCAGTGAGACCCTGTCTCTAAATAAAATACAAAATAGCAGTAGGGATGTGGATCAGTGGTTGAGTGCCCCCCGAGTTCAATCTCTAGTACCCCCCACCCAAATAAATAAATAAAAGCTTAACTAAAATATATATTATAAAATAATATAGAAACTCAGGTGTTAAAAACACATATGCATCCATAATTCCTATCATTTATTGACCACTCACTGTGTGTAGCACATTGTTTTATAAGTTTTATTAAGTTATTTAGTGCTCACAATGACACCGTGATTATAGGTACTAGTGTGATTTCTGTTTTACAGATGAGGAAATGGAGACCCAGAGAACAAAATTAACCTGATGAAGATCACGCAGCTGGTTAGGGACTAGGAGTTTCATCTCAGGCAGTCCATCTTTTTAACCACTTCATTTTTAACCCTGTATATTATTCTACTATAAAAATATATGATCAGTAGCTGGATGTGGTGGCACATGTCTGTAATCCCAGCAACCTGGAAGACTAAGAGAGGAAGATGACAAGTTACAGGCCAGCCTCAGAAGCTTAGGGAGACACTTTAATTAAAAAGTAAAAAGGACTGGGTTCATCCCAATACTAGAGTATTTTAATAATTCCCATTGTTTTACATCCTTGTCCTTGTTATCAGACATTCAGATGTTTAACTTGATGACATGAAATGGTATCTCACAATGTTAAATTTCTGTCTCTCTGACTACAGCCTATAAGTGTTAGGCATTTTTTCATGTATTTATAGACCACTTATGAATTTCTGTAGCTACACAAGCATTCTATAGATTATTTATGTCATTTGCCCACTTACCTGCTAAATATTGTAAATGACTTTTTTTGAAAATCTGTATATGTCTAAGGGATATATTGCTTCTATCTAATTAAGAAGACATTATAATGTCATATATAATACAAATACAAAACATTCATGGTAGACATGCAAATGCATAATTTGCACCTCCAGCATCTACTTCTTTTGTGTAGTAATACCAAAACATTTAGAAAGTTCCTTGAATGTGTGCCTGGGCGTGCATCTCAGAAAACTGCAAAATTCTAATTGACTCTTAGCGTGAACCCAGCCAGTTATGTAGCTATTTAAATGCTACTTTTGTATAAGCAGGCTCTGTGTGAAGGGGTCACTCTAATGCATGATAAATAGAACTCAATTAAAGGGGAACCTCATTCCTCTGCTGCTGCTGTGACAAGCCATTTTCCCCCTGCCTCTCAGGTGGGAGTTTTCATCTCTTGACAATTTGACAGATGTGGCTGCACACTTGGAGCCATCTTCCAACACAGGCTCAGTGATGTATTATCATAAAGAAAGTCTGACAAGAAAATGAAAGTATACGTGAGACCCGCAAGCTCCTGCGCAATAGTCCCCGCCACCTCCCATTGCGCACCTCCCCCGTGAAGAACAGAGGTAGCAGGCTCTTACTGTAAGTAGGTCAAATTGTGGCAAAATTATTACTGTGGCGTTTTAATGCTTTCTGAGGAAATTTCCATTGAAGCTGAAGATGGGGAAGAGGTGGGCTGTGTATTTCAAGGGATGAAGTGACATCCTGGGCGCTTCTTAAAACGTCTGTCTTCTTAATGAACCTTCCCACGAACTGGCAGAGCGCTTCAAGAATTGATGGAGCCCACGAGAATTTTAGGCTCTTTCCAAAAGCTGATTTCTATACTCACCATCTAGGGTGAGAAGAGAGCGTGGGGGGAGAGCTCAGGGGACAATTCGCTTCATCTCTCACAGCCTCGGTTTTCTCACTTGAAAAATAGGGATGATGGTGTACTCCAGGTGGTGTGAGTATTAGAACCCACCCACGCACGGAAAATGCCCGGCCCAGGGCGGGAAGAGGTGGGCCTCTCCCTCCGTCTGCAGATAGCTTGCTATCAATGCTCCTTCCGTCCAGTTCCCCTGACCCGGGCCTTCAGCTCCTGTGCAGAAAGTGAGGTCTCACACAGGTCCCCAGTCCCAGCCCTGCTTTCTTTTCTGCATGGTAGAGTATATTTTTTTCCCTTTTTTTTTTTTTTTTTTTTGCCCCCAAATTTATTTAGTTATTTCAATTGAAGGACAAAGTAGCATGTGTTTATCACGTACGTACAGCATATTGCCCGGAAGCACAGGTACTCGGTGGAATGGGCGTGGCCTCGAATATGCAGCTCATTTATGGTGAGGACACTGGACGTCCACTCTTCCTCCAAAAGGCAGTGCATCCTCTTTAACTGCTGTCACCCCACCACTCAGTGACACCCTGAACTTACTCCTCCGATCCAGCTGTAATTTTGTATCTTTTGACTAACATCTAAGTGTCCAGCAGACGCCTGTCCCCCCATTATCACAGGCACATCACCCCTGTTGCAGCAGAACTTAGCCCTGCCCCTGAGCATGAGAAACCAGATGTTCCCTGCATTTCCAGAAGTTTGCAAACCAATGTAAAGCCTCTGTCTCTGTCCTCTCCCAATCCCATCTCTGCAATTCTGTCATGAATTCAGTCCTCCAGATTTCTTTTTTTTTTTTTTAAATCATCTTCCCCATTCCATCCTAATGGCCCTATCCTCAAAATCAGGTCCAAGAAAAATCTCTCAACATTGTGGCCTCTGGTCTTTGATTCTATTTGGTCACTTTCTTCTCCGTTGGCTCCATTATCGCTTTCACGCGATTGGCACTTGGCAAATCCTTTTTGGATTGCATGTGATTGAACACGTACATGGCAGACACGGACCCTCTCCCTCCCCTAGTGCAGGTGCCACACGACTGCCCCCATAAACACACATGCACAGTTTTCAATAGAACATAAAGCAGTTGGCTTGGAGGAAAAGTCCCGGTGGAGTAATACTGGTGTGTTTTAATTTCCCTGTTCCACTACCCTTTTTCTAAATAGGGGGAACATGGCAGAAAAATATTGAAGAACTAATGGTTTGATTTTTATTATTATTATTCATGTCTAGCAAAATAATCAAGGCCAACACTTCATTATTCAAAAGCCAAGATTTCAGCATTTTTATTCCTTTTTTTTTTTTTTTCCAAACACCAGTAATGAAGTCATGTGGGGACACTGAGTTTTAATCCTTAAATTATAGTTGAGCTAATTGAAAGGTTTTGTATAGGACTTCATTTACTTCTCCTTTCTTCCTCTAATCCATAAATGTGTGGCTATAAAGTATGAGGAAACGAGAGAGATTAAGCAGTGTTCTGTATGATGGTTTGAATTGTGAATATCCATTATGGCATTGTAGACTGGAAAATGCATGTTGTCCTAAATTGAAGCTTTCAGAAAATTCACCATGATTTAAATCAATTCAAACAGATGATTTTATTGGGCAGGTAATAGGAAAAGTTTCATTTTAAATATTCCTTACTTCTGCTAATGTATCCAGATCTTGGCAGTCTTAATGACAGTCTTTCTGTGCCTAGAGATGGCTTTTGTGTGCTTTGAGTGCTCAGTGAGGCATCAGATCTCTCTGAGTGCTGGGGCTTTGTGGGTCCTGATGAGTCTGAAGAGGAAAATGGGACCATATCTGTGTGGTCCAGCCTAGAATAACACAGCTAAGCACCTTTGAAAAGCCCACATGTGCTCTTCCTTCCCTGCAAGGGTCATTGTTTAGGATTAGAAAAGAGTTTCTCAGTACCTCCCCAGAGGAGACCACTGCTTCACAGAGGTGCCAGAGGAGCTGGGGCAGCTAGAAGGTTAACAACCAAGTGATGTGGGTTGTGACCACTGAGCCACATCCCCATCCCCACTCCCATTTAATTTTTTTTTAATTTTAATTTGAGAATGGCTCCTGCTAAGTTTCTTAGGGCCTTGCTAAGTTGCCAAGGTTAACTTTGAACTTGCAATCCTCCTGCCTCAGCCTCCCAGGCTACTGGGATTACAGGCATGCACCATCATGCCCGGCTAAGCAGATACTAATTTTTGCTCATGAGTTTGTCACACTCACCAAATAAATCACATGGCTGAGTTCATGTGACTCTGTCCTTGTGGAGGACAGAGCCAAGGTGTGGATACAGGTAGGTAGGTTCAACGGGAGGCCGCCAGGCTCTTCTGCACAGACTAAAAGAGTCTTGAAAATCACTGGCTGAGAATAATAATCAGCCAGCCTAGCAGTACTTCCCTTCCACTGGGCATGGACTTCTAGTTTGTGTGGTAGGGTCTGGAGCTGGTAATGGAAGTATATTCAGAGTACTAAATATTTGTCAATTTGTAACTTAATATGTAGCCTCTGACAGAATCAAGGGAAAGCTACACTCACGTTGGCCAAGACTGAAAAGGCGTTATGGAACTCCTCTTTCTTCTCCTTACAGTTTGATGTCCAGATGTCAGGGTCTTATACAGCTTTCTCTTCCAAGAAAAAAGAGCAACTCCTTTTAGTGTGTCACAGCTGGGAGGGGGAAGTAGGTATGAGGGACTCCCAGTGCCCTTGTGGGGAGTTACTTGTGGGTCTCTTTCATCCTGCCTCTCCAAGGACAGACAGGTGGGAGTCTCTGAAGATATCCATTGGTCAGTTTTAGTACTGAAGCAAACACATTACCTTATAATACAAATTCTTTATATTGGGCAGAATGACTTTGTATACTGATTGAAGAAACAATGAATATCCAGATGTCTTCTAAATAAGGATGCACCATTTACAAATGGAAGATGTATTTTAGGTTTTGTGCATTTGGTTTTTTACATGTTTATGTCTTGACTCTTATACTCCTGGCTCATATGCAAGATGGTTTTGAAAACTGCACCTTATAATTACATTGTTTTCCCAATATGTTTATTTTGAAATCTTATTAGAACATAACTTTTAGCACATGACTGATGTGATGTTCTATGGATGTTTTTTTTTTATTAAGGTAAGGTATTTTATTCATTCAAGCCAATTGAAAGAAAGATTCAGTTTCTGAGCTGTACTATTATCCATAATATCCATTATCCTAAGTTGTATTTATTGTAGCCTCTATGACCACAATATTGGTGTGCCTTCAGAATCTTTAAGCCATTATTTCATTAAAAGAACTACATGAGAAATTTAACAGAAAAAGCTCCTATGAAGTGCTCAAACATTTATGCCACTGAAAATGAGATTAATTTAGGTTTCTTGAATGTCTAAGGATTTTCATGTCCATTTCAAGATGAGCTAGTTACCTCTTCCACTTGATATCCTGTGTTATACCTTCTTACCTTCCTCCAGATAGACTGACTGTATCTCTGCCTTTACTTCCACAGAGCATTTTCTAATTCAGTATTTGTAAGAGCTATGGAATGAATGTAAAATGACTGCCATGAGCTTGGCTCTTTACTAAATAGTCTCATTTACATTTATGTTACAGCCTAGAAACATAGATGTTATCACAAGCCCATTCCTAAGTGAAAAATCTGTCACAGAGAGGTTGAATCAGGCTCAGAACCAAGATTTAAACTCAATCTGTCTTCAAAACTGACCCTGTTACACCAGGATGATCTTCTGTTCTTCTAAAAAAAAATGGGTTATCTTAGCTTTTAAGTAAAGGTTTCATGTACTTCTACCTTCTCTTCAACCTTAAACTTGGCGAGGAAACTGCTTCTCATTTGTTTTAATATCTAAAGTACTGCTAAGTGCTCTTGACCTCACAGTAGAAGGCAATAGAGCACCTGCTCTGGCCCCACACCATCTGAGACCACTTTCAAATTCTGTGATCTTAGAAGCTTTGCATTCTTACCAAGAGGTGGTAAATTATCTATCCTGCAGGATTGTTGAGGATTCAATTATGTTATTACACCTACATGCAATATACTTGGCATGAAGGAACCATTCCTTCCCTTTTTGACACTGTATCTTGTTGGTGTCAATTTTAATTGTGTGAAGAGCCCTGTCTATGTTTGGCTTCAATGTCACAGTCTTTGAGGGTTTAGGATTCAGAACTAATATCAAAAATGTGACCCTTCTTGTTCTTCTGCTTGAGATTGGACTCAGTATCATGTTTCAGATCCATTGCCTCATCAGGTTTTCTGACGTGAAGCAAGATGAGAAGTCTAGTTGGCATAATGTGTTTTACTTTTACTAGTAATAAATTTTACAGTGATCCCTACTGGCATGTGCCTTTAGGTGAAACCTTTTGGCCAGTAGTATTTTTTAGCCCTGGGTACTCCTGTATAATCATTTGCATACATTTGAGTTGGTGTCTGTCAAAATCACTGACAGAGCTGTATGCTTTCCCACTGCTGCACTAACAAATTCCCACAAACTTAGACTTAAAACAACACAAATTTGACATCTTACAATTCTTGTTTAGGTGAAAAGCAAGGTATCAATACTGAATTACTTTTCAGATATCCTAGAGAAAACACTGTTTCCTTGACTTGTTCTAATATAGTGCTACAATAGTCTGGTCAGTATTTTTTATAGTATATTTTAGTCATTATAGGCTTTTGGAATCATGAATTTGTGAAGTTGTAAATAATTTTAAGTCATGCAGTTTATCCACTGACTCAAAGGTATCACCTACAACAGTAATTACCAAACTTGAAAATGCACATGAATCACCTGGCAAACCTTATTAGACATGCAAATTTGAATTCAGTAGGTCTGGGATGGGCCCTGAAATCCTGCATTTCTATTAACCTCCCAAAATGCTGTTAGTCTGGGAACCAAACTTGAGTAGCAATGCTCTAGAGCATTCCTGACAGATTTTGCTGCCTTGGGGCTGATTCTATTATAGTCTCTTTTTTTGTATTTTGGTAATCCCAACTGTCAAATACACAAATAAGTAGTTCTTGGATCAAAGCCAAACTAAAAACATATTCAGCCCTTGTCTAATGTTTTTAAAGATGTAAGCTAAAATAACATTGCAATTGAAGGGAACTTTTCTAAAAATTTAATGCATATGAAGGATCTTAAAAGCCTTATATTAAATATATAAATATGAATATATATATGCACACATAAACACATATAGACACATATACATATATGTATGTGCGCTTCTCTATATAGATAGATTCTACATTTATATTAAATAATGCAATTATGGAAATCTCAAGTTATAAAATATTACATGGCACTAATTTAACTTTAACATTTTCCTTTACCTTAATTTTTCTTGAAGAAAACACAAGCTGAAGGTACAAATTTGGACTATCCTAAAGACAGAGGCACAAGTCAGTATGGAATGTAACTGGCCCATTTGCATGGAGACTGGTAGCTAGTTCCAAACATCAGTTCAGTTGAATTGCATCCAAGTGGTCCATGTCAGTAACATTAGCATTAAAGCTGGAGTTGCTGATTTTAGTACTTAAATTTAGCTACTGAACATAATTATCACCTTAATTCTTATTTAATATTTGAAAGTTATTACTTTGGAGGAAGTCAGCTAAGCAATGGTGATTATAGCATATCAAAATCCATTGTAAGTGATTATTTTAATGACTCTGTACCAACAGGGACACGTAGACATTCAGACAAAAAACAAGCTAATTATAATGACAGCACCAAAGTGAAGCTGTGACAGATACAAAACCAATTTAAAAGTTTTTTTGACAGCCATGGCTAAAAGCTTTGTTTGGACCTTTCAGTAATAACAGTTTACTTAAGACATAAATTCACAGCTAAGGAAAATAGAAAGAGAAAGTTGTGGCTTTCCTGTCAGGCAGATAAAATGGAAATCAGTTGAAATGTTTTTAATAGAACATTATGTTGAAAAGAGTATAGAAAAGGAATAATAGTTATAGAATTTAACTCTCACAATGCAAAGAAAGACTAAATAACAATAAAAATTCTAATGAGAATAGAAACTTGCCAAGTGATTTGCTTATCTATATTATGAAGGTCAGTAGTTCCTGCAAGTAAATTGATGTGCATGTTGATTGACAGTTCTGGAATTTGATTTTGTATTACCTATAGTATAAAGTCAAAGTGAATATAAGAACACATTAATAGATATGATGATACAAAGGCTCATTAAACAACCACTTTTCCAGTGTCTCTGGCATCTCTCAAATTATTAGACCTTTATCACCTTTATTTTATCTCCCTTGGTTCTGGACTCACTCAAATGAGCAGTATAATCAATTGTTTGACCTTGAGCTCTTAATTTTTTATTCCTGATAGAAAAATACCTGATTCACAGAATGCATTTCTTTTTCCCTGCAAACCTTTAAGAGAACATTTGTAATGTGCAGGAAATATTGTAAGCACTTTACAAACATCCATTCATTTAAAGCAATAATGACCCTCTGAAGTAGGCTCCATTATGTCCAGTTTCCTGAGGAGAAGAACAAGTCACAAAGAGGTGTGATTAATCTGCCCAGGGGGACAACAATGGAGTTTCAGCTCTAGACAATTCAGTCGAGAGCCAGTGCTATTAATAAATACTGTGGGACAATGAAGACCCCAGAGTATCTGTAGATGCCTGGAGACAGTGGCAGTGCTTGGAGGAGGAAGTCCCGTTCACAGTGGGTGCTTCAGTTACACTCTTTTAGTTGCTAAGACAGGAATTTTCAGGGACAATCAAAGGTAAAGAAATTCTTCCAAACTCATCCTATGAAACCTGATGCCAAAACCAGACAAAGACACATCAAGGCAAGAAAACTTCAGACTAACATCCTTGATGAACATAGACGCTAAAATTCTTAATAAAATACTGGCAAATTGCATACAAAACACATTTAAAAAATAGTGCACCATGATCAAGTGGGGTTCATCCCAAGGATGCAAGGTTGGTTCAATATAGGGAAATCAATAAATGTAATTCATCACATAAATAGACTTAAAAACAAGAATCATATAATCATCTCAATAGATGCAGAAAAGGCACTTGACAAAATACAGCATCCATTCATGTTCAAAACATTAGCAAAGTAGGGATAGAAAGAATATACTTCAACATTGTATAAAGCTGTATATGACAAACCCTAGGCCAACACCACTCTGTCCAAGAGTCTGGGAAAGAACAGGGACCTCATGAAGAGGGTATGGTGGCACTTTTCCTGCTCAGGGACATGGACATGGCTCTTAGTGTGTCCTTAGTGCTTAGCTGCTTTCCATGGGCAGCGTTTTCCTCCTCCCACTGTCCACAGCCTTCATTTTCTACTTCCATTTAGATACTCTCCACTGCAGAGCTGGGTCTAATACCAAGATAGACTTTGAACAAATGAGTGCAGAGCCTGGCTCTGCTGGTTCTTGCTTGTGATCTTGGGCCAAAAAAAAAAAAAAAAAAGTTAAGCTGCCTAAAATATGGAGTTAAACAATACCATTTAAAACTACTGTGGAGGTCAGAAGAAATAAAAATAAGTAACATGTAGAAATGGTCTGGATCATAGTAAGCATTCACTATATGGAAGACATTATGAGAATATTCTGGTTTTTGAATGTTTAGTTAACTCCAGGTCCCTTCAGAGAGTGGACTTGTACCAGACTTGACCTCAAATCCTTGGGTCCACTTTCAAGACTTGTGTGACAGCAGAGAAGTTATTTAACTCTCTGAGCCTCCGTTTCCCTATCCATAAAACTGGAATAATTTCCTAGGGCTGGTATGAATATTAACTGAGCTAAGTCGAGTAAAGAATAAGGCACATTCTCAGTTCAATGAAGCTATTAGTGTAGTATAATTGTCAATAAATATTTATGGAAGCAATAAGTACAAAACAAATCTCAGGTTTCTTCCATTTTCTAGTTTTATGACCATTTAAAGATGTTTTCATCCTCAGCCATTCTCTCTCTTTTAACACAGGATAAAGTCAAACTTGTTTTGTGGTATTGGCTTTCTGAAAATCACTTTCTCACACAGTCAGAATATAGGATAAAGACTACCTCACCGACCAATGAGCACTGAGCTACACACAAATTAAATGAAATTTATTTTCTATCTTTAACTTAAGGTCTCTGAAACCATCTTCCCTTGAGGAAAGCAATTCCTTTGGTCACACTATTCAACAGAAAGGCACATGGATCAGGCTGTCCCCAAGCTCTGTGCAGAGCAACACATCACAAGGTTCTCCCTCAAGGTCGCAGCACACAAGTTCAATTTCATTACTAGGTTTCCTTCTGTGTGAGGAGTTTGTCTGTTTTGCCTCCCCAGAAAATGATGCGGTCTTCGGTTTTCCACATGTTCATCCTGAGCATGGTGACTGTGGACGTCATAGTCGCAGCCAGCAACTACTACAAAGGCGAGAACTTCAGAAGGCAATACGATGAGTTCTACCTTGCAGAGGTAAGCAGCTGGCCGAGTGCACAGCACTGGCCAACCTCAGACAGCGCCTTTTATGAATGTGAAATTTAATGTCAGCTCATTAATTGCTTGATTTCCATCCAAGCTGACTCACTGTCTGCTTCTTAAAGTGATCCCTCTGGTCACTGTGTTGTCTGATTCATTTCCTGTCACCATGCGCCTAAGCAGTCTTCCCCACAGCATGTCACGTTGCCAAGGCAACCTTCTTCCAGGGCTTACCTCGTGATCTTGCTGTTTTTCTGCCCACCCCTTGGTTTTCTCTCCCTCTCTCCTGTTGCATTAGTCTGCTTCCTACTAATGTGAGCAAGCAGAGATTCAGAAGAGGGTAATTAGACCAGTCAGCTCAACACCACCAAGGAGGAGGCTGCAGGGAAATTTAAAGAGATAACACAACAATTGCTGCACTGGAAACTGAGGTGTTTGGACCTGTGCGAAAGATACCCAACCATCACAGAGACACAGTGAATGTGTGAGGTGAAGAATATGCTAATCACCCTGATTTGATCATTGCACCGTGTATATGTGCATCCGTAATATCACGTGGGACCCCATGCATTTGTACAATTATTATGCATCAATTTAAAAAGATACCAAATCAGCAGCAGTAGGTTTACTGATGAAAAACACATCTGTCTAGCATCCAATATACCATATTAGAGTTTGAAACTATTATTGATCGACTTTGTTATTATTGGATTTTTAAATATTTTTAATAATTTTCAGAGGACACTTTCTTATTCATTGTGAAAAAATATATCTTAATCCAACGTTTATATATTTATGAAAACAAAAAGATTGACATGTAGAAACCTATTCATCATATAGGTGATATACATGTAATGGGAACTCCCTCAACATCCTACCTCTGTGTTCAAACTTTACCTGAAAACATTACTATAGGCCATATTTCTATCTGCTTTTAATGACAACCCTTTGTCAATTCTTTGAGTGCTGGAGTTGCACTCAAGGGTGGTGGTTATATTCCTTACCACCATCATAAAGGGATTAGGAGGAGGTATGTGTCTATGGGGTCATCTGTGTCTGTGGCACTGATGGTAATGGCTTCATGAATTTATTCTTATTCCCAAACTCACCAAGTTAATACATCACATAAATACATATATTATATGAAAATTATATCCCAATAGACTGGTGAGTAAGTAAATAAAATAGCTAATTCTTAGAAAGAAAATGAAGTAAATGAACTAAGTAGTCGTTTTAGTCGGTTTTTCTTTTTTTTTCCTGCTGCGACTAAAAGATCCACCCAGTACAACGGTAGAGGAGAAGAAGTTTATTTGAGGGTTCACAGTTTCAGAGGTCTAGTCCATAGAAAACCAGCTCCATTCCTAGGGTCTCCAGGTGAGGCGGAACATCGTGCAAGAGTGTGGCAGAGGGAAACAGCTTTTATCATGAGGCAGCAGAGAGAGAGATCCCCACTTGCCAGATACAAATATATACCCAAAGCCACGCCCCAATTCCCACCTCCTCCTACCACTTCAGTTACCATTCAGTTAATCCCTATCAGGGGATTATTTCACTGATTGGGTTAAGACTCTCACAACCCATCATTTCTCCTACAAACCTTCTTGCATGGTCTCACATGTGAGCTTTTGGAGGAACACCTCACATCTAAACCATAACAGTAGTGGTGATTCAATTCACTTAAACAACCACAGTCATCATACCAGTTTATTCTTGAACTTTTTAACCTTTCAGAATTTGTTCCTCTAGATGGACAAACTTTGGGTGTTTGCATTTCTAAAGTATTCTTGGTCTTTATTCAAAATTACATTATCCCTTTTCTTTGATCAGAATGTATAGATGAGTCAAAGTGATTTTTTTCTAAATGAGTACATAAGTTGCTTTTATCAAACTCACTCTTTAAGTAAAATGCTTTCTTTTTTAAAAAGTACATAAGAATGGCTTGAATTTAAGACAATCATCAGCAAACTTTTTCAAAGTGCCAGGTAAGAAAATATTTTAGGCTTTGGAGACCATCTGCTGTCTGTCTCAGCTCCTTGACTCTGTCATTGAACCAAACTGGGTGTGGTCTCAGAATGGTCTTTCTCCAGTAAAACTTTCTTTACAAAAATAAGCAGGAGCTGCATCTGGTCTAAGCTATAGAAGCAGAGAGAATTTCCACTGACATTCTCATGTGTTAAATCCAAATACGTTAGTATTAACAATAATAATAGCTACTGTTGCTTGGAGGGCCTTTTATGTACCAGATGCTTTAAAGGAATTCATTATCTCATTTAATCCTTAAAACAGCTATAATGACAGCAATTCTGGTTTATGGACTATAATGACGCAGTATTTAAGGCAATAGCATTATGTAATATTTTTGAAAGCTTATTTTTAAAATAGATTACAAAAGGTCCTGAGCTTTTAGAGAAGCAATTTCTTTAAGTTTCTATATATTCTGCACTAGATTACTTAGAAAGTCCAAAATAAACCACTCTACCCATTAGGAGTCAACTCAGAGTTCTGAAAAGACATTGTTTAAGAATAAATTAAGCTGCTTAACTTCTGTTGTGAAACTGAGGACTTGTTTTGTTACTTTGGATTAATTAACCTAAATTTAGAATTAACTAGGAAATAGGGAAAACTTCCCTTTATTCTCCAGAGCCTATACAAAAACATAACAAGGTAAAGATTACTTTAAGAATTTTAATTTTTAATTTTGAGGTAAGAGAATATATTATTATCATTGCACCTAAAATTCTGTTCTTATAATAAACATTTAAAAATGTGTATCCTTATTTTCTTCATAACAAATAATACAATTTGAATAACAGTGTCTTCTCTATTGTTATATAAAAATTTATTACTAGATATGTTCATCTGTTAGGTTGTACATGTAACAAAAACTTATTGGCACAGTTCAACGTTATTCTCTAAAAGTGAACAATTTAACAAAATTCCCCTTTTAAGAAACTTTAAGAAGCTGATGGGACAGATGCAGAAGCCAGCAGTCAGCAGAAAGGCCAGCTATTCTGTTGCACGAGGTCAGCTCTTTTTGTCCTCCTAGCATCATCTGCATTACACTCTGGTTTCTTCTGGACCCACCTGAGGGATACTCAGCTCTCCTCTGACTTCTGGTGTTAACTATCAGTGAGAATTATCATGTTTACAAATGATGCCAGGGAGAAGATTGAAGAGGGACCCTCTGCTGTGTGCTCCACCTTAAATTAAGTAAAACTCCCCCAAAAGATGCCTCTTCTCCACATTGTGGTTACCTTCTTCTCATTCTACCTCCATGTCTCCCCAGCTTGTCCTCCAGCAGGGAAGCAATCCCAGTCCACTTGAACTTGGATTCCCTACTCCCTCTTTGTTCATCAAAACAGAAGGCCCTGTACTAAGTATATCTTAATCCTTCAGAGAACCCTTATCGTTTCCTGTTAGCCTGATGCCCTGTCCTAAGCATTTCTTCCAAAATGCACTCTGTCTTCCTGTGAATCCTCTTCACCTCATTCCAGGCATGAAGACCGAGGGGGCAAGAAGGAAGGAGCACCTGAGGTCCTTTTCCACTTGCTCTCTGTGCTTGGCAGTGAGAGATCCAAAGTAACATGAAAAAGACGTAGCCATAGACTTGATACTCCAAAAACTCACTTTTAATTTTGTGAGCTGTAGTTCTGTGAGAATCTTGAAGTTACCGGTATAATCTTTACTTGAGGTTTATACCTAAAATTTGCAAAAATTAAGTGACTTATCAAAAAAATTCAGTGAATGTAGAGGAAGAAATGATAAAATGGTTCCTTAGTATTGGTCTTAATACATCACATCTCTATGAACATTTTAAGTATCAAATCCATGATTCCAGTAGATTGGAAATCATTGTCCATTTCAGTGGAGAACTAAACTATTTATTGACTTGTGAGAGGTGCTGAGTCATAATCTGCTGAAGGCTCTGGTTCTTAGGGAACAACTGTAGCAGGGACAATCTGTGTTTCTAAAAGGGATTATCAGTCAAGCAAAATAGTGCCAGGAGTAAAATTAATCATAGATTAATAAGATTAGAGCAGGATTGGATTTACTCATGTCAGATACTGAGAGATCAAATGCAGCCATGACCCTTTATTTATCCCATAAGGTTATTTTGCCAGACTCTTTTTCCTTTCTTCTTTTCTCTAGTCTTGGAAGTATCTTTTTCTTTTTCTTCCTTCTTAATTGTCAAGCATGTCATAAACTCAACCCCTAGAGAGAATAGTAGAACCAACATTGGTGTGTCCACCACTCAGCTTTTTCAAAAATTAAGTTGAACACGTTGAACATGGTTTAGATTTTTCATTCAGAAACAAAACAGCATAAGTAGAAGGTCCCTATGCCCACCTTCTTGATCTCATTCTTCTCCCTGATCTACATCATTTAGATGTGTGACTTACAGTCATTTAAGGTATCCACATGCAACCCCTTTTTCCACATTCATTCATCATTAGTTTTATAAATAGCTTCATGTTGATACAGGAGCATTCACTCATTTGTTATGTATTTAATAGCAATAGATATGTCAATTGTTTCAACTTTTGCTGTTAAAAATAATGCATCATAAGCATTCTCATCATTTGAGTTTTGTGCCACATTGGGGAGTGTGCCACATTTTTAAACCTCTAGAACATATATCTTTGTTTAAAATTGCTACAAAGGAGGATATGATCATATTCAAATTTGCCAGCTATTGCTGAATTGCACCCTAAAGTGCTTAGGCCAATTTATATTCCTACCAGATTATATGAGCAGTCCCACTTCATGCTAAATATTTTATGTTCATTCAATATTTTCAATTTTATATTTGATCTCATGTTAGAGATCATCATGGCTTAATACACATTTTCTTTATTACCATAGAGATTTGACTTTTTTGTTTTCATATTCCACCAGACCTAGGTTTCTTCTTCTACAGATTTACCTGTCTGATCCAGACCCTAATTATTTTTCAGTAACTAGTGATAGGCAGCTCACATTTTCTCCCATTTTGCAGCTTGTCTCAACTTAAATTTGCTGTCTTTTCTCCCACACAAGTTATCAGTTTTAATCTTGTAAGACTTAGTAGTCTTTCAATTTTGACTCAGTGCTCTTCCTGCAAACCCACGGTGTGAGCCCTGCCATAGCAGGCTGATGCAGACACACGATTCCTTCTCTGGACACCTTAGCCTTTGTCTGTGTGTCAAAGCTTTAGCTGATAAGGTGGTTTAAGTCCTGTCTCCTGTAATACATCTTGATGTCTATTAGGCACACTCACTAATACTGGTATTCTTTTTCACATTTCTTTTTTTCTATTCTTGGTTTTGCTATTCTTGCTCTACATTATGGACATTTAAGCAGTTTTCCTAATGAGAGTTCATGGATGTTAAAGAACATTTCTATATAATTATTCAGTTCTTCTTTTTAATTTTATTATGTGTTTCAGTAATATTTTATACTTTTTTTCCAAAAGTCTTACATGCCTTTTGTTAAATTTATGCCTAGATATCCTTTAGTTTCTTTTGTAAATGAAATAGTTTCAATTAAATTTTTGTTGTGATGTATAGATGCTATTATTTTTCGCATGATCATTCGAAATTGCAGAAACTTTACTATGATGTCTTCTTTGTTGTAATTTGTAGATTTACTTGAAGGTTCTGTGTAGACAATCATATCATCCAAAATTAAGGAAGTTTTGTCTCTCCTTTTCTAATTCTTAATTCTTTGGGTTCTTTTTTTTCTTCCTTTATTATCCTGGCTTGGTTCCCTAATAAAATGTTGAATGGAAGGAGTAATAGCAGATATTTGTGACTTTTTTCTTTGATGTGAATTCATATCATTTAAAATTGTTAATGTTTGTAGGATTTTGTAGATGCCTTTTACAATGTTGATAAAGTTCATTTCTGCTGTATTGAGTTGACAACATATTTTCTTCTTATATTTTGTAGTGCAATATGTTATTGTAATTAGATTTTCTGATGCTATTTTAGATTCCCGAGACACTTGATTTTGCAGCATTATTTTTAATATTTAAATCCAATATGCTGCCATTGCATTTGGTACTTTCCCATCTCTGTTCCTAAAGACGGCTGTCCTGTGATTGCCTTCTTTTACATTACTGGTCTGGTTTTATTGGGAAAGCTAAGCTTCCTCTGTAAAATGAAACAGGTTTGTTTTCCTCTGTTTTTCTTCTGTAGGAATTTTATGAATAAAGTTTGTGGTGGGGTCCCAGGTGGAGAGGAAAGAAGAGAGACATTGATTGATGGTCTACTTTGTGGTTTAATGTTTATAGTTTATTGGCTTTCTGGCTTATTGCTTGCTGTTTATAGAGTTGTTATTAATTTTCACCAGTGTACATTTATATAGTATTCTCTCAAGAGTTTTATAATCCTCATGGCATCTGAAGATGTCATCCTTTTTGTTTCCAATATTATTGATTTATAACTTTCTTTTTTTTATGGAAGTGAATGACTTCTGATGCTAACTACTTGGAGTTAGGTGAAACCTTAGTGGTTAGAAGCACAGTCCTCCATGAGACTGCCCTCATCTGAGACACCAGCTTAGGGATTCCCCACACCTCCCTTCTGTGTGCTCAATAGGCCACAATTCAGGGGTTCCCAGTGCCCCCTCAAGTTTGGTGATTTGCTAAAATGACTCTATGAAATAAAAAAAATGCTATATTTATGATTACATGTTTATTACAGCAAAAGGATACAAATGGGAGCCAGCCAATAGAAGAGACACTTAAAAAAGAAAGATCTGTGAGCA
The DNA here is from genome assembly GCF_048772815.1 of Callospermophilus lateralis. Classification (NCBI taxonomy): domain Eukaryota; kingdom Metazoa; phylum Chordata; class Mammalia; order Rodentia; family Sciuridae; genus Callospermophilus; species Callospermophilus lateralis. The sequence continues at coordinate 101,899,708 of NC_135316.1, read as the reverse complement.
TCCTAAATATCGGGCCATATTTGAAAACATGAGAGGGTCTCCAAATGTGCAGAGAGGATGCAGGAAGTCTTTTCCTCCATGGAGCCTGAACATACTCTCTGCACACACTGATATGTTTAGCAATATGAAGATCATTGACAACTAAGGGAGCTCAGACTGTGTTTGGGGTATTTATTGAAATTTTGTTATATAGACATAATTGGATCCTTGGCTACTTGCACATGGTTGGACTTTCTGATTTGGTCAGTCCACCATAAGTCATCCCATTGGCAGAAATTACCAGGACCACCAGGAATAACAAAGATGCAACCATAGCTTGGCAAATTTCAAGGATTCAGAGGCTATCCCTCAGGACCCAAGACCAAGACCAGCCAAATTATTTTTGATTTAAAGAACCAACTTTTACTTTGGTTTATGTTAACAATTTCTACTTTATTTGAAGTTACTTTTCCTTTTACTGTTCCCCTCTATTTCTTTGTTATATTTTAATTTCTGCTCTTAATCTTCACTATTTTCTCCTTTTTATTTATCTCTTTGGGCATCTTAAACTCTCTTGAAGTTTCTTTGGCAAAATTAACTTTAAAGCAAATTCCTATTCTGAATTTTAAAATTATGTTGTCTTTCTTAGTGGATTTGTTCATGTCTTTTAAAACATTGGCATGCTGGGGCTGGAGGCGTAGCTCAATGGTAGAGCACCCACCTACTGTGCATGAAGCCCCGTGTTCAATCCCCAGCACTGCCAAAAAAAGAAAAGTAAACAAAATGTGTTGGCATGCTGCCTCATTTTACTTGGGAAATTTTGTTGTTTCTTTCTCTCTCTCTCCCCTCCCGTGGTCACCTCTAATTTCTTAGTGATGTTTTGTAGTTACCTTTACCCTGATTGCAAGCCCCCGTCTAAAGCCAAGTTGTGAAATGTCACTTGAAGGCTGCTGGCCCCTTGGTTTTGGAGACCTCACATCTCTTGTCACAGGTCCTTAAGGGAACTTGGTGGGATCCTTCTTATAGGCCAATTGTTTGTCCTCTTGCTTTTTAAGGCCTGCAGTTTCCTACAAAGTCTTCCTATAGTCCCCAGGGAGGAGGTCTCATTGTTTGTTTTCAGGCAGAGGAGACCCAGCCCAGTCCCTGTCTGGAGGCCATGAGGTTCTTATTGGTCCCATGGTGCCTCCTCCTTGACCCAGTGTACATTTCTCATAAAGGAAGACAAGTCCTTGTTCAGACTCCATGATGTTTCTCCAGATTCCTGTTTGCTTTCATTAAGCGTAGATTCACTTTTCCACCTTGCAGGAAACCATCTTCTCGAGAAAAGCAATTTTTGTGTTCCTCTGAAGACATCTGTTTTCATGATATTCGTTACAATGAAACTAAGTTAAAGAGACATTTATTTTAGTGCCAACAAAATCTGACACCCATATTTGAGTTCATTAATCACAAGAACTGATCAAATGAAGAAAGGAGCCTGAAAGGAAAGTAACCAGAACACTCGGAGCAACCAAAAGATCTTTATTGCAGCAGTGCAACAAAGAGAAAAGAAAGAAGGAGAGATAGAGAGAGAGAGAGAGAAAGGAGAAGAGGACAGATGAAGAGGGAGAGAGCAACAGCAAGAGAGAGACAGAGAGCGCACGCAAGAAAGACAAAGAGCAAGAGAGCAAGGTTAAGAGAGAGGGCAAGAGAGAGAGCAAGAGAGAGAGGGGCCCGGCAGGAGGGAGTTTTTATAGCCCAAATCTAATGAGATCTCTGGGTCTGCAAGCTGCCTTGTTGGCACAAGGGGGGTTAAGTGTTCGGCCTTGAGCAGGGGGTTGAGTGTTCAGCCTTGAGTGGGGGCTTGGGCGTTTGGGCTTGAAGCAAATAGTTGATAAAGAACCAGACAGAGGGTTTGAATGGCCAGGTCATCCTGCAGCTAACTTTGTTTGGCATGCCCTGCAGACAGCTTACTCAGCCTGTCTTGCACCTAACAGAACCCATTTTGTCATAGAAGGAATCTTTGACTAATTTCATTTTCTGGAATACTTTAATTAGATAGGTTTCTTCTGACAATTGCTTTCTGTGTGTTTCTAAAGGATTTGGGCGCAATCTTATTAGGTAAAATGATAATACAGAAGTACAATCTGGACTATTCAGCCATCTGTCTCAACAGTTTGCTCTTTAACTGTATAGAATTCTGATAGGACCCCATAAACTGGGAGTCAGTGATTTACAGACAGCTCTGGAATGATGCAGGCAATCATTTTGTGTTATTAAGCCTGAATTCCACTTAGGAGATTGAGGCTTCCTGAATTGAGTTTTTTGTGAGTTTTGTCTTGTAATCTTCTCTTGTGATAAATACGCATTCATTTTCTCATGAATACCATCACTTTTTATTTTGAAATTACAAACCAGAGACTGCAACACAAATCTTGGATGATCTATTTCAAGGATCTTTCCACTGTGAGCAGTATCTCCACCTTTTTATCTTCATGGGCCTGCCTGGCACTATGGGTTCATTTGTAATTTGTCACCTATAAATGATCATACATTATTCATTGAATTAAAAGGGCAGAGCAATTTCCCTTGTTCCCTTTATATTAAGCATGTCGTTTTCCATTCCGTTATTTTTCTCCCTGCCTTCAGAAGTTTGGTAATCAGCCCATTGTTTCACCTGCCAGCTTCACAAATCCCATTACAAGTTCTTTTGGACAATGCATATTTTAAACTTATTTCTCTCATTTTTCACTCTAAAATATATCCTTTCGACAAGTTAGGTGTGGTCCTGAGAACAAATATCAATAACTTGCTTCTAAGCATGCATTCCGTTATTGGTAATTTTCTTGAAGTGGAGAGGGTCTGTTACTGTATATGTTGTGTCATAAATATTATTATAAAATGAAAAATTTTGAGTTTAAATTAAAAAATGTAGGGCTTAAAGAATTCATTGAGCCTGTGTTTCTGAGAAGACCAGTTAAATTGTTATAGTGACCGCAAGCCAGGTATACCTGCTTGGGATGTGCTGTGGCTTAAACATGGTTTGTCCTCTCCAAACCTATGTGGAAATTCAATCCACTTTGTGCAGGATTAAGAAGTAGAAACTTAATCCAACTCTGGTGTTCAGAGGTGGGCCTTTGGGAGGTAACTAAGGATCAGGAAGTTCACCAGGATGGGGCCCTCGTGATGGGAAACAGTGTCTTTGAAGGAGAAGGGGGAACCAGAGGAAACACACACATGCTCCTGTGTCTTGCTGGGTGATGCTCTGAACCATCCTGGACTCTGCTGGCAAGAAGGCTATCACCAGTTCCATCCCTAGACCTCATAACAGGCCATGAGCCAAAATAAACATTTTTTAATTATGGCTTACCCTATCTGTGATGTTGTTTTATAAGCAACAGAAAACAGAGGAGGACAGCATGGAATGCAGACTCCCAACATGGAATGAAGGGGGTGGAAATTTATCCTGGGTTGAGGGGAGACAAAAGGAAAGAAAAAAAAATTATTCTTTTTAGGTGTGAAGCAGAGATAGGTATTCGGAGTATATGAACAGATATCTAAGTATTAAAATTCCAAAGGAGGCAGAAAACAATCTCTAAAACACCACCTTGAAAAGGGGTGTGTTTAATAAAAAAGAAAAGGTTGGGATATGGAGCTGCAAGGTAATTATAAAAATAAAGGAATATTTTTCCCCTTTTTTTGAGTTTTTTTTTTGGGGTGGGGATACTAGGGACTGAACTCAGGGGCACTTGACCACTGAACCACATCCCCAGCCCTATTTTGTATTTTATTTAGAGACAGGGTCTCCCTAGTTGCTTAGCACTTGGCCGTTGCTGAGGCTGGCTTTGAACTCATGATCCTCCTGTCTCAGCCTCCTGAGCCACTGGGAATACAGGCATGTGACACCACATCCAGTATCACATGTTTTGTTTCCAAGTGTTTTCAAGAAATGCAGCAAAAATAGGTATGAAAAGCTTATTACAAATCTGCCTTAACACTTAGAAAGTTTCAACTTGAAAATACAAATGGCGGGTCATTCTCCAAATGGACTGTCTGAGTCCATTTTCTGTTCCTAATAACACAGTACCACAGGCTGGGTAGTTATAAAGGAGAAATTTGTTTTGATTCATGATTCTGGTCCAAGGTCAAGAGACCACATCTGGGGATGGCCCTCTGGCTGGCAGCACAGGGCATCTCACAGTAAGAGACAGGGAAGCCCATAGGGACTTCACCAAGCTGGCTTTGATAACAGAGCCACTCTCATGATAACCTGTTAGCCCATTTATCCATTGAAGGGGTCAAGATAATGTAGGGCTGCCCAGCCAAGAATGACCAAGGATGCCTGTCCTTCTGCAGGCTGCCTGCTGATTGCCTGGAATTTGTAGAATGAGTCAGGTGTAGAGAGTCTCACTAGTGACTTTATGGGTATCCTTTGGGTAAATAGGTTCTACAGAGAGCCCAGTCACCTTCCTTCTCTCATATGACCAACAGGAAGACTTCTGCCCTGTCCAGCTATTGTTAAGGTTGAGTCCACTTAAGTATTCTGGGGATGCCCATTAAGAAAGGATTGCCAAAGCTTGTCTCCTCATAACTTCTACTCTAGTTCTTCAAAACCATTATATTCTTTCTGAATTTAAGTTCATGACCTACACTTAAATAACTGGTAAACATTTAAACTAATTTCTCAACCTCCTCCTTTAAATCCTGACATAGTTCTCCTCCATGAGGACTAATCCTAAATTTCAAGTAAGTTTTCCATAAAATGTGATTATTTTGAAGATAATATCAGAGAGCTACATTGTTAGTTATGAAAATTAACCAAATATCTTAAAAATGAAATATTTGATCCTAGGAGAATGTAGAGTCAGGAATTCAGTAGGAAAAATCACTGAGGACATAGGTATAAATATAATCACATAATATTTTGATAAACTTTTAGTGCCTTTTAGTGTTTGAAAAGAATTAGTTTTCCCACCCAGCAAAAAATAATGCAAATGGTTCCAGTGACATATTTTTCTGTGAATTATTATCAATCAAACAGATCAGTCCATCAGTCTTTATATTAAAAAAAGCAAAGATGGTAAGGTGGTTAATTACATTTATATATGAATAGATAACGATTGAATATGATACATTTCATGCATTTATTAGAAGTTTGTACTTTTTATAAGACTTTTTCATGGGTTACCAGTTTTTCCTTTGGAGCAAAAGCCTTATGAGTCTCAAAATACAGGGGAGCATGGAGATTGTTGTAGGTGCCTCTTGCTGCTTCCTCTGCTAATACCAGGTCAAGCATATGGGTGGGACCTTCATGACATGTCTGAGTTACAATTTCTCCCAAGATCCCCAACATCTATAGGGGAGAGAACATGTACGGGATTTCTCTATATTTTTGCAAGGCCAGGACTAAGAAGCCAGTGCGAGAGTGAAATCGCCTCTTGCTGGGACTTACAGCAAAGGCTGACGTCCCCAGGTGCCCTGGTGCTGCTGCTTGGGTGCAGAAAACATTCCCTCCCCACTGGGGAGCTGCACCTGCCTGCTGGTGCTTGTGGTCCCAGGAGCCCCCAGAATCCTACTGTACTCAGTGGACCAGCAAGGGAACATTGCTCTTCCCCAGGTGGGGACAAACACGTCACTAGGCTGGGAAATCCTGTCCTCAAAGCCTCCCTCCTGGTGCCCAGCAAAAGGGTTTTCTTCCAGGTCTTTCACCACAAAAAATCATGTTGCCCTCTGCTGCCCCTCCTTTGCTACTGCTCTAAAGAGTAAAAAGACAGCAAGTATGTCAAAAACACAGCCATGATGAAGCAAGAAAATTTATGCTCACACAAAGGGGCTCAGAAAATGAGGATGGTACTCAGAACGCCAAGGTAAACTTCTAGTATGAGAGTTTCCCAGCCAAGTACAACGGATGGAACAGACAGCCACTCACCTTCAGGGTCGTTGTTTTAATGTCTCAAGGAAAATTCAGCTACAAAATGAACTTTCTGAAACTTCCACTAAAAAATTCAAAAAATGAGTTAAGAAAAGGCACAGTCATTGTTGAGAGCTAACCACTAACCTGGGAGATCAAGTGGGAAAAGATAACTCAAAGATAACTGGAGAAACTAGGAGGGGAAAAGAAAAGAGACTAGCTATCCAGATAGGAATAACAGTCCCCGAAAGGAAAAGGGAACAGGTGGAAGAACTGTAGTAATAAAGGAGAAAAGAATATTTTCCTAAATGGCAGGAAAACATGAATCTTCAGATTGAATGGGCTGGCTCACTAAATCTCAGAGGAATTAAATGGAAGAAGACACATTCTTCGGCATAAAACCTTGGTGCCCTTACTAGGTGGCAGGCATAAAGAAAAAGACCTCTGTCATTCTTTGAACAACTTTAAGGAAGGTAGAGAAGCAACATAAATACAAGATGCCTTGGTTGATGCAGAAGCAACTCTGGACGGTGGACGCAGGGAACTGATTGATACACAGCACTGAGAGAAAAGGTTGCAGCCCAGGAGTCAGCGCAGCACAAACAGGCACTTGTCCCACTTAGAGGCGCTTTCTCTGTAGGGAAGGATGGCAGCTTAGGAACATTTACCCCTGTGTAAGGACGCCACTCCAAAGTACGCAGGCCGCGGGATAAGTAAATCACAATTCACACAACTAGAGAGTAGGTGCAGGGAAGAACCTAAAAAGTGCCCAGCTCTGGATCTAGGGGAAGATGACCATGAATATGTTGAATAAAAATCCCTGAGAAAAGGGGAAACAATGTGTCCAATTGTATTATGTATTATGGCAACTACATTTAAAATTTAAATACATAAACAATCTAATTTTGCAATCCAACTAGCCTCAAATCTTGAAATTTCCAAACAGGTCCATAACATAAATTTAACATGGTAAGTTACTGTTATCAGTTCTTACATAAGACCTATTCTTTTTCCAAGTAAATGTTAACTGAGGAGAGTATCAGGGAGAAAAGTGACCACAACAATTGAGAGATCTATTTATTTTCCTAGTTTTAAAATGTATTTTAGTATAAAAGGCAGCAGTATAGGTCCACAGCAAGCACCATCCATCCAATAAAGCATTTTTAAAAACTGTATAAAAAAAGGGAGAGAAACTACTTATAAATTTGTAAGCTGTTCCAGCAAAACTGGGGTATAAAAAAGGTACCGAATCAATGAAAAATGGAAGGGCAGGGGTGTACTATGAAGTTTGCAGATTGGCCAGCCAGTAAATCAATTTTCAAGCAATAATAAAAAAATTCTAGGTTAATTTATGATCATCAGGAATTAAACTGGGAGATTAAAAAAGCCAAGTAGAATGTTGACGTTAACAATGAGAAAAAGAAATTAACAAATATTCGACCATGCAAGAAAAAGTTGAAAGATGAAATATTGTGATATATAATAAACAGGAAGCACACAATGAAATTTAACTTTGGTGCATTAAATATGAGCAGGATGAGTTTCCTAATAAAAGACATAGAAATCTGGTTGCATTTAAACAATATCAAATAATATACCACCTATAGAAAATACATACAAGGGGGCTGGCTAGGGTTATGGCTCAACGGTAGAGCACTCACCTCGCATGTGCAGGTCCTGGGTTTGATTCTCAGCACCACATAAAAAAAAATAAATAAGTAAAATAAAGGGATTGTGTCTCACTACAACTACAAAAAATAAATATTAAAAAAAAAGAAAATACAAAGTGGTTTCAAAGTGTGGCTAAGAATCATTTCCACAGAACACCCCAAATATTAAAATATTTCAAATACTCAAGAGAATATAGAAAAAAATTAAGGAAAGTTTTCAAAAAGTAAGTATGACATGAGTCCAGAATGGAAAATAAGCCCCAAAGCCAGTGGCTGCCTGAGAACATTTGCTTTTCCCTGTTACTAGAACTTGCAATTTTTAGGGGTGTCCCCAGAACAGAAGGGGCTGGAACTTGTACAAGATGAGATGTTAGAAAGAGACCCTGATAGCATCCAGACACGTGAGGTCTGTACCACAAGAAAAGGAGGAAAAAGCCCATTCCTCAGAGGGAAATGATGACCATAACCTGGCTTAACCATTACCATTGACTGGTGTCTCTGCTAAAAATACTGAACACAGTCTGCCTTCTTGTGGGGTTGGAATTCAAAATTACTCGACTTTTGGGGTCTGAGAAAGAGCCAAGAAATTGTTTAAGGATTCTATATTTGTAAATGTCACTGGCTTCACTTGCAGGTCTTGAACGTATAGAAAAAAATGTGAAGAATTTCTGGAAAAATACAAACAACCAAAGGATGAGATAAGAAACATAATCAGAACAACAATGGAAAATTTTGCTCAACCATTGCAAAAATTTCTGTGCCTGTGTGGATTTTCCTAGCAAATTCTACCTACTTTCAAATATCTGATCATTCTTATTTTATTTAAGAAATTATAGATCATACAAAAGGTAGAAAATTCTGCAGTATAATTGATAAAGCTAGCATAATCTTTACCAAATCTGATAATAATATACAACAAGTAAAATTAAAGGACAGGTTCCTAAATAACAGTAGATGCAAAACTATAAATAAAATATCATGCAATAAAATCCAACAGGTTAGCATTACCATCTAGAGTTTATTCCAGGGATAAGACAAATGGCTAACGTCAAAGGCGGCTGTTACATAAGTCATTGCATAGGTCATTGACACATGGATTGTTAAATCTCTCAAAGTAGAAAAGGAAGAGAAGGAAAATCCCTAAACATGGTGGAAGTTAATTCCTAAGGCTCACTTCAATGATTTCATATAAATTCTAAGGAAAGGCTTTTTTAAAAATAAGAACCAAATTATGGATTATGGCTATTAGCACTTCATTATTTAGTAACTACTGTGCAATTATATTATTATAGATAATGCATTAATATAATTAACTCCAAAAATAAATTTTGAAAAAGAAATAGTCTAAATGGTCTTTTTTGGTTTATAAATGATATACATGTATTTCTATAAAGTCCAGGAGACTTTATTAAAATATTATAATTAATAGAAAAAACTAATAAGGTGGATATAAAATATCAATATAGAGAACCAATTAGCTTTTCTCTCCACTGGTCCACTGGAACTAACTAGGTGGAAATATATACGTGTGTGTGTATATATATATACACATACATATATATTTATACACACATAGATGTACACATAGACATCAAGTATATATACTAGGTAGAAATAAATATATATTTTATATATAGATACGTGTTATATATAAATTATCAAGGCCCACTTTGAGCATTCTGAAGAAATTTTATGTGTATACACACACACATATATATTTATAATGTATATTTGGACATTATATGTGTGTATATATAGCACACATTTAAGAAATACATACATACACACATATATGTATGGGAAATTTTATTTACAAATATTGAATATATTCCAAATAAATGGAAAAGCATATGTCCTATATATAAAAAATAAATATTAACCTTCTAAAGGTCATAATTTTATATGTAAAAAGTAAACTCATAAAGTTGAAGATAGATATGACAACATAAAATTTATGTTAGAACCAACTGCATTGAAGTTAAAAAACCAAACTATCGACCAGAGAAAAAGTATTTTCAGCATGTATCATAAATAAAGATTAATGTCTTCAATATCAACAACTCCAAAAACTGATAAGAAAGACAAAATACTACCACAGAATATTGGCAAGTATATAAATGGTAAATTTAAATTACTTTAAGAAGAAATTAAATACAAGTGATCAATACACATATATAAACAGATTAGAACAAATTATTAAGTTTGATTATACTGGTGCTATTACAGATTTGGAAGGAGTAACTTTTCTACATTGCTGGAAGACAAATGATTTATAATAGTATTTTGACATGATCTCAATACTTTTAAAACTTTAAAATATACAAAACTATTTTTGCCCCAGCAATGCCAAGTTTGGAGATCTGTTTACAGGTACAAAAGCCTTAGTACTTACTGATATGCAGAAGGATGGCCAATGCACCTGTGTTTTTGAAATAGTAAAATGTTTAACCATCTTTTCCAGTGATTCTTTTAAGTACAACTGGTCACTGAGTTAAGGGGCAGAGTGTTGAGTTAAATAGGTTGTGAATGCTATGGGGATGAAGATGATAAGAGTATAAGTAGGATCTTTGTCCCTTAATCTAAAGGGAAGAGCTTGATTTCAAATGAGAAAAACAAGTTGCCAAGATCATATAAAGTGCAAGCCCCTTTGTGTGACTGCCTATGTGTGGATGAGGCTGGAGACAGTTGAGGAAGAATGTACAAAGATGTTAATGGACTCACCTGAGAAAGGGGAGCAATGGGGCTTAAAATCTCCTTGTGTATGTAAGATTATTTCAAAGTAAAATGTATTATTTTCTTTTTTTAAGAAGGGAAATGCCCATTAAAAATTAAAAGCAACTAGAGTCTACAGAGATGTTAGACTTGAGAATTCATGTTAATATACTCCTCCTATCTAAATTAATCTTCTTCATTGCTTTTATTGTTTAATTTCTTAAAATGCTATTCTTAACACTCAATTCTTCTCCACATTTTCCAAATATTAGCAGAAGAATATCCCTTCTAATATTCCATATGGGCCTAGAAAGAGAAAGAAACCAGCTCTATCTTATTTCTGTCCTCTAGTATATCTTCTCAGAGGAATGTGTATGACTAATCCCAACACTCACCCTTGCATTCCTTAATTAGAAGTTAATCTTATATTGCATCTTTTAATTCCAGTTACAACCTTCTTTATAAAATGACAATTCTTACCCAGAAGATAGGTAAAGGAAAATAACATGCTATTATGCTAAAATATGTGTATTTTAAAATATTGCTATGATAGTAAATTTATGAATTTATGTGGGATATTAAAACATTGAATGAATATTAATTAGTAATATAGATTATTGATTTTCTGATTAATAAGATAGTAATTAGTTCATTGATTTCCATGTGCATACACACACATAAATCATTTGTTATAGAATCCCAATTTCTCTACATGTGGTGTGCCCCAAAGCATAGAAAGATCAATGATATTTTAATTTTTTACATTAGTTCTATTATGGTCAGTAATCACTTTATAATACACTATGTGCATTATAGAACTATGATCTTTAGATAATATAATTTATATAAAAATATAGAATTTCTGTGTGTATAATTCTATAAATGTCAGTGGTTTTTAAATATCTAATATTGGATAATAAACATTCAAAATCCCAACATGTTTTCGATTGTCTAAGATAGCTTTAGTCTACTGTGTTCTAGATGGTCTATTCTAAACTTGTCTCTCTAATAAAATCATCTCTTGACCTTGTGGAACTCTTTAGTTTACATAACCATGGCTGAAATTCATGTACTGAAATATGTGAAATAAGTTGAAAGAGTGTTTTGGATTCCATTTTCAATGTCTCTCTGTTCCCCCAGGTGGCTTTTACAGTTCTTTTTGATTTGGAAGCTCTTCTGAAGATATGGTGTCTGGGGTTCACTGGATATATTAGCTCATCTCTCCACAAATTTGAGTTATTACTTGTCGTTGGAACTACTCTTCATGTGTACCCGGATCTTTATCATTCTCAATTCACATACTTTCAGGTAATGCAAATAATGTCCATTTATCTTTAGAACATTTTTTTCTAGCTAAATACCAGTCACATTATTATAACAATTGTATTTAACCATATATTTCATATGTACCAAATGTGAATTTGAGAGAGGCCCTATGAAATCTTCTTAAATATCAGAAAGAATTCATATATAAATTGTAATGATTATTTTTAAAACTCCTGAAAATTCACAAAAAAAATAAATGCAGATGTTTAACATACTGTTCCTAAATTAGCAGAATATAGATATACATATTTATATACATATGGATATCATATATCTATACATATTCAGCAAATTTTAAACTATATAAGCTGTTGGCACAAACTTTTAAGAGGAAATATGAATTTAATTCCAACTATATATCTCTCTTATAAATATCCTTGCTCAACAATTATTTACAATGGAAACAATAAAATTTACCTTTACAGATATTAATTAGTCATACATACTTTCCTATAAATAACTATTTCTTCTCTGTGATGGTTGAATAATGGTACTTACTTTATAATAATTGGCTATTTTTCAACTGTGATATATTGAGTCATTGCTTTATAATTATTTGATAAACAGTAACGATCATTTGCTTTCTTTGTAATTGTTAGGTAATAGCAATATGTCATTGTCATTGTTCTGTTAAGTTGTTGGCAGAATGATAAAACATGATATGAAATATCATCACCAAAAACATCTCAAATATAGTAATTTTTCTGACTCAAATCAGTCATTTATATAATTTATTCTGGGAGTACCAAATGTGCATTTTTTCCTAATAGATATTTCAAATAATTGGGAAATAATATGGCAGTGTAATTTTAAAGATTAATTTAAAGACATAAGATTCCAATGCCTTAGAACAAAGAAAACACATTCCAATTTCATTTATTTTGGTAATACCAAATCTATCATTTTTTTAACAATATGAACTTTAGAAAACAGTATTAACATTTGTAAATAATGAAAAGCCAATGTCCTACAGACCTAGATGAAAAGCTGGGCCTCCAATAATTCCAGCAAGTGTACCTTTGGACATGTTATTCTGCAACTCAGTTATCATGGGTGAGATGGCTATTACCAGAGTTATACACATTTAAAATGCTTGATAGAAAATGTATGTTCCAAATATGTGTGTCATTAGCTGCTCTTGTACACTCCTGACTAGATGAGGTGCTAAAGTGGGCACTGATAATTATAGAGGCTGTATCAAACTGTCAAAACAATGAAGTATCTATTTTACAGACCTACTAAATTCAAAAAATATTGTTGGCTCTTTCAGCCAAGGTATAGAATAAAATATATTCAGGGACTTAAAATTGCTATGGTCTGTCAAAACTTATGTGCAAAGAATTTTTTTTTGGAATTTTTTATGAAAATAAAAATGGAAACTGTTTAAAAGATAAACAGTTGAGGAATAACTTAGCCAGTCATAATGTGAATTTTACTATAAAATGATGAGTATAATTAATCTGTAATAACTTGGAAATATTTATGCTTTATTTACATGTAAAACAGCATAAAGTTATATAATATGTGTGTTTATGTGCCTATATATATGTAAAAAATCTATAAGTGGGAAAATTACTGGAAAGAAATAAACCAACTTGTTATGGATTATTAACCATCTCTAGTTTTCTACTCATCATCTCTGATTTTTCCTGCTAGTCTTTCTCACTGACTATCTAATATTAGCCTGCATGGCTCTAGCCATTTTGAAGATATAACAATGAAATATCTTGTAGTCAAATCATAGTGAAGTTTACAGTTTTAATTTATATATGCTTCTGGATTATAATTTGTAATGGTTTGATTTATGCTAATGGTGAAGTGATTTTTATTTGTGTCTCTATATGTGGCCATATTTATATTTTTCTAATGAAATTTATGAAGCTTTAATTCTAGAGAGGAAACAGTTCACAAAGGAGTCTATAAAAGAGTATAGAATGCAAGTGCCAGAAATGCTGTAAGATAGAAACAAGCAGGGTGAAGGGCATGGTGATCATGGTGTAGATGCTACTTTACATAAGTTTCCCGTGGAGACCTGCTCTGAAAAGATTTCACCTGAGCAGAGGCTGAGTGAAGCAAGGGAAGGAACCACCAAGGCCCGGGAGAAGTTTCTGGGCAGAGAGAACCACATGGCACAGGTCCTGAGTGGGAGAATGATTGACATGTTCAAGGACTAGCACAAAGGTCAGCGTGCCTGGGCTGCAGTGAACTTAGGGCAGCATGGTCTGGGGGAAGCCATGCAGAATGTGTTGTTTCTTCCCTACCTGTGCAATCATGGTGGCGTTGGCCAGGGGTTGATTGTGCTTTGACTGTTCACTGTGCTAAGCTCATTGCCCCATTTGTTATTGTTGCCTTAAGAGACAGAATGATTTGCCCAAGACTGTGCATCTAGCAAATAGTGGAACTGCAACTTAGTTCCCAAAAGTTTAATTTCAGAGTTCATATTTTTAACCAGGCCATTTGTACAGCATCTCACTGTGAAACAACAGAATGATCTTGAAGGAGACCCACTTAGGCATTTGACTAGCAGAATGTGCTTTGGAAATAACCACACCATGTTCTAAAGTGCTTTATTTCATGTCTATAGGAACAGATAGAGAGAAAAATATACTTATCTGCAAATATGAAAAGGCACAACTGGAGTTACTGATAAGAATTTCTCCTTTCTGGGATGCAGATTTAACCCTTTGAAAATGCTGATCAAATCATCAATGAGGGAACTGTGTTCAGTTCTGTTCTTCAAGATGATAAAATATTAACTGATTAGAATTGCACAGATATGTATAGGCTATGTTAATTAGAATTTGGGATGAAATTCAAATTATTAGGTAATATTTTACATACGATTTTAATACAAGCAAGGAAAACACATAGTGCTGAAATTTGAGCTATAAACCAGTTAAATTATCCTTGGAATACTTGCCTGGATTCTGCTGTTTCTAGTTAGATTGAAAAAAATCTGATAAAAATGAAATCCTGCCAGATTATTATTCTTAATATTAATGTTAGGATGTTAGGATGTTGGTGTGTTAGTATATTAATTGTTCTAATAATAAAACCATTTTCTTTTATTTGGAAAGATTACCTGAGTGTACTATGTTCTGATTTGGGAATGCATGCCAAGAATTATAGCAAGAGGGGGTGTGGGGTTGTGGTTCTGTGGTAGAGTGCTCGCCTAGCACAGGTGAGGCACTGGGTTCAATCCTCAGAACCACATGAAAATAAATAAATAAAAATAAAGACATTGTGCTCACTTACAACTAAAAATTAAAAAAAAATAAAAAGAAATTATAGCACAAGAAATGAGAGATGGTTGGATGCTTAATTCAAATAGCTTGATTTCTCACATAAATTTTTCTTCTATAATGTGGTATTAAGGATTTTTATGCATCTTCACAACTTCCTGTCATTTGTCCAATTAATTTCCCTGCCATGTATTTATACTCTGTAAATGGTAGGACTGATGGAATTAGAATGATTTACTGAAGGAAGATCAGAAACAATAAGAAGCTAGTGACATTGCGGAGGCAAAAGCGAATATTTTGTTTACACATGTAACAATTAAACTCTAGTTTATAAAATGTGTTTCCTGTTCTATACACTCCAAGTACATGTAAAAATTAAAATCTAGTTTTTAATCCATTTCTTGTTCAGTACTATCTTCTAAATATAGCATTCCTCTTTCACAGACAACTTAGTTTCTGATTGATATTCTACTTACATTCTATTATTATTCTATTACTCGTCTACTTATCATCTTTTATTTATGCCAAGAACACAGTTTTCTAATTTAATATTTCTATATTTGAAATCTGCCCTAAAATCATTGTACTTTAATTGGCAGCATTCTTATTTGTTAGAGGAACATAAAAAATCGATGACATCTTAGACTTAATGAAAAATGGCATTTTTCCATGCTTTTATACTTCAATTTTTTTTTTCTTTTGTGTTGCTGGGAATTGAACCCAGGGTCTTGTGCATGTGAGGCAAGCACTTTACCAACTGAGCTATATCTCCAGCCCCTCCCTCAACTTTTTCTTACATACCAATTTTATTTTTCTGGTACCAGGGATTGAACCCAGGAGTGCTTAACCACTGAGCCACATCCTCAGCCCTTCTTGAAACTTTTATTTAGATACAGGATCTGTCTAAATTTCTTATCGCCTCACCAAGTTGCTGAGACTGGCTTAGAATTCTCTATCCTCCTGCCACAGCCTCCCAAGCTGCTAGGATTGCAAGCGTGCACCACCATGCCCAGCCCAATTTATGCTTTTCAATCATTAAAAAAAAAAAAAATCCTTAAGAGCTGTATCTGCTCCATGTGCTTTTTGAAATAATAGCCACTGAATCAGATTTATCCAATATAATGTTTGGCACATAATCATCAGTACTTGTTGAATGAATGAATGAGTGAGTGAAATAATTTATTAATTAATTAGTTGTGAGTAGGTTCTTTGCAAATAAATACATGCAAAACTTCTAAACAAATATATATTATTATTTATCATATGAGGAGTAGATAACAAGCATATATAGCAAAGGTCCAAAAATACAAGGCTTACATAAGATAGGTTGTTTCTCTTCAGTGGTTGCTGGGTGTCCAGGGAAAGTGGGTGGCTCTGCTTCACAGTGTCATCCAAAACTCTGGCCTGTCAGGTTAGCTCAGACATGACATACTCTTTGCAAGCCCTCTACTTCTGGTCTGAAGGCACCACTCCATTTATTTCCACTTCTAGGCCAGGGGAAGGCATATAGAAGGTGTCCAGGGCAAGTTGAACTTCATGTGCCAAGAGCTGCACAAATCACTCCTTTCATATCCCTCAAACCTAGGCCTGGTTCATGGGATACACCCAGCTGCAAACAGTAGGTGCAGAGACAGTGTGATCTACCCCTAGGCAGCCCTGGTGAGGCTCAAATTCGGGAAGTTCTGTTATCTAAAGGAAAAAAGAGAAAATGGATACTGGGGTAGATGTCTCAGCCAGAAGTAAAGAATCCCTGATAAAAGTATATTTTTTCCATTTCTTTATGAATGTGTAATACTTAGAAAGGTTTATTTTATGGGACATTAAATATAACAAATAGTAGAAGTAGAAGTTTTCTTAGATATTTGAACATAAGAAAATATCAGTTTTATTTTGAAAACATTACTATTTAATAGTATTTGAATGATCACATTATAGGTTAAAACACTTGGTTACCACCATTGGTATCTTGGTTATTCTATTTTTACTTTTAGTTTCTAAATGCACAAATACAAAAAGGTGAATTTCATAGAGTACCGTAGAAAATGATGTTTTAGTATAAATTTCTTTAAGGTTCTATGTGAAGAAATGATCAAACACGTGTGTTTTTCTCACTCATGGTAGGTTCTTCGGGTAGTTCGGCTTATTAAGATTTCTCCTGCATTAGAAGACTTTGTGTACAAGATCTTCGGTCCTGGAAAAAAGCTCGGGAGTTTGGTTGTGTTCACTGCCAGCCTCTTGATCGTTATGTCGGCAATTAGTTTGCAAATGTTCTGCTTTGTTGAAGAACTGGACAGATTTACAACGTTTCCAAGGGTAAGAATTAAAACCACAGTCAGTTTAATTCATTATGCTTATTCTAGTAATAATTTTTAACATCAATGTAATTTCACTTTAGTTGTGGTTTTAAAACTATTGTCATATTTTTGATAACTTGGATAATTAAATTTTAATATTTAAAATTCCCTTCTGTGGGGTGCAGGTGTTGTCAGAATATTTTCAGCATTGGGAGATTATTCATCAATTCTAAAATTGTGGAAATAATATAATTATATGCTGAAACCAGTAAAAATAGAAACTGGGGTTCTTTGTACCTATAAATTAAAATATAGCAGAATTTTAGAGTGAAATTTCCATTTGTTTGTGTGAGAGAGATCACATTTTTATCTGTTTTACAGGTCATATATTTTACATCAGGCATAATCTAAGAGGAAGCCTTGGATTTTTAATGTAATAAAATTCATAGACTTCAAATTTGAAGTCTCTTTAGGAAATATCTAGTTCATAACTCTGCATTCTAATGAGAGGCTGGAAAGCAAGTTAAAAATCAATCCATAAGCAGAACTTGTGTAGAAAATTTGGCTAACTAGAAACCCAAAATGTAGACATAAGGTGTCAATGGGGACTTAGGATCTCCATGGAAATTTAAGCAACATGGGGTTGGAATTGTGGCTCAGTGGTAGAACGCTCACCTAGCACATGCGAGGCGTGGGTTCGATCCTCAGCACCATATAAGAATAAAATGAAGATATTGTGTGCAACTACAACTTAAAAAATAAATATTTAAAAAATAACTTTAAGCAACATAAAATATATGGGGACCAAAACAAAGAACATATGTATTTTCACCAGAAGTTGAAATCGTAAGGCTTATTTATGGCAAGAATAATCTTATGTGTGGGGGAGGAGTAAACAGCATAAAATATATGTTTTAATGTTAAGCTTTGAAAGCAAAAAGGCCAGTATCCCCAGTGGATAGACTAATACAGTTTGGAGTGTGTGTGTGTGTGTGTGTGTGTGTGTGTGTGTGTGTTTAATTTTCTGCTAAATTTGTTACTTTAGTAAGGACCATTGGAGTTCATCCTTCCATCATTTATCCATACATCCCTAAGCTTTGGTTGAGTGACTGTGAAGAGCCAGGATTTTGGGGAATCCTGAACACATGGACACAATTAAGTTCTCTGTCCTCACAAAATTTGCTGTTGAGGGAAGGAGTCAGTAAATAAGCACAGGATTTGTCTTCTGGCCTTGGCAAAGGCCATGGACCCAGAGGGAAGGACCAGAACTGGGATCGAAGAGTCCAGGGAGGTTTGTTGGGGCCAGTGGTTACTGAGGGACAGTTGGAGGTCACCAAACGAAGAGTAAGGGAGCCATGTTCCAGGTCCCGGGGACAGCATGGGCTAAAGGCCTGAGTGAGCAATTTCTTCTTCAGAATGTGAAGGGGAGACAGCGGTCAGTGGTAGAAGAGACACAAGGCCAGGGAACTTTAAGATGGATGCAGTGGGAGCTTGTCTAACTGATGAGAGAGAGCAAGTCGAGGGTGGGGTCAAAGACGTGTGTGATTCAGGGGATGATGGCAAGGGGCTCTGGGGTCATGGAAGATGGTATTCAGAGCATTGGAACAGAGATTCCTCAGGCGTTGAGGTGGTCATGAGGAACACAAGCCAATCACAGTCCCAGTCAGGGCCCTTCTCACTCACTGTGGCAGTGGCAGCAGAGGCTAACGTAGTCCGGAGCTCCCCAGGGCTCCCGTTCCCTGCACTGCATGGGGTAGGTCAGGTGGATCAGCACAGGCAGGGACCTGGGGAGAAGGAAAATCGGTTCACTACTGAGCAGTCCTCTGTGCTTTTATGGCCTGGGGTGGGTGGACAGAAAGTAGAAAGGACTCGTGGAATGGAGAAAAGTGCCCCAGCTCAGTCCCCAACAAGGAGGCCTCTAAGTAGAGGGACCTAAGCTGTGAATGCAGCTGTGCCTCTAAGCGTGGCTGGCTGGGTGGGAGATGGACCTGGGTCCATGGCGGTAGCTCCCTCCAGAGAACCATGTGCCCTGGCTATGCACCAGACCAGCGGGAGAGGGCAGCCAGGCAAAGCCTTGCCAACAGGAGGGGGAGCTCCTCCTCCCAGGATGGAGGGATCCAAGCAAGGATGAAAGTGCTATCACAAAGCCCGGATCCTCTCAGTCTACCCCTCTCTAGGTAAATAAAGAGAGCAGACAGCCATGTTTTACTTAGTGACACTAGGACTGTTTTTGTCATGGTTTACCCTTTGATCCAGTGTAATTTCACACACATTACTGAAGTCACACAGGTTCAGCCATTGTTCTAGGCTTAGGGAATCTAAAGTGGGGGGGGGGGCGGTAGTTCTGTTCTTTCTTTATAGTTGTATCTTGATTTCATGTCTTATCTTCATCTTTTACCATCTCTTCTCATTTCACCTCACGGATTTTATATCCCTTACCCAAAACCTCTTTTAGCCAGATGGTTTGTGGAGTACAGAATTTCCCAGATATTAGAAAGGTACTTACCACCCCCAGAGCCATCTGAATCAGTACCCTGTAATCAGCACATTAATATTCCCATAGCAGAACACCAACCTTCAAACAGGATAAATAAAAACAGTTAGTCAGCCTTAGGTCAGATCAGATATCACCACTAAATAAACCACACACACACACAAAAAGAACCTTTAGCAAATATAAATTAAATTCTGGAGTTGTAAGGAGGCCAACCAAGGTCCTGTGTGGAAGGTGTTGTGTTCACAAGTCTACACTTCTTGCCACACAAGTCTGATTTTTCCTGCCTGCTCTATCACTTTTTTTTAAAAAAAAAATTCTAATTTGCTACATACAACAGCAGAATGCTATACAATTCACATTACACAAACAGAGCACAATTTTTCATGTCTCTGGTTGTACACAAAGTTGAGTCACATCATTTGTGTTTTCCTACGTGTACTTAGGGAAATAATGTCTGCCCCATTCCGCCATCTTTCCTACTTCCATGCCCCTTCCCTCCCCTTGGCCCTATTGGAAGTTCCTCCATTCCTCCCATGCCCCCCCATCCCCATTATGGATCAGCATCCTTATATCAGAGAAAACATTTGGCATTTGTTTTGGGGGACTGGCTAACTTCACTTAGCATAATATTCTCCGACTCCATCCATTTACTGAAAATGCCATGATTTTATTCTCTTTTGATGCTGAGTAATATTACATTGTATATGTATACCACAGTTTCTTTATCCTTTTATCTACTGACGGGTATCTAGGTTTGCTTCACAATTTAGTTGTGAATTGTGCTGCTATAAACATTGATGTGGCTGTGTCCCTGTAGTATGCTGTTTTTAAGTCCTTGGGGTATAAATTGAGGAGTGGTATAGCTGGGTCAAATGGTGGTTCCATTCCCAGTTTTCCAAGGAATCTCCATATTGCTTTCCACATTGGCTGCACCAATTTGCAATCCCACCAGCAATGTATGAGTGTGCCTTTTCCCCCCACATCCTCACCAACACTTATTCGGTTTGTGTTCTTAATAGCTGCCATTCTGACTGGAGTGAGATGAAATCTTAGTTTTGATTTGCATTTCTCTAATTGCTAGAGATGTTGAACATTTTTTCATATATTTGTTGATTAATTGTATATCATATTCTGAGAAATGTCTGTTCAGTTCTTTGGCCCATTTATTGACTGGGTTATTATTTTTTTATGTTAAGGTGTATCAGTGCTTTATATACCCTAGAAATTAGTGCTCTATCTGATGTGCATGCGGTAAAAATTTGCTCCCATTCTGTAGGCTCTCTATTCACTTCATTGATTGTTTCTTTTACTGAGAAGAAGCTTTTTAGTTTGAATCCATCCCATTTATTGATTCTTGATTTTAATTCTTGCTTTAGGAGTTTTATTAAGGAATTTGGAGCCTAATCTGACATAATGGAGATTAGGGCCTACTTTTTCTTCTATTAGGCACAGGGTCTCTGGTTTAAGTCCTAGGTCCTTGATCTGCTTTGAGATTTAGATTATTTCATGAGTTTTGTGCCTGGTGAGAGATAGGGGCTTAATTTCATTTTGTTGCCTATGTAGTTCTGGTTTTCCCAGCACCATTTGTTGAAGAGGCTATCTTTTCTCCAATGTATGTTTTTGATGCTTTTGTCTAATATAAGATAACTGTATATGTGTATTTATATTGTGTCTGCATCCTCTATTCTATACCATTGGTCTGCAAGTCTATTTTGGTGCCAATATTGTGCCGTCTTTGTTACTATTCCTCTGTATTATAGTTTAAGGTCTGGTATTGTGATGTCACCTGCTTCACTCTTTTTGCTAAGGATTGCTTTGGCTATTCTGGGTCTCTTATTTTTCAGGATGAATTTCATGACTGCTTTTTCTATTTCTATGAGAAATGTCACTGGGATTTTGATGGGAATTGCACTAAATGTGTATAGTGCTTTTGGTAACATGCTTATTTTGACAATATTAATTCTGCTTATCCAAGAACAAGAGAGATCTTTACATCTTCTAAGATCTTCTTTATTTTTTTCTTTAGCATTTGTAGTTTTCATTATAGAGGTCTTTAACCTCTTTCATTAAGTTGATTTCCAAGTATTTATTTGTGTGTGTGCGTGAGGCTATTGTAAATGGGGTAGTTTTCCTCGTTTCTCTTTCAGAGGCTTTGAATGCCTTTGATTTATGGGTGTTGATTTTATATCCTGCTACTTTGCTGAATTCATTTATTAGTTCTAGAAATTTTCTGGTGGAATTTTTGGGTCTTCTTTGTATAGAATGATATGGTTGGCAAATAATGCTAATTTGAGTTCTTCTTTTCCTATCTGAATCCCTTTAATTTCTTTCATCTAATTGCTCTGGCTAGTGTTTCAAGAACTATGTTAAATAGAAGTGGTGAAAGAGGGCATCCCTGTCTTGTTCCAGTTTTTAGAGGGAATGCTTTCAATTTTTCTCTATTTAGAATGATGTTGGCCTGAGGCTTAGCATAGATTTGCTCTATCACTTTTTAGCTGTGTGACACTGGACAGATCATTCACTGAGCTTTATATTGTTTTCATATCCAAAGTACAGGAAAGAAAGGGCGTTTTCCTCCTGTGTCATGTGTACTGAATAATAACATACAACTGGACCTAGAAAGCACTTTGTTAAGGTTTGATTATACAGTGTGTTCTGTATTTGAAGTTGGAGATACCATCTGTGTCAGACAGGATGCTTTCTAGATCCCCCATGACGAAGTCCCTTTGCATTCACTTTGGTTTTAAGCCATTATAGTAATCAAGTGCCATTCCGTTTTTGGACAGCCCATGACTCAGCTGTGTCCTTCTGCGTGATTACTGGACCATCCTGATGACAGCAGCTCAGCAGCTCTGCACCCCTAATCAGTAATTGAGCTGCTGACAGCATTGGCATCCTGAACGGGTGCAGTTGGGGGAGGGGCTAGATTGCTCCTTGCATATGAGCATCATTAAAAGTTAAAGCTCTAAAAAAAAATCAAATTTTATAAGAAGTGTTCAATTTTTTACAATTGTAAAAGAGAGTCATGATCATTCCTAATCAAATGAAGCACCATCCATGGTGCTCCTTGCTGGCTAGGGATGCATTAGGAGAAATGATTCAAACATGTGCATCAACACCAGCTTTGTCGTCAGCACTGGTCTCTGGGGCTCACTTTTTTCCTGCTCCTGAAGCTGTCTTCCTTCTTATCTGGTGGTTGAATGCTTGGAGAGGGTATGTTAATTATAGTATCAATGGAAGCACAGTCCTTTAGGAAAACAAATTCTCTGTAAGAAAAATCACTTGATATACCATAAAGTAAAATAAGAATTGTGAAAACCCACAGTGTTTCATATTGTCTTGACTTTAGTCCAGGCCATCTTGGGGGCTGGCTACCAGCAACATGCTGTGGAATGGTGCAGAAAAATGAACTGTGGAAGCATGTGTGAGAGACAGGGTGGCAGAGCATTCGCCTTGCAGAAAGGATGGGTCAGGCAGAGGCAGGAGCTTGGCTTGGCAGAGTGGGCTCAGGACTGGTGCCAGAGAAATCATTTTACTATGGCTGTCTCTCAACCTTGTCTGGATCCAGCCACCCAGTTGGTGAAAGCTCATCAGACTAGAGGTAGAACTGGACACTGGTTCAATTAGACCCCCTTGTACCTTGGGCTTTAGCAGCCTGCTGCAGAATCTCTAAGATGGCCTGGTGTACATGAAGGCATTTTCCCCAGCCAGTTTTAGGAAGAGAAATTTGGAGGAGCAGAAATAGCAGCAGCCCAGGCACACTAAGGGACCACCCAGTGCAGTGACCCTCAGATGAAGCACCAAAAGTAATAGATGGCTAACCAAAATTTGATCCCATGTTCATAAGCTTATATGACGCACAGGATGTTCAAGTTACCTTTTAGCTCACTTTTAAAACACTCTTCTTCCTTCTTCTCGTATTAGGGATTGGGAAAATACACAGATTCTGGAATCATGCTTAAATGCTTTTGATTATGCATATGGTCTTGGGTGACATTTAGTTGGTCTGACCTTCATTCATTTTTAAAATGGCAATGATAGACAATCAATACGATAAATAAGAACTCTATTTACAGATGATAAAACTGAAGCATAGTGTTTGTGAAACCCACCCAATGCTATACAGCTTGAACACTGAATTGTAGCCATCTGTGGCCTCTCCCAACCATTATCTGTTAGGGCCGTGTGCACCCTGGCAAACATGCCGGAAGGAAGTCAGTTTGTCAGGAAATATTTACTGACTGCCAAGAATAGAAATATCTTTGTCAACCCATGCCTGGAAGGAAAGGCATCAGGGGTAGTTCATCACAGAATTCCTGCAGGACTCAATGACACAAAGGTGCATGAGGAATTAATATTGTTGGGGCATAGTCTGGGCTGATGCAAGGATCTTATCATGATCCCGGCCCTGCACCTATTACAAGATGCAGAAATCAGCATTGGTCAGAGAAGTTCCAAGACCCAAGGCAGGTGGAGGCTGCTCTGGGAGGCAGTTAGAGAACAGGAAGAATGAATGAAAATGCTGAAGCTTAGCAGATCCATGACCCTTGAACACTGTCAGGTACCACATGCCAGATTCTTCCTTCTTCTGTGGTTCATTCCAGGGTCCCCAATGTCCTCCATCATTGTCCTTATCTAATCTCATCAGAAGTGCCTGAATAACCTTGCCATGAAGGCATTGACTGGAAGTAATGGACATCTTGACTTTGACTGACTTCAATAATTAGGAAATTTATCTCAAAATTCAAGAGATGAGGTAGATTAGATTTGAGGAAGTCATGACTCTAGAAATCTTTCATGGAGATTCTCTTTGTTGTGGTCTGGGTTGAATTGTGTCCCCTCAACCCCCAAGAAGATATATTTAATTCCTAACCCCCAGTACCTCAGAATGTGACATGTTTGGAAATAGGAGCAAATGGAGGTAAAATGAAGCCAATAGGTGAGTCATTCATTGTGACTGGTGCTCTTATGAAAAGGAAGATGTGGACACAGACAGACGGGCATGGAGGGAAGCCGACATGAAGATACATCAGGAGATGTCATACATTTTAAGTGGCATCTGCAAACCAAGTAACACCAAGGAATGCTGACAAATACCTGCAGCTAAAAGACACAAGAGAAGATTTCCCCAGGGTCCATCAGATAGAGCAGAGTCCTGTCAACACCTCCATCTCAGACTTCTAGCCTCCACAGCTGGGAGACAGTACATTTGTGTCATGAGCCACCCCATTTGCATCACCTTGTCACAGAAACCTGGTCCACTAGTTGCCTACTCCATACTGTCTTCCAGGGTTAGCAAAGTGGAAGTAGAATCCCCAGGCTTCATGATAACAGGGGAATAAGTGGGTCCTAACTTTCCGAGTCTCCTTCTTAGGAAGAAAAGGTTTCCCAATCTCATCCCTTCTGTTAGTCACTTTTTATCTGCATGAACAAAATACTCAACAAGAACAACTTAGAGGACCAAAAGTATACTTTTGGTAGAGAACTTCATGGCATAAGTGCATGGTGGAAGAGCAGTGCTCCGTTCACTGCATTCAGAGAGAGAGGGGAAGATCCATGTTTCCTGAGCATGCTACTGGGACCCACTTCCTCTAGCCATACCCATCTGCCTATGGTTACCACCCAGTTAATCTATTCAAACTTGGATGGACTGATTTGGTTAGAGCTCTCATAATCTAATCTTTTCTCTCTGAATAGTCCTGCATTAACAGGAGCTTTTGTTACAGCTTTTGTTACTTCTGTGTTAGTCACTTTCTATCTGCATGAACAAAATACTCAACAAGAATGACTTAGAGGACCAAAAGTATACTTTCACTCATGGAAACAGGATCTTTTGGGGGAACACCTCATATTCATATCCAAGCCATAACATTCTGCCCCAGTCCCCTAAAAGCTCATGTCTATCTCAAAATGCAAAATTTATTTAGTTCCTCTCTATACAGTTGCACAGAGTAAGCATGACCATTATGAAAGGAAGGAATAAGGACATAGAAAGAAGGATGGGACCAAGACAAGATCCCCCAAACCCAGCCAGGCAGATAGGTCCGCTAATTCTGCATACAGCATCTAGGACACGTGGACGTGAGTTGTGCTCTCCAAAGGGCTTGGGCAGCTCCACCACTCTGGTCTTGCCAGTTGCACTTACGGCCTCACATATCCTGGCTCTCTCCACAACCCGCAGCTTTCCTTGCAGACAGTCCATGTCACCATAATCTCCATTATCTTTAGCTTCTGCTTTACAACTTAATTCATGACTCTCTTAGGGGAAGCCTTCAGGAATTCTGACCCTGCTACACTTTGCCCAACTGGATCCCAGGCCTTCCTTTGAAATCTTGGTGGAAGGCTCCATGACCCAGCATTCCGCACTCCTACAGAATCAATACCACATGGATTACACCAAGATGGGCCACCAGCTAGCACAGGAACTGGGATCCCTGAAATCATTGCTGCATATCTATGAGCATGGCCTCTGCGTACCTGTGAGGCTGAACATGGTGAAATAACTCCCTAGGATCCCTGTGCGAGAAGAATAATTGTCAAAGCAGAATTTTTTGTCAAAGTTTCTCCTTTTGCACCCTTAAGACTGCAGTAGGTATGGTTTTGCAGATTTCTGAGATGCTCCAAAGTCATCATTCTTATTGTCTCTGGGCAAAGTACTAGTTAGCATCACCAACTGAATGCTGTGTTGTCTTGACATTTTGTTCATCAAATTAATTTGTCCATCAGCTTCACACAGAGTCTGAGGATGACAGGGGCCAAATATGGCCAATTTCTTTGCCATAATGTAACACAAGTGGCCTCTAGTCCAGTTTCCAATAGAATCCTGATTCCCCTTTGAAACCTCACTGAACAGAGTCTTTATTTTCCACATTCTGATTTTCTGGATCCCACCAGAAACACCCATTAAGCTTCATTTACAACATTCTAAACCTTCAGCCTGTACTTCCCAACTTTTCCAATTGCCTCCCACAAACCAGCTTCAAAGGCTTCTGAACTACTTGGTCAAGTTAGCCACAGTGATGACCCTATTTCTTGGAACCATTTTCTATGTTAATCAACTTTTCATCCTATGATCAAAATACCTAATAGGAACAACTTAAGAGAGGAAAAGTTTATTTTGGCTCACAGTTTCAGAAGTTCAGTCCCTAGTTGGACCATTCTGTTGCTATGGACCAGAGATAAGGTAGAGCATCCTGGTTGAATGCACAGCAGAATAGCACTATTCCCATCTTGGAGGCCAGGACGCAGGGCTTGGGGGAAGGCTCTTTAGGGAACATGAGCCTTCCAGGGCATGCCCCCAGTGACACACCTCCTCCATCCACACCCCTTCTGCCTACAGTTACCACACAGTTAGTCCATTTACACTAGGATGGACTGATTAGGTTACAGATCTCACAATCCAGTCATTACACCTCTGAATATTCTTGCATTAACACAAAAGCATTTGCAGGACACTTCATATCCAAATCATAACACCTTCTAGTCCCAGAAAATATGCTTTCATCTCTCATTGGCAGGGTTAGGTATCACAGTTATTCCTGATCTCTGAGGAGGTGTCTGTGATTAAAATGACTGGCTTAGATTAATCACATGGGAAGAAATGAGTATTGGGGAGACAACCATAAAATGCTACACAGGATAGAGCAAACCTAGAGAGCATTTCTCTCTTATCTTTGTCTCCAAGGCTCCTGTATGCCCTATGCAAACTAGGGATACAGATAAATACATGAGAGAAATATGTGTTTAATTTCTCTCATCAGATGCATCTGGGCCCCAGATCCTTCCCAAGATTTCAAAATAGGTATCTGCAAAGCAGCCAGCCTGGGACTGGGCAGAGAATGATCAGCCAGAGATTCCTGCTCTCCCTATGATTCTGGCCACTTTCTATCATGTCACAGACACTTATGCACAGGTACTTAGAAGTCGATAGTGTGTGTATCCCTTGCCCCTCCTAAGCCCTAACACTGTGTGTGTGTTTGTAGGGGATGGGAAGGAGATCATAGGCACCAGAGAGTCAGAGAGAGGGAGACAACCGGCAGAGCATCAGCATAGAGTCCCAGGAGATGGAATAAAAGCACTTGAATGTTTCTCAATGGAACAGAAAAAGACAATGATACATTGATAGAATTAAATAAACAACTTTATCATCCCATGTCAATAACTTTCTAGTTTGAACCAAACAGAAATTCTGTTAAATAGAAATAACAAATGCAACTGAATCCTGCTATGAGGGAATATTCAACAGCTCCTATTTTGTTGAAATGCATAAATTGTATTATGAGGATAATTTAGATTAAATTTTCATGATGGAACAGCTCGTACAGGTCATAAGACAGATTGGCACAAGCAAGCAGCCACAATCTTTCTGTAATGAAAACAAATTGCATGCTTTTCTGTGGTTGCCTAATGAAAGATGATAAGTACAATTTCAATAAGGTTTTGCTCAGTTTCTTCCTACATTTATTACATAAAGCAACTGCCTGTAAGTTACTAAGTACAGTATTCATTGTGCATCTTTAACCATTGCAGTATCTTTATTCCTTCTAATCCTCTACTTTTATTTTAATAAATAGGCCTCATTTGTTTTGCAATTGTGCAAATGAAGATAATTTTTATTTATAAGTAATATAACCTCCATAACATGAGCTACTTGAATTTTAATGTGATTTATTTGATACAGTTTTTCTTAATTTGCATTCTCTAAATGATATTTATTTGCTTTATTGAATTTTCACTTATAAAATCATATCCCAAAGAGTTATTATACAGTAAAAGCAATAAATGCTATAAAACACTTAATTATAAATTAATTTCCCTGTTTCCTTTCAACCATCAAAATGACTAATCATGCTTTAAGTCATATTGAAATAATTACTGGGAAATTTGAAGAAAAAACTCACTCCTAAATTTTTTTTTAATTATTTGCCACATGTACTAGAGATCACCACATTTTTAATAAATTCAAAATTTATTTTAACTTCAAAAGTAATAATCAATATTGCTGGCATTTTTATTGATTTTTTCTTATTGTTTTTGTCTTTCATTTATTTTTAATTTTATCTAAAATATAGTTTAGACATGCAAAAAGATACAAAGAATAACAAAACAGGAATTGGAGATATAACTTATTGGTAGAGCATTTGCCCAGCATGCATGAAGCCCTTGGCTCAATCCTAAACTCTGCAAAAATTAAAATATAAATAAATAATTACCTTAAAATATTTTTAAATTTAAAATATTAAAGAATATTAATATTAAAACCCACATAGGGCTTAACTAGCACAACATTACAGTAGACCTGATGTCCCTGGGTGCTTCTCTCTGATCACTTTTATCTTTCCTCATGGAAAATCACTTTTCTGATTTGGATGCTTATGTTCTTAGTACTTTGCTTTATGTTTTTAGTGCATATATAGAAATAAACTCAAAGTTATGCATCTTTTTGCATAGAGCTTACATCTGTCTTATATTGTCTTAGACTATACTATGTCTTCAGATAATTGCTTTTATTGTTCAACATTATATTTGTGAGATTTGCCTATATGAATGCATGTAGCTGCATTTCATTTATTGTCATTACTATATAATATGCCACTGTATGCGGTATCATAAATAATTTGCACTATTTGTATAGACACTATACAATTTATGTTTCCATTCATTCACATGGTAGATAAATTCTAAGATGACTCTAATGATATATGTCCTCTAATGTATATGCTCTATATAATCTCATCCCCTTGGATGTGGGTATGGGTGTGGGTGTGGATGTGGGCAGAACTTTTTGATCCTGCTAGTATGTTGCTGATCATTTAATGTTGAATCAACCAAAATGGAGAACATCTTAGGTAGACATGACCTAATCAAAAGTGCTGAGCCCTTCTTGAAGAAGGAGTTGTGAAACAGGAAAGGGTATTCTGTTGACTTTGAGGAGGAAAACTGTCATGTTGTGGGATAGCCCTGTGGCTAGGACCTGTGAGTGGCCTCAAGGAGCTGGACATGACCCTGAACAACAGCCGTCAAGAAAACAGGACCTTTAGTCTTACAGCCCCAAGGAAATAAATTCTGATAACACAAATGGGGATGATTGAGACCAGCCCTATAAGGCCAAGCTCCAGCTAACACCTGGGTTTCATTCAGCCTTTTGAGACTTCGAGCAGAGAACACAGATGTACCATCCCTGCACTTCTGACCTACAAAACCCACAAGATAATAGTTGAGTGTTATTTTACCTGGCTAAGTGTGTAGTAATTTGTTATGCATTGGTAGAAAACTAATGCACCCAGATGTTCGATGTTGGTTTCTAAATTTTGTGAATCCGAATGGTGCTGTGCTGAACATTCTCACACATTGATATGTGCACATGTGAAGTAAATGTTTTATAATATATAGCTATGAATAGAATTGCTAGATCTTAGAATAAACATAT
Organism: Callospermophilus lateralis; assembly: GCF_048772815.1. Taxonomy (NCBI): domain Eukaryota; kingdom Metazoa; phylum Chordata; class Mammalia; order Rodentia; family Sciuridae; genus Callospermophilus; species Callospermophilus lateralis. The sequence goes on along the minus strand of NC_135316.1, from coordinate 101,869,669 downwards.
CTTCAACTCTAATAGAATTGATGAGCCATAGACGTAGCAATCTATCCAGCAGCAGTGTTTGAGTGTCCCCTTCCTCACAACTTGCAACACACAGTCTTGGCAGGACGGGCTTTTTTTTATGCTGTGGCTTTGTTTTGCTTTAAACATTTAGCTCTTCACTTAACTTGAATTGATTTTTGTGGCTGATGTGAGACAGGGAGCGATTTTATCTTATTTCAGTGGATAACCACTTGTTACAGCACCTTATTGACTTGTCTCTCCATTCCCCCTCATTTCTGCACTGCCAGTTGGTTTAATAATAGGATTCCATATTTGAGTGGCTGGCAAGACATGGACTGCCCTTCATTTCCTTGTACCATTGAATTCTCTTTCTGAACACCTTCCTCTCTGAGAGTGAAGGCTAATAAAAATCTAGCTTTGCTCCAGTATCTCAGCTAGCAATCTCCACCTGTCAAGGTTCCATGTCTTTGTGCTTATTTCTGACACAACATTAAAAACCAAAGCCTACCAGAGATCAGAAATTCTCTAGGGAAGGGGATTTAGCTGCTCCTTAGTTTTTGATTCTTGGCATTTCCATTATTTTGTTGGGATCCTAACAAGGTCTTTAAATGGATGTTAGTTGCATTCTATCTATAATTTCCTGGGGGTTTTAACTCGTTTTTCCCATACGTGATCAGAAACTGAGGTTCACTAATAAATTTTTGAGAAGAAAAAAAAACACTCTACTATCTTCCAGGTGTTTTTTTTAAATTTGTCCTTTTTAGCTATACATGAGAGTAGAGTCTATTTTGCCATACTTTTTGCAAATGTAAAGAGTATGTTATTCTAATTAGGATTCCAGTCTTGTGGGTGTACATGATGTTGAGACTCACTGTGGTGTATTAATTGATGTACACAAGAAAGTCGTGTCAGATTCATTCCACTTTCTTCCCTATTCTTATCCCCCTCCCTTTCCTTCATTCCCCTTTGTCTAATCCAGTAGACTTCTCTTCTTCCTTGCTCCTTGTTGTGTGTTAGCATCCACATATCAGAGAGACCATTTGGTTTTGGGGGATTCGCTTATTTCACTTAGTATGGATCCTTCCATTTAACAACAAATGTCATAAGTCATTCATCTTTATAGCTGAGTAATATTCCTGTGTATGTGTGTTTGTGTGTGTGTGTGTGTGTGCGCGCGCGCACGTGCGTATTATCACATTTTCTATTCATCTGGTGAAGGGCACCTAAATTGGCTCCATAGCTTAACTAATGTGGCTTAAGCTTCTATAAACATTTATGTGGTTACCTCACAGTTGTATGCTGATTTTAAGTCCTTTGGATGTAGTGAGGAGGGATATACCTGGGTCAAATGGTGGTACATTCCTAATTTTTTGAGGAGTCTCCATACTGTTTTCCAGATTGGTTACACCAATTTGCAGTCCCACTAGCAGTATATGAGTGTGCCCTTTTTTCCACATTCTTGCCAACATTTATTATTATTTGTATTCTTGATAATTGCCATTCTGACAGAAATAAGAGGTGTAATCTCAAATATAGTTTTAATTTTCATTTCTCTTCTTGCTAGATATGTTGAACATTTTTTCATGTATTTTGACTGTTCATATTTCTTCCTCAGTGAAATGCCTGTTCAGTTCCTTTGCCCATTTATTGATTGGGTTATTTGTTGTTTTGGTGTTAAGTTTTTTGAGTTCTTTGTAGATTCTGGAAATTAATGCCTTATTGGAAATGTGGGTGGCAAAGATTTTCTCCAGTTCGGTAGGCTGTCTCTTCTCACACTTGGATTAGTTTCTTTGCTGTGAAGAAGATTTTTAGTTTGATATCATACCATTTATAGATTTTTTAAATTTTACTTCCTACACTTTAGGAGTGTTGTTGAGAAAGTCGGTTTGAAAGCCAACATGATAGATTGTTGGGCCTATATTTTCTTCTAGTAGGCACAGGGTTTCCCAGATGATTAATTTTTATGGACACCACCTGAGGCATGCCACCCAAGTGTTTGTCTTCTCCATTCCAAATCACATTTCTTTGCCTACGTTTGCATTAGTATATTGTCTCCTTTTTGAGTCTTACACATCGTGTTTATACCACCTCCCCATCACTACACCACTGAAAATCACTTTTCACAAAATATCTGATGCATCCATTTATAATTAAATCTAGATATTCATATTCCTGGATGTCACCATTCATAATTCTGTCAGTATTCTTCATGAAATATACAGACATAAACAAACATACTACCTTCTCCATAGCATAATCAAGAACCTAAGGAAAAACTCAACTTATCCCACAGTAGAATGCATAAGAGTAGACTAATTCAACTAAGGAGAAAGGTGAAATATGCTACCATACATGTACTCAGTTTGAAAGTAATATCTAACATGCCCTGAAAGTTATTTACAAATTCTGGGAACTTACTATGGGCCCAACCACTCTGATTCCAAATTTCATCTAATTTTCATCAGAGGAAGAGATTGCTTCCAAGGAATTAGGTAAAGCTTTAAGGGTAAATATGATTCCAATGGATAAAGATTTGGGTTCTGAAATGGCATTACACGGGGACATTCTTTATAAGGGAGTTTGAATGATTAAATCAGAATCACAGGGGAAACCTGTGGGCAAGGGCCACATTGGCAGGCTGAGGTCAGCCCACTGAGGGTCTCCAGTGATTGGAATTGTGGCTCAGGAGAGCCATTGGAAATGTAAACTCTTTCTTGCTTATTTCTTTCCTAGAGAAAAACCAAAGAATGATTTTGAGGCAGGTCACACTGGAAGACATGTTATTTCTCTGGGGGGTGTATTTTTAGTGAACAAAATTCATTTTTATTGACCAAAGACAAAAATTTATGACCCATTGAAGAATTGCAGGCATCTTTGGAGATATCTTTTTAATGTTTTGTGTGAGGCCATTACTGTGTCAAATCTTTCACAGTCTCATAAAGTAAGTCCCATCTGAGGATTTAGAACACATTGCTATCCATGCCTGGACATGACTGTGCAAAAAAACTAGCAATTTAGTTTAAAATTTAAAGTAACCATCTGTCTCCTGCCCCAAAAGAGCCTTTAAAATTAACCTTATCTCTTTTCTGCTGTAAAGGCTCTTTTTTTGTTGTTGTGACATTGGGCTGGAGTTGTGTGTGTGTTGCTCTTATTGGATTTGTTTTTGTGGTGACTCATCAGTGGCACACTGATAATATTCTGTGCGTCTTTTAGTGGATGACTTCAATGCTGCATAAATCACATGGAGAAGGCCGTCTCTTCCTGTTGTTTTGTGCTGACATCATTGGTCAAGGGCACACCAGTTACTGGAACTATTATTTCCCTTGACAAAGCATAGTTACATTCTGCCCTTAATCCCAGAAGTGTCTTCTTTTTGGGAGGACCATCTTTTCCCTCTGATCACCTTATGGACACTCTTATTTGCAGTTTCCCAACCATTAATTGCCATATTATATTAACATTATTTTAGTAAATCCATTTTCTCTATTGTACCAACCTCAAAACTAAATGAGAGCCGTTAATGGGAAATAGTTGTGTTTTAGCCTATGAGGATGAGTAAATATATTTTCACTGATAATAAGATGAATGTATTATTAAGTATCTCATTGAGTCATGCCCACAGAAAAATACAATCTATGAAAAATACTATTTATAGTTGGACTCTTTAACTATTCTCTCATGGCTACCTACAACAGCTCATCAATAAACAATAGATAAAAATGCATCATTTAGAAGATTGTTAGGAGGGAAACAGGAGATAATAGACAAGAACTAGTTAACACAGTGCTTGCAGTCAATGACTAGTAACAGCTGGTGTCATTCTTTTTTTTTTTTTTTAAGAGAGAGTGGGAGAGAGAGAGAGAGTGGGGGAGGGAGAAAGAGAGAGAGGGAATTTTTTAATATTTATTTTTTAGTTCTCAGTGGACACAACATCTTTGTTTGTATGTGGTGCTGAGGATCGAATCCGGGTCGCACACATGCTAGTCGAGCGCGCTACCCCTTGAGCCACATCCCCAGCCCCTGGTGTCATTCTTAAATGGCACAGAAAGCCAACTTCTGGTCATGGCATACTAAATTCCAAGCAAATTAAATAACTCAACATACCAAGGTTCCTCCCAGAAATAATTGGGGAATTAACTAAACAGTGGGTACTCTGTTTTTCTACTATATGAAAAGTTTAAAACTTTAAAAGTAGTCCCTGATTTGAGTCTAGAATATTCTTTTTAGTCAGTCTTTTGCAAATTTCTGCAAAATGCAATATAGATATATAGATATATAGATATACAGATCAGAAAAATAACACTAGCTGCCAAGTTATTGGCAGAATCTGAAAGAGTTTGTCATTAACTGTTTCCAATAGGGAACTTCACAGAGGACTACTCAATAACTGATGAAGAGATCCCTTCCTCCCTTCCTACACACTTCTTGGGTGTGACACTCAGATCCCTAATGAACTGAAAGACAGAGCTGTCCACCCCCTGCAGACAACTGCTCTATAGCTTCTTCATAAATCAGCTTTAAAACTTGTAGGAAACAGGATGGGCTAAAGTGTAGGTGTGCACACGTGTGAGCGTGCATATAGCTGAGCAGGGTTGGGGGAGCAGATGGGGTGGGGAGGAGAGGAGAGCCCCCAGGCACGTGAGGTGAATGGGTTGTATCCTATAATCCTAGAAGGTGCAGTACAAAAGGAAAACAGCTGTGTCCATGGGGACTGGACACAGCACTCTGCCCGCTGGTTCAGACCTAGGTCTGCAGCACAGCTCTTGTTTTGGCTGTGGCTTGTTTTGTTGTCGTTTCTGTTTCTCAATGCCATCATCGTAGAGTCCCTGAGAAAAAGACAGAGGGCAAAGGACAACAAGAGATGGACTTGACAAGCTTCTGAGAAAACTCTAGAAAATTAGCAATAATGTGTGCATATTAATATGAACCACCAAAAGAGCATTCTCTCAACAATTTACACAAATGCCACATTTTCCATCTCTTGGGATAAATCAAGTCATTTCAGGTTGGTTAAAAAGAGGAAGTAAAACCAGCAGAGGGATTATGGAAATAAAGGAAAGGGAATGCCATTTCAGAGCATAAGAAAGAATGTTTTTCTGCTTTATTCAACCAGGTAAAAGTTATTATTCTTATAAATAAACAGTAAATGATAAAAATAAATATTGTGTTTTGCCTTGTTTAAGAAGACTATAATGTAGTCAACAAGGATTACAGTAAGTCAAATGTAAATTAATTATTTCAAATAATTAAAAGGAAAATAAAACCCAAATTAAGATGAGAACAAAATGAGACCCAAAACACCCCAAAAACTCACCATCAGGACATGCATGTTCCCGGAGTTCAGGAGCAAGTCTGACTGGAATTTTTCCAGCAAATATATACCTGGATAGGGAGGTAAATGTGTTCATACAAGTTCTATAGGGATTGGGATGTGCATCCTTGTCCCAGGGGAGGCATAAATAGCTCTGATGAAGTCTAAAACCATATTTCCCCAGTGGGCATTCTTCTCTATGGAAACAGTTCCTGTACAGGAATACTTTCCACATGTGGGGTAATAAGAACTTTGCATAGGTGGATAGAAAGCAGTACATATGCTATACACCTACATAGATACCACTGGCATCTCAGGTAATCATCCAAAACTCCATCAAGAAATAGTATATGTCATTAAAAAAGAAGCAAAGAACATTGTCAATCATTGGTGAGAACCAGCAAGAAAACATAGAAGGCTACAATTAAGAGCATGATTTAGGGTTAACAGACAGGTGAAACCCTCTATACCTATTGAAACAAAATATGGCAAAGAAAAGTATCACAATGAAGAATTAAGAGACTAAAATTATTAAACGGGATTATGTTGAGGTTACTAGAGCTCCTTTATGTTAGATTTCAAGTAATCAAATGCAGAGAGCAAAAAGAAAACATAATCTTAATGGTCAAGGACTGTCTAGACTAACAGAATAGATAAATCATAAGGAAGAAGGATAAATATGAATTTTTAAAACAAGACAAAAAATAATGACGATGACTATCTTCTAATACAAAGGAAACTATGAAAATACAACTTTAATTTTGTATCCATGCCAGTAAGAAAATGTCCAAGGAAAAAGGTTGTTGTTATTTTTAGCTTTGGCTGACAGTGATGCCAGACACCAAGGAGCTTGGGTGGCAGTGCAAACGTGTGCCACTCTTCTGGGAGTCCCTGTTTTTCTTATATACCCAACACTAAAAAGCATTTTGCTCTTTGATGTAGCAATTGTATTTCTAGATATCTACTATAGGAAGGTGACCAGAGATGTGCAGGAAGACAAGAATTAGGTGATGTTTTACAAAATATAATGTAATCTCTCTTACATTATCTGCTATTGTCAAGTTTGAAACAGGCTTAATGTCCAGCCAACTGAAGCATCAAAACAAATTTTGACATATAATGACATTGTGTCATTATCAAAAGTATATTTTACAACTAATGAGACAAGTCACAAATGGTGATGAGAAAGTGTTAACCAGAAGAACATAAAACAGAACTGTATTTGCAGCTGAATTCCATTTTGTCTCAAACATTTTTAAATGGCTAGAAAAAGAACTGGTGGAATATTCAAATTCTAAAACCAATTACTAAAAAATATTTGCAATCTCTTGTTTGAATTATGAGTAACTTTTTATCTATTCATTTTAGTATTTTCACATTTTCTACAATGAATGACTTCTTAGTTTAAAAACAGAAATAGATGGGTAAATAGATAAAAAAAATCTTTACAGTTATGTCACAGAAAAATTATGATTTTTAAAAATTGCAAATACATGAATAAGTACAATTTTAAAAGAAAAGTATATAGACATACATATGTAGTTGCATTTATAGTAAGACTAATTTTAGTCTTTGATTTGCAAAATCCATTTTATCAATATCAAACCATTTCAGTTAACTATAAACAACTATCAACTTTATTTTCAAGATATCAGAATATTGTATGAGCACAATCAAGAAGAAAGGATGGCTTTGAAATTTAGGTTTGTAGAACAACAGAGCAGGCAAGATAATTTTCAATAAGGCCCTTCATGAACTAATTGAATAGAAGAAAAAATTCATTACGTAGGTCACTTTTTCACATAATAAAAAATGTAGGAGTAAAGAAGACAGGAATTAGGTGATATTTACAAAATATCAGATGTGATACTTTTAAAAATTAAACACACTTTTTACTGGACACAAGAAAATAAGCAGGGAAAACGGTAGCCAAGTTTCCATACTTACAAAGAGAGTAATGATAGGCAAACTCCACATCTAAAATGAAGTTTACTGTAATATTCAACAAAATAAGTATTTCTCTGATCAAACCTGCTTTCTACTTAAAGCTAAGTAAACACACACACAAAAAAAATCTTGTTCTTGAGGATAGTTACACAAATACTAAAAAATACAGTGAAATTTCTTGGGTAGATTGGGTGGTATTTTAGTTATAGCAGTCTTTTAATAAATCCTCAGATTATTTAACAATAGGATATGCATCTGTGTTTTTAGGAACACTATTTTATACACATATCACTGAATTAGTATTGCAACAAAAGTAAAATATCAACTTTCATCTGCACTCTTATAGCACATATTTGCCAAGGAAATGCATCATTTACATTATGAAAATTTAATATGACTGACATTAGCAAAATCACTAATTAAGAAATAGGGCATAAATACTCCAAGAAATCTGACAGTCTGTTCTATGAAGAACATTAATTCAGGAGTCCCCTATTTGCATAAATCTCCAGGTCTCATTTTCACAGCTGTTTGTTCTGTCAGCTAGATGGTTGCATTTCAAAATTATTTTAACATAATCGGTGGGAAGTATACCTTTCAACTAAAAATATCATGCTCTGCAAGAAAGATTGTTAAGGGAAAAATGTAAGTTCATTTAGTTCATCTTAATATTTTTTCTTTAAAATAAATGTTTTAATGAAGGAACTTTTAACATTTGAGTCTCAAATTACTAAAATATTTTATTAAAATATATTTTGCAATTTTAGACTTCATTACAATGAAAAGGTTGTGTCTTTTTCATGTGAAGAATTGTTAATGAGGAGAGCTTAATTTAGCAGAGAACAAAAAGTTCTGAAAGTATCTATTTTTTCATCAATGGAGCATGATATGGAGTTCTAGATATATGTTATACTCTGTCTAGATATACAGTTATATGTATACTTTGTATGCTAGACAAAGGTGATATAAAAACATTAATTAGAATATAATTTAGATAATAGAAAGAGATCAACAATTTTAGATCTTAGTATATCCCTTACCTTCAATATCCAGAAGGACAGCAGGAATTTGATGTCAACAGATGCCAGTCTGGACACACAGCAATGTCATTTGCTTCCAATAAGACTGAGTTCATCATTGAAGACCTCGGAACTTCAGTTCTATATCTGCAGTAGGGTCTACATCACCTACAGAAGCTTCCTCACTGAGTAATTACAGAGATGACATTAAATAATGGACCAGTATCTGCTTTGGCATCTGCTAAGAGTCACACAAATACTCTTCCTGGTTCAGTATCTCTGTTCGTGTCATTTAATCTTCAATGAACAGAAATCCTGGGAAATTATGCAAATCCATGATCTTGTCTATGGTGTCATTTAGGGTATTACATTTAAAGTGACCACAAGCATGGCCAACAAGAGAGATGACTGGGTACACCTACAGATATTTTCATTACTAGAAAAAGATTCACTGGTTTTTGCAAATGAGCTTCTAACATTTTTTTTTCTTTTACTCTTGAAATTACATTTAAGTGTAGACTCTACTTAAAGTAATTTGCTGCTGGAATAGGCATAACGTTCTGATGTCTGCTTTGCTTCTAATTATGTTCAAGCTCATTTTGACATTTGAGGCCAATTACATTAGTCTAGATTCAGCATGACTTTTCCTTAGTCATCTAAAATTTGACCAGTAAACAGTTTTCTCCTCTCTCTTTTTATTCATTTGAATAGGATGCTTTGCAACAATCATATGCTGGGAATTACAAGAGCAAATAAATAATGTGGATTTATTTAGATTTAAAAAAAAATAAAGAAGAAGAAGCATAGAATTTCTTGGTCTTTCTTGCCAACATGAAAGGCAGCTACAGAATTGACTGAAACTAACAGTTTCAACTTTATTTCTTTCTAAATTACTAGAAATAAGACATGGAGAAATTGTTTTAGAGAGATATTGATATTTTCAGTGCATATTTTCTATTAACACAAGGGTCATTGATTTCAACAGACCTCTAATTTCAAAAGAGTTCACACAGGCAGAGACATATGTGGTTCCAAAAACTTTATTGTTCAAAAGTCACTAATAATTAAACCTGCAGAACAGGGGTCCTGCAACACAGTTCCAGCACTGTTTCATTGCTATAAGATCTCAGTCTATAATGATGACTTTGGACAAAGAACAAAACGTTTTGTTTACTGATCTCTTTATTTTTGCGAAATCTGTTGTATCATTTATTCCGTAAAAGACTCAGATGAGTCTACAGCACCAAAGGGTAATTTATAATGTCTATTGGTAACAAAAATTCACTATAACCTTTATGATTTTTATAGGTATACTCTGGTATGGGAAAAAATATTGTCTAAAAACAAAGTTTCCCAAATGACTGCCATTAACAATTAGTAGATTAAAAAAATATGGGACACTCATAGATGGAAGATATATTAGGATGAAATAAAATGATGCCATCAAAAACACTGCCAAGTTTTCAAAATCATGTATCTAAAGGAAATTTTCCTTAAAAATACATTTTACCCTGTATAATTTTTTTAAAGAGAGAGAGAGAGAGAGAGAGAGAGAATTTTTTAATATTTATTTTTTAGTTTTTGGCAGACACAACATCTTTGTTTGTATGTGATGCTGAGGATCGAACCCGGACCACACGCATGCCAGGCGAGCGCGCTACCGCTTGAGCCACATCCCCAGCCCCCTGTATAATTTTTGAGCTTTACAAAAATGGAATCACATTATATATGACACGAAAAGTTTTAAGTCACAAATATGTAGAGGAATTCTAAAATATTTGAACCAGTGTGATAGAAATTTTTTTTAATGGAACGGTTAACTTTTTGACAGATTTTTACATCATCATTTACAATGTTACCTGTACAGTGCTTTAATTTTCATCAGATATTCACACACACTTTATTTTGACTCTCAAAACAACCTTTAGTGAATAATGATATGATTGTGAATTTGAGGAAGATTGATGTCAGAATGGCTGTGTGTTTTACTGAGAGCCACCAATGCAGTCAGCAGTTTAACCTCAGATGTCTGCAGAAGAAGCTGGCCCTTGGCCCTCTGCCTCACCCTTCTATAGGATTCACAGCATCACAGCCTTCACCCTCATCCCACTCACTGTCTACCTTAAATGGTGTAGTTCTTCTGCTGTCCTTCTTAGAACTGATACAGGAGTGGCCACAGTTAGAACAAGTAAAGAAGTCTTGGAAATCTCCTGAAGTCTTGAAAACTCCAGACAGTGAAGAGGGCTGCCTGGCCATGTGGAGAGCCCCTGGAGGCTGTGGTGGAAGAAAGCCCCTTTCCCTTGGTCTAACTTCCTCCACAGTGCAGCTGGGTGGGCAGGTACAGGCCGGGAGAGTTAGATTCACCTGTGTTGACAAAAAACAATAGAGAGAGGTGGAATCTGGAGAGCAGGAAACAGTGTCATTGAATTGATGGATTATGGAATTCTACCTACACCAAATAAGGAGGGACCTGAAGAAATGACTAATGCCATTATGCACAATTCAGTTTAGACACAGTAAGGGGTGGCTCTTGGGACATTTATTTACTGTGAGATTTTAAATATGCTAAATGCCATTTTAATGGATTTTTCAATCCCTAATCCTCTGTAAGATCTACATCTTGTCAGTTATGATTGTGCCAATCAGTGCATATTTTAGAAATTTTATCCCAACACTAATTAAGTTTACCATCTACTTATGTCCTTTTAAGTATCATTAAAGCTTTAAGTAGTTCAGTAAGTTTTAAATAAAAGGTTTTAAATAGCAAAAAAAAAAAAAAAAAATACAACAAAACGTTAACAAAATATTAAAAGATCATGAGATCTTTGGATTTTTAGAAGACACACTCCTCTACAAATTACTGCTATTTGTGTAGGAAAAAAGAAACAGGAAGATTGAGTAGGTGAATAATTAAGGCAATTAAAACCCAGGGAGATGTCACTTTGGGACTCAGTGAATCCCATCAAGGCAAGGCTATTTTAGGTCTGTCTGGTAGTAAGAACAGCAGGGATGCTCTCAGTAAATGGCTGAACTACTCTATAAGTTGTCAAATGGATTTCATTTTGAAAGCAGTTTTTTTTTTTTTGGAAAGAGTTCTTGGAATCAGCTAAAGATAAAGAAAATAGATGTAAGTTCTATTGTGAATTCAAAGTACATGCGTAATGTGAATTGTATTTCTCACTGCATTTAAAAAAAGTTAATGTGTTTTAGAGTAAATACCTTGTTTTTACATGGATTTCTATACAAACAATAAAAAGGAAGTAACTGTAATTTTACAACAAAATATGTTTATAGCAGCATTATTCATGATAGACAAAAAGTGGAAACAACACAGATAATCAAAACCGATGAAGAAATAAATGTGGTATATCTATACAATGAGATTTTACCAAATAATAAAAGGAAATGAAGTAATGATACTTGCTACAATATAGACAAACCTTGTCCATGAAGTGATTTTGCTCATAGAAAATGTCCAGAGTAGGTAAATCCACAGGGATAGTAAGAATATTAATGGCTGCCAAATGCCATAGAACGGAAGGATGGGGAGTGGCTGCCGGTGGGTGTCTATTTTCTCTTGGAGATGGTGGGACTGTTCTTAGATTACATAGTTGTAGTGCTAGTAAGACTCTGTAAATAAATAAAAACCACTTAATGATACACATTAAAGGTTAATTTTATGTTATGTGAATTGTATGTCAACAAAGCTGTCACTTGAATAAGTCCAAAAAGAAAGTGTTTTTTCTCCTTTCCTCATTCCTTAATCCCTTCCATTCCAATCAGCAGAGTTTCAAGTTCATTGTACATGTTTTTAAGCACTTACATGTACACAAAGCGCATGTACATATACATATTCTAAATCACAATACACTATATATTTTACTTTCTACATATTGTTTATCAGCTCTACTTTTTCTAAATATTTGAGCATGTGTAACCTTGTGATATCCACACATACTAAAATCCCAAAATACACATCAAATCTCAAATGTTATCCATGATATATTTTTTAGAAGGATTAAGTAATAAGAACAACTTTGCAAGTTCTGGATAAATAATTTCATCCTATTTATTTCAGCACTGGACAGTATCCTTGCTTTGCCTTCACTTAACTGTAACAATTTCTACTGGAGAGACTTTGGGTCAGAAACAGGTTTTTGGGACTTGATAAAGAACATGCTATTTGTCAGTGTTGATCTGGTGAGTGGGCCTCAGTGGCCCTGATGGAAGTGTGTCTAGGAAACTGCCAGGTCCAGTGTGACCAATGCTAAAGGAGTGTTAGGAACAAAACAGACACTATGGACATGTGTGTTTATTCCCCTCCTTTCCTTCTTTGGAGAGCTTATTTTCATCTAAGTCTCCCAAATTTAGTTTATAACAACAACAAAACAACAAAACAAAAAAAACAAGCAGCAAAATTGGGGGCACTTAAGGGAAAATATTAATTGTTGTCAGTGATAAATGCAAAACTAAGACCAAGATCTAAGGTTGGATTTAATACAATCTGATAGATTCCATGTAGGATGTGAGGAAATGAGAAATACTACAGAAGGCCGGAAGGTCATCAGCCTGAGTAACTTCACAAATGGATTTTTCATTTACTGGGACAGAAAAGAATGTAAGAAGGACAGATTTGAGATATCCAGTGCTTGGGATTCCTACTAGACGTGCAAGTGGAAATGTGGAGTTAATTCTGGGGCTGGGAATAAAAATGTAGGAGTCGTCAGTTTAGAAATAGTGGGTGAAGGCGTGAGAATGGAGAGGGTCAACAAGTTAGTGAGTGTTGAGAGAGAAGACAAAGATCTGAGGATCCTTCTGGGGTTAGGAAATTGAGGTGAAACCAGCCAAGGAGCTCAGGAAGGGCTGCTGGTGGATTTCATGGCTCTCTAATGTGTTGGCCATTTCAGTGACTCAAAGATCCTGATTCTGTGCTTCTAGAAATGTGTTCTCCTGCACCATCCCTGTGACGGCTCTTTCCTCACACATCTCCTGTGGCCTTTACTTGCTCTTCTCTGTTTCTTGCCCTTTGTTTTGCTCCATTTATAACAAAGGAGTATGATGCACTCGGATTAGAAATAGAAACCACTAAGCTCATGATCTTTAAAACCTTTTTTCTCCATTAAGTAAAAATCTTTGCAGTCTCTCTGCTCAATACATTTTCTTTCCTTCAGATTTTGCTTCCTTGGAACATCAGTGCACTTGTAACTCTGATTTTATGACCCTCCTGCCACTGCAGCTACTCAACTGCATGGCCAATCACCATTCATTCACTCACCTCCAGATCCCACTGATAACAATGTGATTGTTCTCTGTAGCTTCCATTTGAAATTCACTTAAAATGCTTTTAGTTGATTTAGTTCTTCCTTGAAAGGGTAGAGTTGCCTGTTTCAGATCACTTCATGTACAATTTGGACCAGTCACAGGCTAACTTTTCCACCTGGTTCAGTGAGCAACAGGCAGGCACCTGAAGTTCAGGAGTGATTGACCTGCGTAGTGATGTCTAATGTGAAATGATGACCTTAGAAACAAAAAGAAAAAGTTTACCCATATGTACACCAACAGGTATGGAATTGAAAGGCCAAAGAGCAAGACTACTGACACCCCTGCCTAAAACCTAAGGAAATGAATATAACAGTAATCAGCCTGGAAAAATCACACCAGCATAATCACAAAGGAATGGCTCCAATTTCATACCATTTTCTTTGAACAGCAGCTACCAGGAAGGAGAATAAGGAAGAGACAGAGAGAACCAGAGAGAGACAGAATGAGAAAGAACAAGAACACCCTAGGTTCATCCCCAAACCCTGTCTTCTAGAAGAAGTTAGGGAGAAATAAAGTTGGAAAAGCAAATCCTAAAACATATCCTCCTATCCCTCAGTATGAATGGACTCCAACTTGGGGGGAGTCCTGGGAAAGGACAAGAACCTCTCAAGTGTAGAAGTCTCGTTTTCCAAAGACAACATAAGCTCACCGTTTCTATTTTTTCTAGCTGGCAAGAAAGTTTGAGAGTAAAAGTGAAGATATTATAATTTCTGAAAATGAGTTCTCTCCCACAATAAAAGATTAGAATAAATAGTAGGAAAAGAGGAAAACCAAAGCTGTCAAGGAACTGGAGGCCCAGGGCAGGGAGATGAGCAGAGCCCGAGAGTGGCCCTGGTCCCACGTTCAAGGCAGTCATGGGGCCTCCACCACCTGCACCCTCACCTGGACTTCGGAGTGAGAATGGCACCTGGAGAGAGGCCAGGGGCTAGAGGAAGGGGACATCATGGACTCACTGGCTCTGGCTGCAGTAGAGTCCACGAATCTTCCTGATTGGAGGAATATCTGAAGGCCAGTACTTCTCTCCCTGCAAACCCCTGTCCTCAAACTGAAATAGTCAAGAAGAGATAAACTGAAACAGGATTCTTAACAACTGGGGATAAGATTTCAGAAACATCCTCTGCTGGTGAAAATAAGAGCTCTAGATAACAAAGTTAAAAATGGAAATTATGACATTAGAATAGCTCTTGAAAGCAATTGTCCCAAATTAGGACAGGTAGTGAGAGAATGCCAAGAGAAATACCCACAAAAGTAAGAATGAAATGGTCTCTAGGTAAATGAAGGTTCTCAAGAGAACATCTGCAGGATAGGGGTAGAAGGAAGAAAGGATTTATTTATTTTCCCAATCAGACATAAGAAAACAAAATGAAACCAGAAAGTGACCAAGTAATGTGAATTAAATTGAGCCAGATTCTAAAAAATTAATGGAAAGTATGAAAAAGACTCAAGTTAATCTTGACCTTCTAGTATCATACCTGTCATAATATAATCTTTAGAATATTACCTGGCTCAACAGGAAATGATATTTAGTCAACATATTGAATAACAATCTACTGCTCATCAATGTGCCTAGAAGCATAGAAAATCCAATTATAATAGAAAAGTAAAATATAAATATTGTCAAACTTGAGGATGTAAATGTATGCGTGACAAATGATGGAAAAGGGAAATGGAGGAGGTGAGGGATGAATGGCAGGGCTAATACCTTCATCTTACACAGTGAGGTGCTGAGCCATTCTGGTTTCATGGAATAAGAAATACAGGTTTCCCTTGGGAGGGGCCAAGGGAAATGGGGGTGACTTTGTGCCTGAACTAAATCTTTATGTATGGTAACAGAAATCCATGTCTAAAGTTGGCAAATCAAGAGATATTGAATAGGGATGTGGATTAGCACTATGGTGAAAACATTAGCATTATGGTGAAAACAACATTAAAAGTGGTACCCTCTGGGGTGTGGAACTGAGGTACTAAAGCATATGAGTATTTAATGTATAATAAACAGGATATTGGTTGGGCACAGTGGTGCCAGTAGCTCGGGAGGCTGAGACAGGAGGATCGAGTTCAAAGCCAGCCTCAGCAACAACAAGGCACTCAGCAACTCAGTTGCTTGTCAGTAAAACCATGTTAGGCTTCTTCAGTAATTCATGATTCCATCATATGGTGTCACCTTCACTAAAATTTTGAAAATGAACATAAAGCATGAGCTTAACAAGAAATGAGCAGAAACTACATTTTAAAAAAATATTTGTTCAACATTATAGATGAACACTTGATAAATGAAAAAATATGTCTTTTTCCTAAATTGGAAATAAGTTGAGAACATTCTCAATTTTTATTGAATTATCTAATATGACCTCAATAAATAAAACACAAGGGTTTGAGGGGTGATATCATATAACAATAAATAAGAAAATTCTGACAATGAAGGATTGTGAAGAAGGGCTAGTGACTCTAACAGTTATTAAAATGTACATTTCCTAGGATACTTGGAAGTGAAATAAATTTCTGGGAAGTGTAGACATAGAGCCAAAGGCACATTAGTGTTTAATGTATAATAAAAGGGATATTGGTCGGGCACAGTGGTGCAAGCCTGTAATCCTAGCAGCTCAGGAGGCTGAGACAGGAGGATCATGAGTTCAAAGCAGAGTGCCTCAGCAACAGCAAGGCACTCAGCCACTCAGTGAGACCATGTCTCTAAATAAAATGCAAAATAGGGTTGGGGATGGGGCTCAATAGCTGAGAGTGCCCCTGAGTTCAATTCCTAGTATACTCCCCCCACAATTTTTTTTAATAAAATAAAAGGGATATTACAAATTAGTAAGAAAACATGGATTTATTTAATTAAACTGTGATTAATCAACTGATGGCCTGTTGTAAAGAAACAATGAAGACCCTCTATCTCATTACCTATATCAAGATAAATTTAAGCCTTAAACTTGTTTAAAGGGTGGTTTCAGATT
The DNA here is from genome assembly GCF_048772815.1 of Callospermophilus lateralis. Classification (NCBI taxonomy): domain Eukaryota; kingdom Metazoa; phylum Chordata; class Mammalia; order Rodentia; family Sciuridae; genus Callospermophilus; species Callospermophilus lateralis. The sequence continues at coordinate 101,853,113 of NC_135316.1, read as the reverse complement.
TGACATATTCAACATAAAAACATAAGGATATAGTAAAACTACTAATAAACCATTGACAAACTTTCATCTAATCTTGCTGTGAAACAAATCTTTTTTAAGAAAGATGAAAATACTTTAAATAAATTAGACCACACAGAAACTTTAAAATTATGTCTTTCAAAATGCCATGAATGGATAAGAAATTTCCATTAAACATATGAGAGATAAAAGATTGGTCTTCTTAATTATAAAGAGCTGGTAGAAACCCTTCAGGAAAAATAAGGTTTGGAAAATGGTATAACATATAAATGTTCAGAGGAAAAGGACGAGTTCCCCTAGACCCCTGTCCATTACTCTTTTCTCCACCACTGAAACCCTTCTCACTTCCATCATAGGGGCCTATTGCCAACATGTTGTCAAAATTGTTCTTGACTCACCCAATATGGTAGCTTTACAGTATTTCTCTAATGTACCATACTTCTCATTCTTTGTTTTCTTAGAGCTGGTCATGTTCAACTTTTCTTCCCCTCTGGAGTACATTTCTCAGGAGAAGAAACCATGTATTAATTCATCTCAAACCCAACACATCAAACCTTCAGCAGCCACTAATAATCCGTGTTTGAATAAACCACTAAGCAGGTTCTTCTAGGAACACAGGCTTTATACACAATATGTCATTAAGTGTACTTGATGCACAATCTCAAATAAACTGCTACTGGGATGAAGATAGGAATTCTGGCAATGATGCTAAAGAGACATTATCCTGAAAAGAATTATTAAATATAATGAAAAGGAAAGGTGAAAGTAAATAAACAGATCTGTTAACCTCCTTAAAAAACAATCCTTAACAGCTGTTTACCTAATTTAAATTAAGCCATTTAAATCACGTGAATAAAAAAATAATAATTTGGATCCATTTTTCATGAGCGCTCCTCATATATGAAATATGGACATATGTACACATAGACATACAACACAAAACACAAGAGTACAACACATAAGACAATAATAAAGGCCTTGTAGTTTTACCTAGGTGAAATCTCTATTGCAATGTTTAAAAACTCCACAGTCAAAAAATAAAACTGATCAGAAAAACATTAACCTAGGTCTGTATGAGCTCAAAAAATAAAATAGAACTTTATGATGTGGGAAAAATGCAATAATAAAATAGATATTGAAAAAAGCATTCTGGTTAATCACTGTCGCAGATGTAAGAATGGCCAAGCTGGAGTTTTGGATATCAGCTGTTATGGATTTGAGTTAAATTATCTTCTTTTTGATCTGTAGAAATCGTTTTAGTTAGTCTTTCTGGAATCCAAATCGGTTGCTGTTCTTCCTGTGGAAAAACAAAAACAGAACCCCGACTCCAGACAATCACTGGGTCAGGACCTTTCCATTGTCCTGTTAGAATATCTTTCCAAAGTATTTTAGGCTTATGTACATTTTTTGGATTCAAATGTCTTTCCGCAGCACTAAGCCCTGATGAGTCCAAATTTAAAAAGTTTAGAGTAAAAAGGGTTATTTTAAGTTTATCTTTGGGGGATATATACCCCTTTCCAATTTTTAAGATTAACTAGGCTTCGAATGATGCAGTTTTCCTCCGTCATGAAGGCATCTTAACCACCTTCAAATTAACCTTTTAAAGTCTTATAATTATCATCTATATTGTACTTTTAAATGTACTTTTTTAACACCTATAGCTTCACTCTTTTAAATGAGGATTAGATTCTGTTTAAATCGCTTAATATTAGTTTACATGGCTGCCCTTTAACCAAAGGCCTTTTTTACTCCATTAAGAAGCTTTTTTTCAATCTGCCATGTACAAATATCTTTTTCTTTTTTTTCCTTTCTCAAACTTTTAAAGTAAGTCTAGTTTCCTCAAAATCTTTTAAAATGGCATTTTACAACTTTTTATTTTATCACATAGAGATTATCTCATTTAGAAACATTTCTTTTTCTTTTAAACTTCCATATTAAAATATATTTCCACATTGAATCTTTTAATATCTCTTTTCTAGCTGTTAACCCTTTTTATAAATTTACATTCTGAAATAACCCTTATAAAATTTTTGATTTAGATAAATTACTCCACTTTAATAAGATGAAATACTTACATGTTTTTTATGGTACTATAATACTGTAATTGAAACCCAACTGAAACTTCTTATACTCTTTGTATATAAATTACACCTGATAGAATCTTAACACTTAGTAACCTTGTTTCAGCAAAGACATAGACCAAAGCAATATTAAACATTTTTCCATTCACTAATTTATGAAAACACACATAATGATTAAATATATTACCTTATGGAACTTAATAAGTAAAGAGTACTTGATTTCATATTTAGTGGTTGATATTTTAACACTCTATAGTTTTGTAAATTAATCAGATGTCTGTAAAAACCAAGATCTTAGACAAGTGTAGTAAACAGAATTAGCCATCTCTTTCTTGTTGAAGAAAAATCCTTCTATAGGATACCATGATGGTCCCATTGATATATTTAATAACTCATCTTTAAAAAGCCATGGGCTACATTTTTGTATTATATCAACATATGCCCTAACTGTTCTTGGTCTTACTGGGGTGCCTCTTTTCTCTAACAATTTCTCTCCCTCGGAGGTGAACAACTTCAAACTTTGAGTCAACCATTTTCCCCAGTTTGCCTGAGAAAGTTCTAGGAACAGGCAACTTGAAATAAAAACAAAATAAATCAGAACAAGAACACATTGTTTTTTGAAATGCTCACCCATTCTTTCGCTCTTCTTCAGGGACGAACAATTTCACTTACCTTTTCTTCAGATGTTCACCGTACGGACCGCCAGATGCCGCAGTCTCTGGCTGGGCACAAATCACGAGTCTCCACACAGCTTGTAGATTCAAACAGCGATTCTTTATTCCCGATCTGACACCGGTCTTCTACAAACACGTTCTGGGGAAATTTCTGGATAAATTGTCAAGAGAACTAAGGCACCCATCAATCGAGAGCACAAATTATTTTTCAGGCTATAAAAGAAGTATTAATAAACCTTTCATTGGTTTATTCATCTAAGCAGTTATGAATTCACAAATCCCATTGTAACAGAAAGTTTGCTCTCAAATATAATTCATAGCACCTTACAATATGAATTTCTAAGTGGCTGAGCTACACTAAAAAGTGTTTGGGTTTTTGTTTGTTTGTTTGCAAAATTCTGAGAAGAGTAGAGGAAAACCTCAGTGTTCTTGCCCATTGCTTATCTCACACAACAGATTACAATCCCATAGCTCTACTTTCCTGGGCATTTACTGAACACATAATGGCTGAATATTCATAAAATGTAATGTAGCAGATGAAAACAAATTAAGTCAGCATGTGCCCAAGACAACTGAAAGGTGGAATTGAATTTTTGATTTCTAGGTACCAGGAATAAATCTATAGGTCTCTCCTTCATAGAGCTATGGCTAATAAATTTCATTTTATGCTAGTAGGAGTTTTGATATTTTTCCAGTTGCTGTTGATTCTAGAATATATACACACTTTCACACTGCTGACATCTTTTTTGAAGAAAATATGGCTATCTGATATCTTCATATGAGTCATCTTTGGAATTTGTGTTTCTTGGCTTTGGGTATAACAAATATTCAATAGAAAAAATACAGAGGAAAAAATAATTATTCTCAATGATAAGGTCTGGCATACTTATGAAGTTAAATGATGTGCTGAAAAATTCTCTGAAGCACTTTTAGAATGTGTTAAAGCTAATTTTTGCAGAAAGTGGGCTTCTCCTAAGTATCACAGTAAGGAGAGTATTACAGTTCTGGGTAGATCTGGGATCAAGTATCAACAACAACACGTTTCACGGTTTTGTGAACAAAAACACTTTGGAGAATAATGAGATTAAGGAAAATTGACTCAAAGAGAAGTTAAATGCTTCATACAGGGACAAAGGGTAAGTGGGAAATTGATTATCTCTAAGTTCAAGATTTGTTTAATAATGAATTGCTCTTTTATTCAAATAAGTTCACTGTGTCCTGAGCATTGGAAGTCCCACTCTGGAAATCTCAATTAGCTCTAGTAAAAGAAACCATGCTGAGACATCTAGGCCTGGAAATGGTAGATTCAAAACTCCACTTAACACATGATGTAATATTTGGAAAAACACTTGCTTAGGAATCATAATGTCTGAATGCTACTTCTGTCAGTGCCACAGATAAATACAGTGACTTTTGTGCTAATCATTTATCATCTTTGAGCCTTACTTTCCTTATCTTTGAAAAGAAAGGATTGGATTAGACTATTTTTAGGGTTCCCTTTGGCTCTGAGATTCTATCAGCATAATGGGGCTTTTATCTTGGCCTCAGTCCATCTTGGCATTAGCCTGGACTTTGCTTTCCTTCTTAGAATCCAAATACCTGATCATTTAACTCATGTCTTCCTTGCACTGAAGACTGTAAAGACATTTTTAGAGTCACTAGACCATAACTGTTGACTTTTTCCAGATATGATTGTTTCATTAAGAAGCATTTATTGATTACTAATCCATATAGGATATATGAGTTAAAATGCATGTATAATCCTATATTTAATTAGGAAAACATGTCAGAATGGAAGTAGCCAAAGATCTTTGCAGATCTTTGCAGAGTATGAGCCTTTTTGCTTGACTGGCTTTTGTTGAGATGCCCTGGTTTGGGGTCTTGGCTTCTTCTGTGATATTAACTGTGCCTTGAAATTTTTTGTTAAATCATGAAAAATGTATCTCTGTTAAGTTGCTTAGAATGACAAAATCATTTAGGAATATTTCTTTTTTTAAAAGAGTAACACATTTTTAATTTGATAGCTGCAATAATTTCATAGACGGGTACTATCTTATTCTTTTATATACTTTAGACAATCAAATGCAATTCACTAAAAAAATCAGTTTCTCTTAGAAGCAGCAGCAAAAATGAACACTCTGCTGGGAATGTTAAACATCTTGCTGAAAGGGGGGAAATGAAAGGCGAATAAGCAAAGATCCTTGGATTTTTTTTTCTAATTTGTTCAACAGTATTCACCACCAACAAGGCTAATTTGAATTCATTGTGGTTAGTTTTCCACATGGAATAGTTTGATATGATGCCTTTATGATCTGTGTTCCCAGCCCTTTCCCATCTGTGGCATCAAGAGAATTCTCCTCGTCAGTCAAATAAGATCACTGCAGCTGAGATCAATGTCCTCCCTGAGCACCAGAGGCTGGTTTTCAGTTGCATTCAGGCCTAAAGCTGGTGTGTAATCCTCTTTTCTCTTCCTCTGTAGGCATTTATGTCCATGTTCCAGATCCTCACCCAGGAAGGATGGGTGGACGTCATGGACCAAACTCTAAATGCTGTGGGACACATGTGGGCACCGGTGGTGGCCATCTATTTCATTCTCTACCATCTCTTTGCTACTCTGGTGAGTTTAGTGTTTCTTTTCAATTATGTCTTTAAATTTATAATGGAATGAGCATCAACAGATATTTGGCCCATAGTCCATTTCAAAATGAGAGCCAAGGGATAAATGCAGAGGAGTCCATCTGAACAAGATCCCTTCCATTCTAAATTTCTATAAATCAAAGAGCTAGATTTTACATTTGTTAAGTTAGAAATTATCTCTGTCTGGCTAGAGTGTTGGCATGAGGGAATATGAGACAAAACAAAATGGAAATCTCATATTCACACACCAATTTAACTGCCCCAGACATTCAGACCAAGGTACAGCAGGATCAAACTAAAACCACATTATTATTTTTTATCATGTAGACACTCTTGTCAGTTTTTCTACATCCTCTTCACACTGTAATTAAGCTGAAGACAGAAGCTAGAGACCTCAGGGCGCAGTCAGCTAATTAGAGATCCGCACAGTTGTATTTGAGCTAAGTGTGACTGAATGAAACATGTAAGAAACTAAAACACAGAGCTACAAATATTGTAACAGCACAAGGAAACCGAATACCAAAATTCAGGAAAAATTGACTTCTGCTGGATACGCAGACTTTTCTCTTCAATGTATTTCTATTAAAAACAAAGAAAGCAAGTTGTGAGATGCTGCTTATGATATACTAAGGAATACAATTCTCAGGTCTTTCTAATAATAAATGCCTGTACCCATATGATACTTTTGCTCATATTTAAGAAGCAGACCTGTGCTCCAGTATTATGTTAGAACTTCCAAGTCAGGGACACAAATGGTATCCTTTATCAGGATCAAATGAAGGAAAAGCAACTACTACTCTTTCTTGAGTGGCAAAATGTTTCATAATATGATTCCTGACCTTTGATAAAAGCAAGTTATGCATTATTCCCAACTATCAGATGACAAAACTGAGGCTCAGAGATGTTTACCAATTTTTCTGGTGTCACACAGAGTGTACATGGTAGAGCCAGAATGTTTGTTGGTCTCTAAACCTGTAGTTTTGCACCACCTTGCTGCATCCCTAGATAACAGAGTTTAAAGTTGCCACTGGAAATTTTGTGCTTAAAGTCCAACCTCTGCCAAAAACTCACTCAAGTAAAACAAACTTCATGTGACCTTTAAAGTCCCCTTCATTCTAAATATCTATGAATTAAATAAGCACTTGAGGAACTAGATGTGATGATGTCTCATTATCTATGTAGGAATAGACAAATGTTTTCAAAACTAACACATGTCCTTTAGGAAGTTTATTTGGATATGTTGTTATGTGGTGTACAGTTATGAGTTCAAGTAGTAGGATCACAGAGAAATAATTCTGGCATTTTTCACATGGAATTGACTTTAAAAATATTCAGGAAAGCAAAGAACACTGGGCAGTGGGAATGAAGGATTGACTTGCAGACTTAGACCTGGCCACCCTGGTATTCGCACAAAACCTGCCCCTGGGGTCTTTGTATCTTCCTTTCCAGGGCCTTTAAATATGTGTCATTTATTCAGCCATCCATCCATTCATTCATCCATTCATGATTTCAACTAATTTCTGGTAGGCACCCACCATGTGTTGGACTAGGGTAGCTTGAAGACTACAGGCCAGGGTTAAATGCAGGATTTGATTGAGGTTGTCTGTGTGTGAAAGAAACCCTTCTCCTTCTTTTCTTGTAATCAATCTAATTGTTTTCTATTAAAATAGCATAAATATTTGCTGTCTACATTGTGAATCATTCACACTCAGATATGGATTTGGTTCTAAGTCAGAATCACACAATGAGAAAGCTGGGGAGGGAAACTACAGCTTAGCAAGTTACATAGTGAAGAGAGATTTTTTTTCCACATGAAATTTTATAAGGATTACTCATGTAATGATATGAAGTATTAAAACTGGTAAACAGCCTTTTGGGGCAGTCTGAATCTCCTTTATGGGTCAAAAGTGAGCGTTGATTCTGGAACACGTGATCAAATCCATAGACATGGCTTCACCTGAGGCTTTAGCAGCAACTAAGCACAGCTTGGAAGTCACATGTGATTTCATCCTGGGTTCTCCTGAGTTCAATATGTCTGCTCAAAACATCTGTAATGATTTCTATGGTGACTTTCAAAAAATAGATCTAAGTTAAAAACTAAAAATTGAAATCATTTCTTTTATGCACAATTTTTTAAAAAATCTATCAACAATTGAGAATTGTGTGACAGGGTCAATGAGCACAGTTTGGTAAATATAATTAGTATAAGAGTACAGATTTGGAGTCCAGAAATCTAGATTCAGGTTTTAGCCCTATTGGTCACTAGAAATGTGACTTGGAAAGAATTGGACAACCTCCCTGACCTCTGTGTTGGGCTATATCTTAAAGTAAGAACAGTAGACACAGTAGTGTCCAAGGCTGTCATTTACATGTAAGCTAACCTCACGTTTCTGAGAACATCATATCCCTGATAGGAGAGTGATCATAGTGACCACCAAAACTAAGTTCCTTTTGGTTTAAATAAGGTGGCATGGGCATTACAGGTATACCTTGAAATATGTTAAAATTGTATAATGAGAGATCAGATGTTCTTGATTTATTCAAGTATTGTTCATTAGTTTAACCTATCATTTATGCCCCTTCCTGGACCAGTTCCCTGGCTCCCTTCTTTCCTTCCTTCCTTACACTTTTTCTCCTAGGCAACAATTCAGATAAATCTAATATGATGAGTCCATTGTCCAGTTTTTCAATTGTATTTGACTAAATTGAGCATACTGTCAACTGTAGGAAAACCTGTTTTGCATAACACTAAGGAAAACAGCAGCTCAACTGTACCCAGTGAAGACAAGGCTCCTTTCTAGTTCAGCATTGTTGACTGTAAACATAAAGGTGTGTGTGGAAATCAATGAAAAGCAGAGGTTTCCTATACATAAAATGCATCTGTTGAGACATGTAGTGATTTAAATGAAAGGTTATCATTTAAATACACTTCATACCACACATCTTGAAGACTTGTGTTAATATATTGTAGTTTGAGAAGCACTGATGGCTTCTCTGGGGCTCTACTCCACACCGAGGACAAGCTAGGCCATGTTTTCCTCCTTACAAATCATCAGTAGCAGTGACTTTCAGAATAGATGGCATAAAACTACATATATTCCATAGTTTCTTTTTAAACTGCATGTTGCTTTAGAGATCTTTGTATCTAAATATGCATGAAGCCATTTCGGTCATTAGTAGATACAATCACCTACTTGTCTAGTGATTAAATACACCAGACTTCTTTATCAGTTCCTTCCCTGATGGATATTTTAGCTGTTTTCCAAAGTCTCACTCTTCATTGCTGCAATCCATGTGGTTTAATGTTGTGTCCACTCATGTGAGAGTCTCCAGGATCTGTGCCAAGGAGTAGAATGAATGCTTGGATCCTGGATCTTGCCCAAAGTTCTCTATACCCAGGAATCTGCAAGTCCAGAGACCAAATCTGGCCCACCACCTGTATTTCTACAGCCTGTGAGCTACAAATGCTTTCTACATTTTTAAAATGATTTTTAAAAGTAAGTACTCACGTAATATCCTCGATACTGCCTAAAGCATGTTCTGTGTGGACCATTAAAGACAAACTTGCGGACCCTGGTTCACAGAAGAACTACACTAATTTACCCTTCCACGCATAGTGGTTGAGAATGCCTATATTTTTGCATTTTTGCTGATACTTGATACTGTTTGCTTTTAAGACCTTGACCCTCAGATGAATGAACAGTGGAGCACTGGCCTTAATATCCTTAATCTCTGTAACTAAGGGAACACTTCTTCACATGCTGAAGGGCCATCTTATTTGTGACTCACCCAGGCATTTGCTATACATAATTTTTTAAAGCCTCGTTTGTCATTTTTTAATTCACTAGCTAGAGTGATATATATATATATAAATATAATATATATTATATATATATATATAATACATGCTCACATATATTACATATGTATATATACACACATACATGCATATGTGATATAAATTAATGAAATATACTGATAAATAAAATAAAATCGATTTTTCCTAACCAGATTTATGTGAGAATTTTAATGCTTTTGGATATTTATTTGATTTTTCTGATTATAATTCTAAAGCAAAGAAGGTCAACTATTTAGATTTTTTAATTGACAAATGATTTTTTAATGAGAGAAAATTGATAGAATGAAAGAAAATGCAGTCACAATTAAATCCCAGAGTATAGCTTTTATACTATCTTAGAAGTCTAAATTCTAAAAAAAAAAAAAAAAAAAAAAAAAAAAAAAAAAAAACACTTTCCCATTCCATTGAGATTTTGCTTAAAACACAATCAGCAGTTGTTTTTCTTGCCCTGTGTGCCTGTAGACTGACAGTTGCTAGAATGGCCTCTATCAGGTTAGTTACAATTGATTCAGTACAAATTTACTGAATCTCTACTACAATATATGGGGCTACGCACCCTCATCAAAGTGGGAAAGAGCTTAATTCACATCTCCTTAGAGCCTGAAGCCAGTCAGGATTTGGTACAAGTAAACATAAACCAGCCAATGAAAATTAAGGCCTGTCATGTACAGCTAGTGGTGCAGATGATAAAAGAAACATGTTATTTGCTGTGTGATCAATGCCCAGATAATAGACATTCACTTGCCAGTTGTTCCATATCCACCAGATGTGAGAGATCTAAAATGTGGGCAGTAAAACATCTGGAGGGGGTTTATAGACCAACATATACATATATGTGCAAGGGACAGGCTTGTGTTATATACATATCACATGTCCTTAGAAACTGAAGTGTTACAAGTTAAAATGTTTTTTCCATGAACCTTCCTGTAGTCTTGAACTCACCTTGAAGTGAGCATTTTTGTTCAATTTATGTTTCTTTTTGTAAAATATTAAAAGCTTGTTAACCAAAATGGGTACAGTATCCACGCTCCTGTTTGTCTTTTGTCATGCTGAGCAGCTGTGCCACCCAGGCTGGTGCGTTCCTGATGTAGTCTTCTCAGGACAGACACGTGCCAGGCAGCAGGGGGATAAAATGTTTGGCTGCATCTTGTTCTGCAATAAAAACCAGCAGGCCATTTTGTCGCTCCTGGGGCACCAATTTGTCAGCTCACAATGAACATCAAACTTAAGCGTATAGCAAATGCATATTCATAATCATTATCTATTGTTCCTTTAAAACCTCTCTCTCTTCTGTCAGGTATATGTTCTGTTTCTGTTCTGATTGCGGTTTGCCCTGTGCTGGTTGAATTCATTCTCCCCCCACTTTAGTCAGTGATTTGGGGATAAGGACTATGGAAGATTTAACAGTTGAAAGACCCTGTTTTTCCCCCCTCAGTGTTTTTCCTTTTATTATTGTCTCCAAGGAAAGCCCTGTGATGTGAATGCTGAAAGGAGGGAGAATGTAATTAGGCACTCATTGTGGATGTTCTCTTTGTTACCTTTGAAGTGCTGAAATTAACACAGCAATCTCTTGATTCTGCCTTGGTTGCGGCAGCTTGCTGAGAATAGTCATATTTTGCTGACAGAAATGTGCATTCCGAAGTGTAAATTAATAACTTGATTTCATAGAATTCATTTAATAGTGCATCTGTGTTGAACGCATCCCATTTTACACCGCTCTGATTACATTTGACTTTTTGTTGACCCATATAAAAAGTGAAATTGTTTCATACTACAGGCTGCAAGACAGCTTTGGATAGTGTGATTATAAATGGTAAAAAAAGAAAGAAAAACACAAGGTTGTAGGCATTGATCAGATCCCTGCTGTGCTTCATTGTATACTTGAAAATAGTAAAAAAAATAAATAGAAATTACCTATAAATTTTACAGTAGAGAAAGGAAGAAGATTAAAGGTGACACTTCAGCTAAAGGACCACCTCAAAGCAATATAAAAGGAAAAGAAAATTAAAAAGTAAACTTTAGGAGGATAAATGAAAATGGAAAGATATATATAAGTGAGGTCATGACTATATGCAGAGTTAAAGAGAAAGTGAAATAGTACATATTGTTACAGCGATGGAAGTCCTAATGGAGGAAATCCATTCTAAATGATAAGACTGCCCTCTGGCAAAAAGATATCATAAGTTTCAGTAGCCTGAATCCTGCAAACCCCAAAGTGTGTCTTAGTGTCCATAGAGTTGGACAGAGCCCTTGAGGAAATAATTGTAAACACAATTATTTTAGTCATTTGCTGAATTTTACTGAAATTTATTGTTGATAAATGGAAGAAAAACAAGTCTAACTATATGCAGTTAAATGTGTAAAACTAACAGCAAGTGCTTCTCAAACCCTTAGCTGAGGAGAATCTGAGCTTTCTTAGGTCGGTGTAAGAAGTGGAAGAAGGCCTGAGAGAAAGAGAGTCAAATGATGGCCAACCACTGGGAGAGGAGCCTATGGAACCTGGAAATTTGCTTTGGAAATCCATTAAGCAGGAAGTTCACAATTCCACTAGCATGTCATTATGTCATTCATAAATATCCTAAGGGATTTCCCAGGCTTTGGGAGGCTGATAAGTGTCATTTTCCACACCAAAGGCATTGTCAATGCTGAAAATACCCTAGGAATGAGCATTATAATCTGAGGCAATTGAACAATTAGATACCTGAAGTATTTTGTTATTCTCCACTTTTCTTATTGAAATTACTTCATAATGTATCGATATTGATCATAAAATATGGATACATTAAATCAGTTGAATATTCCACAACAGATCAGAGAACAGATACTATGTTGAATATTAATATAATCAAGTAGACAATACATGAAATAAATAAATGGAATTTATGTGTTTATTTATGTACAAACCAAACACCTTTCGGTTGAAAGTACATGTGTATTTTAACCAAGTTCAAGAGGAAGCAAGGTCCTTTTTCAACTGAAATTGCCCAATTTATAAAACAAATAGTGATGTAGTAAGCTGGGTTATGTTCTAAATGGAAATATTATATAAATCTAAATATTAAAAATAAGTGAAGTTTCCTGCATAACTTAGAACTGGTGGTATATGAAAGTGTTTCATGTACATGATGAAGCTCTTGTGATTTGATGTGGCAAGTCCCTGTAAAATTCTTCAGCACAGCACTGAGAGCTTAACATAAGCCTGTAAGCCACACACAATGGGATGGAAACCCTTTGGGCACAGCATGTGTGGGTAGACACTGACTGAAGTAAGATGTAGACATCGATGTCATGGGTCCAGATTATTAATGAGCCCTACCTCAGCATTCCATAAAATCGGAACCAACAAAAACACTCAGAGATCTGAGGAAGGATTCCTGCTTTCAGAATGAAGATTTGTCACTCATTTGCATGACTTGGGTGCCATGTGTTGGTGAGTGGCTGGCACCCAGGCCAGCCTGCTCCCCCAGACCAATTCCTCCCTAGGTGTGTAAGAAAATAATGCATCGCGACCAGGTAAATTAAGGATGATGGAAACTGGGCTGGCAGCCTCTTCTCAGTTCTCTTTCTTGATCACAGTGGTTATTGTCACCTTCTTAGAGTTTCAGAAAAGAACTACAAAGTAATTCTCACCTTCTGGCAATCAGCTGCCAATTCCCCATGCTCTCCTGGATCTTCCATTTCTCTTCCAGAGAGACTAGCTCCATCTTTGTTCATCTCTCACTCTGGGTGTCAAACTGTTCTATAAAGGGACAAGGAGACAAAGATAAGCCAAAAATCCACATCTAAACAGGTTCAGGAGAAAACTCATTTCTGTTTTAAACTAGTTTCTCTTTTTGCTTTAATATATCATGTTAATGGAACAACAAAGTTTAAACATTCAAAGATCTCTATGGAGTGAAATCAAGGTTAACACCAGCTTAGTGCAAACTTTAAGCTTTCTCTTATATTAGCCTTAAATTTGTTACCAATGACCTCCCCACAATTGACTCTTCTCCATCCTGTGAGTTTGGTGCTCCTATTGCAAAGTCCTATAAGCTTTCCCTAGGAAAGCCAAATCTTTTCCTGCATGAGTCTTGCCTTCTCCCATCTACCACAAAAATCACATATGCCATGACAAGGAGACCCAGCAGTGACCATCCCAAGTCTACCTCTGCTCTGCGGTGACCTGAGGGTGGCTTTTTTCTCTTTGCTCAGAGAAGAATTAATTTTTAGAACAGGAAAGAAGCATTCTGCATCTAATCACTTTTTGTCAAACTGTATTTCACACTGTTTAGTTACAATTTCAAAGAGCCAGGTTGAAAGGGCATTAACAGGAAAAAAAAAACACAGAATTTGTAAAAGGAAACACTTAACAGAGGAGAAACTGAATTCATCATATTCGACCATCATAACCGGCCTCTCGTGTTCCCCGACCTCTGTCTGTGGTGCTCAGGGAACTGCTACCCTGACCCACCTCTCAGCTTGCCCAACATCCTCCCTGGGAGCTGGAGTGAGCCAGCCACATGCTCTCCAGCTCCCTGCTTTTATCACAGTCTTCTCCTGGGTACATCGATTCCTTTATAGTGCAACCTCGGTGTCTATCTGTGTTTCACATTCTTAAATAAGATGTCCCATGCACCCACGGGGCACTCAGAAATCTAAATGCTCAGAGCATATAGAACTTAGTTTGTGATAAGTTGAATAGGCTTCCTTTCCCTCCCCACCACTGCTCAAGTTTTCCTTCAGATGTCAGCATTTTGAGAGGAAATAGGAATGTTTTCCCGAATGGGGTATAAAGGGAGTGTGATCAAGGGTGGTGCCCTATACCCAGGAGCAATAGCAGTGTAGACTTCCAGCTAGGTGGTTTCCAATGGCCAAGACCTGAGCCCACTTCTTGTCTGGACTTTCAGGGGAAAAAGGACCAGCAACAACCTGGCAGAGTTGGGTAGCTACATGAGGAGTCTGGATAGAGAGAGGTCCAGAAAGCTCTTTGAAAAGCAAGTCTCCCTTAGTTCCATGTTTAACGGCAAAACCTCCAAACTTTTCTGAGCACAGAGGGCTGGTATAGCTGATGTTGAAACAAAAGCCCAAGGCAAAGACCACAGGGAGCAGAGTGAGTTGAATGTCTGTGCCATAACCCCTGGAACCTGTGAGTGTGGTCTTATTGGAAAACAGGCTTTTGCAGTTGTAATTAAATTAAGGATCTTGTGATGAAATCATCCCAGATTATCTGGATGGGTTCTGAAGCCAATGAAAAAATGTTCTTGTGTTAGTATTTCTTTGCTGTGAACAAAAGACCTGTCAAGAACCCCATAGAGGAGGAAGTATTTATTTGGGCTCATGATTTCAGAGGTTCAATCCATGTTCAGCTGACTCCATTGTTCTGGGCCTCGGATGAGGGAGAGTATCATGGTGGAAAGTTCCACTCATGGCCGCTGGGAAGCAGAGATGGAGAGGGAAAGGGGCCAGGAACAGATGTCAGCCACCCACGTACCTGCCCCCAGTGACATACTTTCTCCAACCACACCCCACCTGCCTAGAATTACCACCCAGTAGTCCATCAAATTATTAATCAATTAAATGAATTAGTCAGCTGGTGAGGTTACAGTTGCCATGATCATTTCATCTCTGAACATTGCTACATTGGAGATGATGTTACCAACATAAGATCTTTTCAGGGGATGCTTCATTTCCACATGATAACAGTTCTTGGAAGAGATCCAAGACAAGACACAGGAAGGAAGAAAAGAAGGCTTTGTGAAGATGGATTCAGAGACTGGTTAACTAGTGACAAGCCAGGGAATGCCTGGGGCCACCAGTAGCTGAGAGTGGCAAGAAAGGATTCTCCCCTGGAGTCTCTGGAGGGAGTGTAGATCCTGTGCACACCTTGATTTGGGACTTCCACCCTCCAGAACTACGATAGAATAAATGTCTTAATTTAAGCCACCAAGCGTATACATTTCATTTCAGTAGCTCTGAGAAACTCACATGGAATATTGCTGGGAATATTGCTGAGCTTTCCAGAACTGAGGTGGTGGCCACTCTGGCAGATGGAAGCCTAGAGCCCTGGAAACAAGCATCCTCATCCCCTGGGTGGGGACGACACTTTACTCAGCTCAGAGTGGACCAGATGCCCTAAGATGTGAACATCCTTGATTGGATCACCCCTGAAGAAAAGGAACAGGAACATTGTTTGAACTGTTATTGAGATCTAGAAAACTAAGTTGAATTCATAGAGCAATATTATACCTTCAGTCATCATAAGTAATGGAGGAATAAACTAAATTAAACATGTATAGCATAATCAAGAAAATCATTTTCACATACAAAAATTGATGTCTCTTCTATGAAGATTATCCTACCCATCAGGTTTTTGAAAGAGGATTTAATGAAAAATGATAGCTACAATTGGTTGAGCTATTAGTGTCACATCCATAATATTTTATAAATGAGGGCATCGGAACTCTTCCTTGGCTAGTTATTGTCATGCAGCTGGTAACTGTTTGTTAACCAAGGTCTCTGACCCCAGCCTCAGTGCCCTCCTCACTAGGCTGCTGAGTGTGTCCCCTCAATTTGATTATAAACTCCACAGCCGAGGGTGCAGTGTCGCTTTGTGTTCCTGACCAGAAAGGGCCCAATACAGGCAAGGAATCCATCCGAGTTCGTTTGTTGTTAATCGGATGACATAACCTCACTGTCCTTTAGTAGCCCAGCATCTGTCCAGTGTTGGGGAAATAATTAAAAGCAAAATCTCCTGCCAACCCAGAAAACCTCTCCATAAGAGTAGAAAAGGAAGAAAATTTCATATTGAATAAGCATCAAGCCAGATGGCAATGGGCATAACCAGCCACCTGCTAGGGGTGGCAAGGTTGGAAGAAATGCCACCCTTTTGTACTGCCCAATTACATGCGTGTTCTTGAGGTAAAAATAGCTAGTCCTCAAATAAGAAAACTCGGCAGTTAAAAATAATTCATCCTAATTTACCTGGTGATTGCAGTGGCCATCTGTGGGAGTTGACTGCCTATATCCAAGGGAAAATCAGTGACAAGTAGGTGGTGTTACAGCTTGGCCACCAGGTGCCTGGTTCAACTCCAGCCCTCCCAGGAGAAAGGGACTTGGGGCACTATCCCTCCTGATTTTATTCATCTGTCAAAGAGAGAGCCCCAGGCCTTAAGAAAACCATTCCTGGATTACAATCCAGTGAGTGGCTCATTTAGATTTTAGGAAGATTCACATACATCTCAAAGGGGAAAAATGCACAATTAAAACTTTTCTAAAGGAGGAGAAACAGTCTTCCTTTTTTCCCCTATTTAGCATTTTTGTTTTTCTTTTTGACATGTGTTTGCACTTTTCCTGGAGAGAGAGAGAGAAACCCAGTTAAATTAGGACACAGAGCAACCCAGGCCCTGCTCAAGGGTCAGAGGGTGGCAGAAGCGGGTGGTATAAGATAGCCTCCATGTGGGGAGACTGCAAGTGGGCACCTCAGAAATGGGGGTGAGGATGCAGGGAAAAGCGGGTTCCATCTCTGACATGACTTTTATCACTGAGATTGGTAGAAAGAGGCAAAACTTGGAGTGAAGTATGAATATCCAGTTTAGAATAAAGCCTGCTTCAGAATAAGCCAGTAGTGTGGCAGACCTGGTGACAGAAGAAGCCACCGATGGACCATTCTGGTTCTTCTTCACATTTTGGAAGGATCCCAAAGGACATGGCTATTAAGAAGAAGAATGTTGGCACTTGTCCCCAGCCAAGCATAGTCTGCCACAATTTATGATGCTTAGGGCCTTTCCCCTTGTTTTCACTCCACTAAACTGAGAAGAGCTCATCATTGACTTCTGCCTATTCATCTCTGATACTTTAAAGTCAAGATATGGCCTCAACTTTCTTACCTACATGCTCAACTGTCTACTACTAATAAATGAGAGTTATTTGTTAGGAGAGGGAAATTTCATGAAATACAAAAAAAAAGGGGGGGTGATTTTATTCACTACACAAAAGTTCGTGCTATTTGCATTTCTAGAATAACTGCCTTCCAGTATTGTGTCTGTTATTCCTTTTTATACATAGTTGAATTTCCACCATATATACTCTTAATTTAACATTGTAATGTGTTTTCCAAGATTGTAAAAATTTAGAAGTTGCATTAGTTATCTATTGCTTTGAAACAAATCCCCTGTATGTTAGTAGCTTCTTAGCAAATAAACCTTTATTCCCTCAGTTTCTGCCACCTGGGACAGGCTTAGCTTGGTGTCTCGAGTTCCGGGTCTCATGAGGTCATAGTTGGATGGGGCTGCAGTCACCTTGAAGGCTTTCCTGGGGCAGGAGCATCTACTTCCAAGATGGGTCACCCGCCAGTCTATTGGAGAGGTCTCAGTTCCTTGCTGGTTGTTGCTAGGAGCCTCAGTTTATCACCCCGTGGTCTCTTCATAGGGCTGCTGGAGGGTCCTCACAACATGGCACCTGGCTTCCACCAGAACGGTGACCCAAGAGAGAGCCCGGTGAAGACACAGTGGCTTTTCGTGCTTCACCTCACACATTGCATGCTATCTTCTCCACACCCTCCTGGTTGTGCAGTCTAGGAGGGGACCACACAAGGGCAACAAGAGCAGAGGCTGGGAAGGGCTGTGGGTGTCCATCTTGGAGATGAGCTGCTGCAGTGGGATTATCTACACCAGGTGAATTTTATAGATCCCTGGGACTGTCCGAGCGATGGATGCAAGGCTGGGTGTTATTTCCAGCACTTCATTATTACAAACAACTCTCCTATACACACCTTTGCCGATCAAGCTTTCCACAGTACTTCAAATTACTTTCTCTGCACAGAGTCCCAGAGGTGTGACTATTAAATGAGAAAAGATTTTTAGTTCTTTTAAAATTGTCTTCATAAAAAAGTTCAATGTCTTATATTGTTTATTTCAGTTAACATATGCATTTCCTTTTATGTATTTGTGACAAATGCCTTAAAATACTCATGTAATGATTCACAACTGCATGCTTAAATTTCACTGAATGAATTCTATATATGATGTATTTTAGGTAGATATTCTATATTATATAATATTTTGTTACTTTTGGCATGTGGGTTTTTTCATTGTTATTTAACCATTTTATAGATCCTCCTGAGTTTGTTTGTTGCTGTTATTTTGGACAACTTAGAACTTGATGAAGATCTAAAGAAGCTTAAACAAGTAAGTAATGGAGGGGGACTTTAAAATCTGCATTTGAAAAATAAGGGCAAAATGTGTGCTTGCAGTGATATTAAAAGTTTGAGCTTCAAAGCAAAAAATATTAGAATTTAATAAGTGAAGACAGTCTGAGTTGGAAAAATGTCCTTTTTAAGTTTAACTTTAATAACAACATGGGAGATTTCTATGACTTTATAAATATCTTAGGAATAATTTTAGATTATTACTTTTGAGCTAAAAAAATAAGATAGGTCTAGTTTAATAAGTTGGATTTGAAGACCATTCTTCCTCTGTCATTGAATGAAGGTTGTCTGGAAATCAAATGCCACAGGGCCAGGTTGCCAGTTCTCCTAAGTCTATGTAATATTTTTGATCATCATTCCATCATAAAATATGAAACATCAATTTATCTGACCTCTAGGCACTAAAAGAGAATTTGCTCTGCAAGCCCTTAGGGATTGGAAGAAATTTAAAAGAATAAATGATCAGACATGTGTCCAGTTGTTTATGAAAACAGACTGTGTGTCATGGCAGTGAGAGCTGTACCCCATAAATGGACATGGGAATGTGTGGTAGTAATGTTACAATGGCAGAAAGATGGTAGGGTGGCCAGTTATTCCCACAGTTTCTGTTACATGGAGCCTAGGGGTCTTGGTGGTGAGCTGGTGAGAGAGTGGACTCTCGGGAAGACTTTCTTGGGTCACCAACACGCAAGAATAGTTGAGATGTTAACAGCAGAAACACAGCTCTAAAACAATCCTGTTGGAATTATATGAAGGCCCTGTACATTCAGAATTTTCAGAAGTTGTCTATTTTTAACACAGCAGGGGAAAAAAAAGTAAGCTTTTTTGTAAATATATCTAATGGTCACTTTAGGCATTTTATTATATTACTCTTACCTCCAAAACCACTGCTTTTAACCAAGGGTATCGATAAGGAATAAGAATTTGATAGGAAGATTCCCATCATGAGCATACTGAACAAGGTCCTAAGTTCTTCTCTGTCCTGGAGCTATGCAGACACACTCATAGATGATGTCTCCAGATCTTTTCTCTTTGTGGCGGCAGTAATAGGTTCTTCAAATACGATTGGGAAGCTCTTGCATGCCATTGACACAAAAGCTTTATGTGGCTTCTAGTTGTGGAAAAATACGCAATGTGTCAGTACAAAATTGAAATTCATCAACCATATAATTTGACATGACCAATAAAAATCTGCAGCTGTAGAAATACTTCATACCATGCTTTTCAAATCTGGTATTAGATATGGATTTTCCTATCTGCCATGTTTATTATGCAGAAAATTTGAATGTCCCTGATATAATACATTAAAATATGTATTCTATATGTAAAATGAAAATATTCTGTTTTTTCTAACTGCTGTAACTGCCAGATTGAATGTGATATTAAATAACCATTGGCTGAGTAAAATGCTACATGATTCCAGCCCACATTAAAATAGGATTTCTGCTAGAAAGCCGTAAAATAAAATTTTAGGTAGCAGTTTTTTTTTATTTATGAAATCAAATCTCAGAGTATTTTGCACTGTTGGTTTTTTAGGTATTTTAAGTTATTTTTGTACCCATATATGCATAGCCTCTTTAAATTTTTTACTTTTTGTTTTTGGCATTTATATATCCAACTGTTACTTTAGGCATTTCATTTTATGTTTATTTGACACCACGGGAAAAAATAACAAAAACTCAGGACCATAATTGGCATCTGAATTTCTTCCTCAACTATGAAGTTAAATAAACGTGTGGCTCTTCAATTTTACTATATATCATTAGTTATAGAAATGTCTTTTATTTAGACATTTGCTCTGTATTAGTGAAGTCTGTGCTTCTGGAAATTCTGTATGTCAGAACTGGTTATCCAATTGTGCTAGCCCACATTTTGGAGTGTTTTCTTTGAATAAGGAAAAATATTTGGGCACTGAAAACTCTAACCGTAAAGCAGCAATTCCATTTCACTAGTACTTTTCACATTGCTCTTTATTCCTGATTAGATTGAGACTACAAATCTATTAAATTCTTCTACTGATCTCATACCCAAAAAATCACTGAATTTTATACTTGGAGCTATTATTATTTTAAATATTATTATTCTAAACTAAAACATTCCTGGTTCGCTGTCTTCCATTTTGCATAAGAAATTTTTGTATTTTCATTGGTGTTGACAATTGCGCCATTTTTATGTCTCTGTATTACCTTATTCTCAGTGATCTTGGCCTTTGAGGTAGAATAATTTCATGAATACACACACACACACACACACACCACAAGCATGTGTGCCTGCAGTTTCACACTGTGTTCACAATCGTGCAGACACCTGATATTTACAGTCTTTTACAAGCTTCTTAAAAATCTCTAATCAAAATGTTGTGTGAAATGTTTGTTTATTAAATTTTCCATGTACACAGGTTCAACCCCCAAGATTTAAATGTATAGACTCTACTTTTACTATCCCAGATAGAGAAAGGAATGGAAGGATTGTGAGGGGGAAAAAATTTTTATTTTCCTGATGTTTCAAGTTCCAGAAAATACCACATGTTCCAAATTCACTATTTGCTAATTCAAATTCCAATTTTTAAAATCCCTTTTTCTATTTTTACCAATCTATAAGTTCATATAGCTATGGTAATATTTGCTGTATCCTTTCTCAGTGCCAGGTGCTTATTATGTCCACTTACTGTTCAAAACAACCAGTCAATACAGGTATTATTATTTTATCCGTATTACAGATGAGGAAGATAAGTCACAGAGAAAGATAAGTTACAGAGAAATTGAATAATGTGTCCATGGTCACACAGCTAACAAATGACAGAGCTAGGATTTGAACCTAGGCAATTTGAACCAAAAGCCTAGGTTCATCATCTGAAACTATGTTGAAGCAAGCTAAAGCCATATTATGAGTGATAGGTGCAGTGGAGGCACTTGCTGATAAAACTATTACTTTTTTAAATAAATAATGATGCTCTAGATGACAGTGTCATCATTATATTCACCAAGCAGCTATTGAGGTAAGGCCCAGTTCCCTGAGAAATGGTGGTGAATTAAACAGTGAAGTCATTAAAACTCTCCAAAATAGTTATTTGTTTCCCTTAAAAAATCAGATGCTCTAGTAAGAGGCACTGGGGGTGGAGTGCTGATGAGAAACTTTCATGGTCAGGGCACCTTGTCCCTTATGACCTCGGAGCAGTGGCCCTTCTTGGACAGGTGCATGATATGCCAGCAGCAAGTCAGCATCGTGGTGAGACCTCCAGAGATCTTTATGAATGTGTGGGTTTTTTTAATCCGTTGTGGTAAAACACAGAAGTTGATTCATAGATATTTCCCAAGAGGAATGGGGACCTGTGAGAGTGACCTCTAAAATAGAGAGGCTGAAGAGGAAGACCCTCAAGGGCTGGAGAGACGGGGAGAAAGCAGCGTCCATGCTTGGGAGAGGCCATAGCACCCAGAAGCTGGATAAGATGGCAGAAAGTAAAGCACAGACGAAACGAGAATGCAGAAGAGAAGAGGAGAAGTTGGAAACCCTTAAGAGAGGACGCTCAAGGGAGGTGTGCGAATGGACCCAGTGGTTAGGGCAGGCGTGTGACCACGCGGAGCGGGGAATGCCACAGGACCCGGTGCCTTCCCGCTGGAGGCCCCATGTCTCTTCCCTATGTGGACACGTGACGCCCTGTGTTGTCCCACTGTTTTCCTTTGTAGTCTCCTTCCACTTTAGACAGCAGGGTCCAGCCAGGGATGTTGGCCTCTCCGGGTCCACATGAGAAGATGTGGGGCTAGCGGGCCATTTTTAACACTTGAGAAAGTGTAAAGGGTGTTCTGCTCTTACCCAGTAGGAGACCACATGCTAACTACATGCCACATCAGTACGTCCAGCTGGAAATCCACAAGTCCTAGGCAGCAGCACTGATTCCTTAATGCCAAAGCTCTGAAGTCTCCTCACCGAGGCTTTCTTTAAGACACAAAACAAAGAGGCGGTAACGAACTTCCTATTGCTTACTCAAAGCATTCTGGTGGAAAAGGTTCTATTGTTTTTGATTTTTGAAGCTGGGTTTCAGAGGGGGAGTAAAGGAGATCTTGAGACAAAGTTAGAGAGGTCCTCATGTAAAGTGCCCATTTCTTTCATCCCTCTCCAAGGTATCACAGTCAGTGTCATCGTGGTCACACCTGTGGCTTTTCATTTGTTACTCAGATAAATAGTGCTATGAAAGTCACCCTGAATCAAAACTACTCTAAAATTTTATTGCACTTGAGCCCGAGTGGCAATCATCAAGAATACAAGCAACAGTAAATGTTGGGGAGGATATGGGGTGAAAGGCACACTCATACTTGCTGGTGGGACTGCAAATTGGTGCAACCGCTATGCAAAGCAGTATGGAGATTCCTCAGAAAACTTGGAATGGAACCACCATTAAACCCAGCTATCCCACTCCTCAGCTTATACCTAAAGGACTTAAAATCAGCGTTCTACAGTGATGCAGCCACATTAATGTTTAGAGCAGCTCAACTCACGATAGCTGAATTATGGAACCAAACTAGGTGTCTTTCAACAGATGAATGGATAAAGACAATGTGGTACATATACACAATGGAATATTACTCAGCCTCAAAGAACAAAATTATGGCATTTGCTGGTAAGTGCATGGAGGTGGAGAATATCATGCTAAGCAAAAGTAAGCCAATCCACAAAAACAAAGGCTGAATATTTTTTTTGATATGTGGATTACTCATTCATAATAAGAGGGGTACCTAGGAAAGAATAGAGTTACTTTGGATTAGGAAGAGGGGAGTGAAGGGAGGGGAGGGTGTATGAGGGTAGGAAGAATATAATGAATCAGACATTATTACCCTAGGTGCATATATGTCTACACAATTGGTATGATTCTACATCATGTATAACCAGAAGAATGAGAAGTTATACTGCATTTACGTATGATGTGTCAAAGTGCATTCTACTGTCATGTATAACTAATCAGAACAAATAAAAAACAATGATATGCCCTTATAAAACAGTGCAATAAAAAGGTAACCCCCATCATGCATCCATGCAAAATTTCTCTGTTGCTTCCTCTGTGTGTAGGATTTAAGACACAAGAGTTCCCTAGCACAATAGCACTCTTTTGTAGCTGCTATAATTTATGTGACCCCATATCTAATTAAGTAGAGACTATTTTTCTCTTTACAGCATCCCATGAACCCAAATCAGGACCTGAAAATAAATAAATAAATGCACAGCACACTCACATAGTTTTCTACATGAGATCAAAAAATTAACTAGAAATGAGATTGTCTGTCAATGTGTGATCTTGGTGAGTGCTGAGAACACATATCAATTGGTATAGAAGCAAAAAAAAAAGAACAAAAACTTGTCCCAAAACTGTTCTCAGAACAGTTATGAAATGATAACCTTGAAGCTCAATGGTAAGGACTAACACTAGGAAATGAATAAATGTGGGTGGAGTTCTGCAAATTTAGAAAATGAAGAGAATTCTTTCGGCTCTAGTGATTTTTGCAAGTGCAGTGCGAGAAAGATTTAAAGGGTTTTCTTTAAAGCAGTATGAAATTCATTAAACTATAAGGAAAAACCCACAGAGAAGCCTCAGGGAAAGAGCTATTGAAAACAGAAGTATAGATATTCTGTTTAGATTAAATTGAAAGCTGTGAAATTAAAAATGCTTCCCCTGCTCTTGTCCAGTCTCATTTGAATCCTGGTTCAAGTGCAGTGACGTCCTATCTTGATGGAGTCCACTGCAGGGTGGTGGGTACATTTTCACAGAAGCTTCTAGCTCTCATTAACTGGGACTTTTTTTTTAGAAACAAAAATCTTATATTCTTTTTTTCTTTATTCCTTTCTTTTTACTCCTTTTCTTTTCCCCGTGGTACTGTGGTACAGGGCCTTGTGCATACTAGGCCAGTGCTCCACCACTGAGCTACATCCCCAGCCTTTTTTTTTTTTTTTTTTTTTAATATGAGCTCTAGGTTAATATTTTTTTTCACCTTGAGTGAGGGTTGATGTTATGTGTCAGGTTGACTGGGGTAGGTGATGCCACGTAGCTGGTCTAACAGTATTTGGGGTGCTTGTGTAAGGTTACTTCTGGAAGACACCAGAGTGTGAATTTAGGTGCGAGTTTAGCAGTTCCTTCTCACCAGGAGGCACTGGATGCTCCAAGGGTCCAAAGAGAAACCAAAGGTGGGGAAGGTGAGCCCCTGTCCCCCGGTTCCCCAAGCTGGATCACTCGGCCTTATCATACCTAGGAGGGAACCTGTACCATCAGCTCTCTGACTCTTGGGCCATCAAGCTCTACCACTGGCTTTCTTGGGTCTCCGGCTTGAGGTGGAAACTCACGGGACTGCTCAGCCTCCACGATCCCATGAGCCACCACCTTATAACCAATATGTATCCACTGGAGTTCTGACTGATGTCTTCTTACACCCTGATGCTTCCATTTTCATGTTTTGCCTCCTGCATTGAGAGCTCATTCCAGATTCAGGGCCACAGCAAGGAGACAGGGATGGTGCTGGAAATGCCACCCAGACCCTGGCTGCCATCTCATAATCTGAGTGGAGCCATCCGTCTCCTCAGTGTTTTGACACCCTCCCAGGAATGAACTCAGCCTAATGTGGTGTAAAACTGAATGACATAACTGCTCTAATAATACAGGTAACTGCTGTGTGTAATGCTGCCAATTGAAAACTTCCTTGTGCAGGGCACTTCAGATTTAATCCTGAATTTTCAAAACATGGAGACTGACATTCAGGGAAGTAAATTCATGCCCAAGTTCATTTCTAAGTGCCTGAGTTGGGATACCATGGACTATCTAAACCAGAATCCTTACCAAAAGACACTGTGCTCTGACAAGCAATTCTTCTGTTCATGATGAGAAGCATATCTAGAAGGTGGGCTGAATGAGATGCTTATTCAACTTATAGGCATATTCTAGGAATCAAATTCATCATCAGAATAGAGCTTAATGAAATCAGTATTGGATGAGGGATGGGGAGGAGGGTGGCATGATTCATATCCTAATGGAGTGGGCTAAGATCACCTGAGATATTCCTTATTGTCATCCCAGAGACTAAATCTCCCTTCTGTAAGCTTGGGCTCTGGATATTCTTGACTATTTGCTACAGGTATCATGTTGTGACAGGAGACGTGTGATGACCAAGAAACTGTCTCTGTCCTCAAGTAACTTGTGAGATGGAGAGAGAAGGTAACAAAACAGACACTTTCAGTGTAGTAGTGATCCCTATGAGGTGGTCTATGATGGCATCTAGAGCAGGTGAAGAGACTTGGGTGGTGCAGAGTTGGGTTGCAGAAAATGAGGAGTGAATGACAGCTAAGAAAGTGAGGGTCACTTTTTCCTCTCAGATCTGCATACTCTGCATTTTCTGACAGATCACTTAGTTCCTGACCGATTCTTAAATTTTTTTTTTAGATACTATTAACACCATTTACTACAGTACTACCCAATCTTTTTGCATTGTGGTATGAATAGAGAATGGCATTTGTACAACACCCGAGTCAACGGGGAGGAACCACCCCCTGGAGGCATCAGATATCTAGGATTCCTGCTGCTCCAGGAAGCACTTGACTGTCCAGGAGGTAAAGGACCCGTACCCTGAAGAACCTATAATCCTTAGTAGCTGAGAGTTGGGAAACTCTGCATTTTACTAAAACCCTTCGAAGCTACTGAACTCCACTTAAAGCTACTCTCAATCTTTCAGTTGGAGGTGACTCTTCATTTACATTTGACTGCCCATAAATTTCCATAATGTAGATCTCAAAAGATCATCTTATATTGCATTTGATATGCTATTTCTGAAATAGCTCCATCAAAAAAAAAGTTCGACATTTTTAAATAATAAATTCTTATGTCACACTAAGACACCAACAGTAATATGATCAGTTTAAAGAAACAAAGTGGCTGAGAACTGTTTGGATCAAGGTCTAAGCTAGAAAGTCATAGCAAGGCTCAGAATAATAATAATAATTAATATCAATTATCAACATCAAGACAACACAATATCAATGTAGAAGTCAATCCACAAAGTGGAAACTGCCAACTGGGTTTCTCAGAGTCAAACAGGTAAAAGTCAGGGATGTAGGAAGTCAGATCAAAACAGGAGAGGTACCTGTAAGACTTGATGCCCTCCTGATATGACCTGAATTGTGTCCCTCAGAAAAATATAATGAAGCTCCAACGCTCAGCACCTATAAATGTGTCTTCATTGGAAATAAGGTCTTTACAGATGTAATGCAGTTAGAATCAGGCCATTAGAATGGGCCCAATCCAGTATGGCTGGCATCCTTATAAGAAGAGGAGAAGGAACACAGACAGACTTATGGGGAGAGCAATTTGTGAGGGGGACAGAGTTTGGAGCGATGTGTCTACATGGAACACCATGGGTTGATGAGGTCCCCAGAAGCTCTCCCTTGGAACACCCTGTGGGATCTCACCCTGCTAGCATCTTAAGACGTCTAGTCCCCAAAATAGTGAGACGATAGACTTCTGCCATTCTATCCACCAGGTTCTGGTACTTTGTAGCAGCAGCCTCAGGAAACTAGCCCACTCTGGAGCCTCCTTCTCTGGCCTCCACAAGCAGCGACCCCCTTCTGAAGCCGAGAAGTGGCACAGCTGAGACCATGGACAACTGGAGTAAAGGAGGCTCTCAGAATTCCAGGCAACCAGGAGAAGCTTTCTCAGCACTTGGAGGAACTTCCTTCTGCTGTGAATCAAACTAATCCCCAAATTTTATGAATTTGAAAGTTTCTTGGAAGAAGGGTTTCTATAAACCCTTCCAAAATTTCATTATTTTAGGTTATTTAAATCCCCTCCATTGAACAAGCATTAAAACTGCACACCTGGGACTCTCTCTTCAGCTTCACATGGGTGACTTGTTGGTTGTATCATCATTTAATTGAGCTGGTTCAAAATGATTTTAATGTAATTTTTCACGCTGCTCTGCAAGATAAACCTTCAGATTTTAAAGAGTGGAGTTTGGAGGGAAAACATGCCCAATCCTGGGGAGAAGATCCCACTCACTTCACCTCGATGTGAGCCACTCCTTAGCACTGAGCATGCTCCTCTGCTTACTTCCTTTAATCAAGAGAACATAACTTTTGAAAACAGTGAGCTCACTGCACTGAACCACTTAAAATAGCAAGGCTGATAGTGAAGAGTCCCCGAAAGCACCTTTCTGTTTCCCACTCCTGCCACAGGCAATGGGAGACTAGATTGTTCTGGCAATAAGAAAAAGAGTGTGACCACTGATTTTCAGATTCATGCAGTGTCTGACAGCTGTTGAATCAAAGAACACTTTCATAGCTGTTAGAACTTGTTGGGAGGAGTTGGAAGAAGATTACCTGTTTAGACCTCGACGCCAGACATGAGTGCCAGAGATGTCACCGCCCACAGTCCTGTGGACTTAACTTTCACACAGCTTCTCCAGTTCTTTCTTCTGAAATTCTTTCAATTCTTCCCAAAGCATTTTAACCATCTGCTTGTTCATTTATTCATAAAATATTTGAGTCCTTGCTAAGTACAAGACACGGGACCAGGCACAGGGGAAGTAATAGTACATAAAATGCTCTCAAGTCTAATTTGAATCAGGTTGAGTATCTCTTATCTAAAATGCTTGGGATGAGAAGTGTTCTGGATTTTGGAACATTCATAGTCTTTAGTGGTTGAACAGGACTGATTTGCTCAACCAGTATCTGGTGTGTCTTATTTGACTGGATAAGTTAGGTTCCCCATTCTTCTGTATTGTCTTATATGATTGCTTTCTACCATTTTAAGGATTTAAATCGAGACACCATCACCACCACCACCACTAGGTTCTTATAAGATCCTTTCCAGATCTCATTCTCATCTGGAGAAGTCTGGTCTCATTTGGTCTCACTGGGCTGCATCTAGCTTACACTCACTGTGCCCAGATCTGTTATTTATGGCCAGTGTCTGCTGTGTCGCTGGTGTTCCTGCTGAATGGGTTTTTTGATATGCTTATTTCTAACCTTTCCCCTGTTCCCTACTGGGAACCTGCTGACAGCTGCCCGCCCACGCACTCAGCCCCCAGCATAGGCAACTTGAAGGTATCACACTAGGGGGCGACATCCAAGCCACACAAAAGCTGGACCAAGGATGTCCCTGACTTGTGTCGTGGGCTCTGGCACCAGGGCTACTGCCCCTGAGCCCAGTGTAAGACGTGGCCTCTCAGGGTAAGAAGATTTTTTGTGAACTCAGGTGATTTTACCATAATGAAATCCTGGGCCCATTAATAAATGATGTCACACCACATCATTTCTTATTTGTGTGTGGATAAATTGAAAGCATAAGTCAGGAAAGCCGTGCATCCATTCCAATCCACTTAGATCATTGGCTCTTAAAATTCCTCATGTCCTGTGATTTTTTGCTGTAAAGTTATAGGAAAGTGATCATATCATGTGGCCTCAATGTAGGTCTGAATGGGTCATTTCATCTTACTTTGGATTTGGGGCTGAAATCTTAGAGCTAAGCCCTTCACCTTCTCAGGTGAGCCAACAGCAGCTGGGTCCAGATTCTGTCTTCCAGAGGTGACTGTCAGGACCTGTCCTCTGTTCCCCATCATCTGCCTGCTGCCCCCTCCCTGTGGATACAGTGGATACAGGAGTGAAGGTGTGCATGGGCATCAGGGTACAGTGTGACATAGGTTAGTCATCCTTTTCCCAAGGGCAGGGGGAGGGGAAGGCTTCAAGACTGTCACTCATCCACATAGGGGGCACCTGGAGAGCCAAAAGATTGGCTCCCCTGGCTGGATTTTGAGCTGGAGGGCCAGCAGAACTACCTGGTGCAGCCACGGGATAGGGCAAGGGGAGGTGACTGGGGAAAGACACTGTGTCTTCCCTCTGAAAAATGGTGGGGTAGGAGCAGGGTGAACATGCCCACATATGGCCTAGAGATTTCTAAAGGTAACAGGCCAGTCTGTGTACATGTAGCAGTAGGTTACAGGACTGTCTAGAAGAACACCTTATGAGACCCCAGCCCCTCCTAGTTCTGTGCCATGTCATCAATTGCAGAGGGGATTTCAGTGGCTCCCATACTAGAGGGAGGCAGGGAAGCCAGAGGCCTGTAGGCCAGGCCAGCTCAAGAGATGCTCCAACCAGAGAGCCATCTAGGAAGAGTAGACTCCCTTTCTGTTAGGAGACTGGAGACTGGAGACTGGAGAAGGATGAAGCAAAACTCTGCTTACAAACTACATGTTTCCCATCGGCAAAGTTCAGGAGCTTTGAACAGGTCTAGATCCAGACCAAACCAGACAGGACCACCATGAGATGTGGCTAGCTTCCTAGGTTGATCCCTTCTTGCCCTACACCTCACCCTGGAGGAGCATCTGGAGGAGCAGATGCCAAAGAAGGAGATGAGGCACAATGAAAGAGGGGACCATGTTCCTCCCCAGGACACCACCTCAAGTCCCTCTGGTAGTTTAGCATGGTGGGAGGTGAGGAGTGTTTGGATCAGATATGAGACTGGGCTGCACTACACCGATTTCTAATAACCAAGATAGTTCCAAAAGTTGCCAACCAGTCTTTTTTACTTTATTCATTGTTCAGCTTTCCCATAATGAGGATCAGTGATTTCCTGTGAACCTTTCCTTGTTCTATGCAATGCACTTGCTCAGGACTAGAGCAGGGGAAATCGCTGCACCCCAACATTCTAGCACACAGCCAGGGCTCTGCTGAACATTCTGCACTCTGGTATTAACAAAGGAGCCATTTACATAGTTCTAAGAAGTGAGAATCATATATGTATATTATTTTGTTTGATGTTATTCTTATTTCTACGCTGTTTTGAATAAAATATGTTGATTAATGTAAATTTTCATAGTGCATCTAATAAGCTCTTTTATCAAAGTATGCAGAATTTAACACTCTACAGTCGACCACAAGCATATTAAGTAATGAACTTGGAAATGCAAAATTTTTGCCTGAAAAGGAAATACTTATGGGAACAGATTATTGTGAGCTTCAAACCCCAACCAAAGACTCCCATCCAAAATATGTCTTCTTTACATTTAATTTAAAGTGCTGTATTTATTTTTTGGGAATACCATTACTGACACAACTTCATGTGTACTCTAAAGTGAGACAAATAAAGAAATTTATAGTGGCCAGGCATGATAGTACATGCCTCTAATCCCAGCTAGTCAGGAGGCTGAGGCAGGAGCATCTCTTGAGGCCAGCCTCAGCAACTTAGCAAGACCCTATCTCACAGTAAAAAATAAAAAGGGCTGGGCAGAGGTGTTTAGCTCAGAGGTAAACACCTCTAGGTTCAATCCCAGTTTTAAAAAAAAGAAGAAGAAGAAAGGAAGGAAAATAAACAAAGGAAAGAACGTTTACTAATAGAAAATAAGAGCCAGATTTCACATTATCAGAAGTTACAGATAACTGGGAAAATTCCAGAAAAGCCCTGTGATACTGGATTGGATAGAATATGCTAGGTACATGCACGCATAAAGTAGTAGTATATTATGTACATGGTAGTACAAAATAACATACATGTATGATTCTCACTTCTTTGTGGTTATGTAGGAAACACACATACATGTAGGTTACGTGTACGGAAACTAAATGCAGACATGTGGTTCAGCTCCGTAGGTACATGGCTGGCCCTATGTGTCAGGCAGGCCTAGGTGTAGTAATACAGTAGTTTTCCTTTTCTGAAGTTTCTCTTTCCTTGGTTTCAGCTACCCAAAGTCAACTGCAATCTGAAAATATCAAATACAAAATCCCAGAAACAAATACATCATCCATTTGAAATCATGCGCTGCTCTGTGTTGAAGCCTTGCCCATCTCCTGTGTCTCCTGTCCACCCGTCCTGTTGTACCTGGGATGTCATCCCTTTCAGATGGATTGTCAGGTGTCCCAGGGCTTGTATTCAGCTTATCCTTATTATTTACATAATGGCTGTAAATCACAAGAGCAGTGAGACCAGCAATTCAGATATGCCAAAGAGACGCTGTAGGGTGTCCTCTAAGTGGAGAAGTGGAAATTCAGAGAGGGCAAGACCATGTTTCTATAACTTTCATTACACTACATCGTTATGACTTTTCTATTGCATTACTAGTTATTGTTACTCATCCCTTACTGTGCCTAATAATAAATTAAAATTTTATCATGGATATGTACACAGGGAAAAAACAGTCTATAGTGGGTTTGGTACTATCTGTGGTTTTAGAAATCCATGGGAGTCTTGAGACACAGCTCCCATGACTGAAGGGAGATTGGATATGAATAACCATGGAAAAAAAACTAGCACTAAGCTTCTGGTCTCAGCATTTGGTCGTACCAGAAAGTAAGAAGGAGCAGAAGAAGAGATGAGGGAGGGAAGGAAAAGGGGGAGGGAGAGAGAAAGAGAATATAATACCTCTAAGGTAGAGGAGTCAACTGAAAGAGCCCCTGGTGCCCACAGCAGGATCACTTTGGGCAATAAAATAACTAATAGTGCTAGATTATCACCTAAATAACGAAATAAACAGCCACAAATCCGTTTATGTAAATGCACGATTGAAAAAAAATGAATAGAAGAGACAACTCTTTTTTCAAAGAATAGTTCCAAATAACAAAATAGAAGTGACAGCACACCTTGTGGATACCACAGATACAGTCACTGCAGGCGGGGTCTACTAATGAATGCTAAAATTAGTGCACACAACTTTAAGGAGAAATAGAATATTGACGTGGCCTCTAAGTATCCCCTCCAAATGAATGCTTAAATGATTATAGTAGTTTTAACAAGTGTCTGTAAATTCTTTGATATTCCTCTCTCCAAAGGCATAAAGCTTAACTGGCCACTCCCTAATATCAGCTGGGATTCATACTGGCTCTTCACTAATTAAGGAAGAAAAGGGAAATTGCTATAATCTTATAGTGAAGGAAATCTGGCAGACGACTCCTTGCTCAGGTGACTGTAGTTAGCATCACCAACAATTAGCATGTCGATGTCATATATGCTTTGATATGGTGGAAAAGGCTTATAATTCCAAAGTGTTCTTCCAGAAAGTCCCATAACTTCAATGTAGTCATTAGAAATATACAGGCATCACGAAGTTGAGGGATACTCTACATACTACCTGACGGTACTTCTCAAAACCCAGTGGTTTTTATTTATTTTTTATTTTTTTTATTGGTTGTTCAAAACCTTACAAAGCTCTTGACATATCGTATTTCATACATTTGCATACATTAGCTTCAAGTGAGTTATGAACTCCCATTTTTACCCCAAATACAGATTGCAGAATCACATCAGTTACACATCCACATTTTTACATAATGCCATACTAGTAACTGTTGTATTCTGCTACCTTTCCTATCCTCTACTATCCCCCCTCCCCTCCCCTCCCATCTTCTCTCTCTATCCCATCTACTGTAATTCATTTCTCTTCTTGTTTATTTTCCCATTCCCCTCACAACCTCTTATATGTAATTTAGTATAACAATGAGGGTCTCCCTCCATTTCCATGCAATTCCCCTTTTCTTTCCCTTTCCCTCCCACCTCATGTCTCTGTTTAATGTTAATCTTTTCTTCCTGCTCTTCCTCCCTGCTCTATTCTTAGTTGTTCTCATTATATCAAAGAAGACACTTGGTATTTGTTTTTTAGGGATTGGCTAGCTTCACTAAGCATAATCTGCTCTAGTGCCATCCATTTCCCTGCGAATTCCATGATTTTGTCATTTTTTAGTGCTGCGTAATACTCCATGGTGTATAGATGCCACATTTTTTTAATCCATTCATCCATTGAAGGGCATCTGGGTTGGTTCCACAGTCTAGCTATTGTGAATTGTGCTGCTGTGAACATCGATGTGGAAGTATCCCTGTAGTACGCTCTTTTAAGGTCTTCAGGGAATAGTCCGAGAAGGGCAATAGCTGGGTCAAATGGTGGTTCCATTCCCAGCTTTCCCAGGAATCTCCATACTGCTTTCCAAATTGGCCGAACCAATTTGCAGTCCCACCAGCAATGTACAAGAGTACCCTTTTCCCCACATCCTCACCAGCACTTGTTGTTGTTTGACTTCCTAATGGCTGCCAATCTTACTGGAGTGAGATGGTATCTTAGGGTGGTTTTGATTTGCATTTCTCTGACTGCTAGAGATGGTGAGCATTTTTTCATGTACTTGTTGATTGATTGTATGTCCTCCTCTGAGAAGTGTCTGTTTAGGTCCTTGGCCCATTTGTTGATTGGGTTATTTGTTATCTTATTGTCTAATTTTTTGAGTTCTTTGTATATTCTGGATATTAGGGCTCTATCTGAAGTGTGAGGAGTAAAAATTTGTTCCCATGATGTAGGCTCCCTATTTACCTCTCTTATTGTTTCTCTTGCTGAGAAAAAACTTTTTAGTTTAAGTAAGTCCCATTTGTTGATTCTTGCTATTACTCTTGTGCTACGGGTGTCCTATTAAGGAATTTGGAGCCCGACCCCACAATATGTAGATGTAGCCAACTTTTTCTTCTATCAGATGCAGAGTCTCTGATTTGATATCAAGGTCCTTGATCTATTTTGAGTTAATTTTTGTGCATGGTGAGAGGAGGGGGTTCAGTTTCATTTTGTTGCATATGGATTTCCAGTTTTCCCAACACCATTTGTTGAAGATGCTATCCTTCCTCCATTGCATGCTTTTAGCCCCTTTATCAAATATAAGATAGTTGTAACTTTGTGGATTAGTCTCTGTGTCCTCTATTCTGTACCATTGGTCCACCTGCCTGTTTTGGTACCAGTACCATGCTGTTATTGTTACTATTGCTCTGTAATATAGTTTGAAATCTGGTATCGCTATACTGCCTGATTCACACTTCCTGCTTAGAATTGCTTTTGCTATTCTGGGTCTTTTATTTTTCCATATGAATTTCATGATTGCTTTATCTATTTCTGCAAGCAATGCCATTGGGATTTTGATTGGCATTGCATTAAACCTATAGAGAACTTTTGGTAATATCGCCATTTTGATGATGTTAGTTCTGCCTATCCATGAACAGGGTATATTTTTCCATCTTCTAAGATCTTCTTCTACTTCTCTCTTTAGGGTTCTGTAGTTTTCATTGTATAAATCTTTCACCTCTTTTGTTAGGTTGATTCCCAAGTTGTTTTTTTTTTTTTTTTTTTTGAGGATATTGTGAATGGAGTGTTTTTCCTCATTTCCATTTCAGAAGTTTTGTCACTGATATACAGAAATGCATTTGATTTATGCGGTTGATTTTATATCCTGCCACTTTGCTGAATTCATTTATTAGTTCTAGTAGTTTTTTTGTAGACCCTTTTGGGTCTTCTAGGTATAGAATCATGTCATCTGCAAATAGTGATAATTTAAGTTCTTCTTTTCCAATTTTTATGCCTTTAATTTCTTTCGTTTATCTAATTGCTCTGGCCAGTGTTTCGAGAACTATATTGAATAGAAGTGGTGATAGAGGGCATCCCTGTCTTGTTCCAGATTTTAGAGGGAATGCCTTCAATTTTTCTCCATTCAGAATGATGCTAGCCTGAGGCTTAGCATAGATAGCTTTTACAATGTCAAGGTAAGTTCCTGTTATCCCTAGTTTTTCTAATGTTTTGAACATAAAGGGATGCTGTACTTTGTCGAATGCTTTTTGTGCGTCTATCGAGATGATCATATGGTTATTATCTTTAAGTCTATTGATGTGGTGAATAACATTTATTGATTTCCGTATATTGAACCATCCTTGCATCCCAGGGATGAATCCTACTTGATCACGGTGCACAATTTTTTTGATGTGCCTTTGTATCCGATTTGCCAGAATTTTATTGAGGATTTTTGCATCTAGGTTCATCAGAGATATTGGTCTGTAGTTTTCTTTCTTTGAGGTGTCTTTGTCTGGTTTCGGAATCAATGTGATGTTGGCCTCATAGAATGAATTTGGAAGAGCTCCCTCTTTTTCTATTTCCTGAAATAACTTGAAAAGTATTGGTATTAATTCTTCTTTAAAGGTTTTGTAAAACTCCGCTGTATACCCATCCGGTCCTGGGCTTTTCTTGGTTGGTAGTCTTTTGATTGCTTCTTCTATTTCATCCATTGATATTGGTCTGTTCAAATTGTGTGTATCCTCCTGACTCAGTCTGGGCAAATCATATGTCTTAAGAAATTTTATCGATGTCTTCACTATCTTCTATTTTATTGGAATATAGGTTTTCAAAATAATTTCTAATTGTCTTCTGTATTTCTGTAGCATCTGTTGTGATATTGCCTTTTTCATCCCGTATGCTAGTAATTTGAGTTCTCTCTCTTCTTCTCTTCGTTAGCATGGCTAAGGGTCTGTCAATCTTATTTATTTTTTCGAAGAACCAACTTTTAGTTTTGTTAATTTTTTCAATAGTTTCTTTTGTTTCAATTTCGTTGATTTCCGCTCTGATTTTAATTATTTCTTGCCTTCTGCTGCATTTGCTGTTGTTTTGCTCTTCCTTTTCTAGGGCTTTGAGATGAAATGTGAGCTCATTTATTTGTTGGTTTTTCCTTTTTTTGAGGAATGACCTCCAGGCGATGAATTTCCCTCTTAAAACTGCTTTCGTTGTGTCCCATAGATTCCGATAAGTTGTGTCTATATTTTCATTTATCTCTATGAATTTTTTGATTTCCTTCTTTATGTCTTCTGTAACCCCTTGATCATTCAGTAACATATTGTTCATTTTCCATGTGATATAGGATTTTCCCATCCTTCTTTTATCATTGATTTCCAGTTTCATTCCATTATGATCAGATAAAATGCATGGTATTATCTCCACCCCTTTATATTTACTGAGGGTTGCCCTATGGCATAATATATGGTCTATTTTTGAGAAGGATCCATGTGCTGCTGAGAAAAAAGTATATCCACTTGATGATGGTTGATATATTCTATATATGTCAGTTAAGTCTAGGTTATTGATTGTGATATTGAGTTCTATAGTTTCTTTATTCAACTTTTGTTTGGAGGATCTGTCCAATGGTGAGAGAGGTGTGTTGAAGTCACCCATAATTTTTGTGTTGTGGTCTATTTGATTCTTGAACTTGAGGAGAATTTGTTTTATGAATGTCGCAGCACCATTATTTGGTGCATAAATATTGATAATTGTTATATCTTGTTGGTGAATGGTTCCTTTTAACAGTATATAATGTCCTTCCTTATCCCTTTGGATTAACTTAGTCTTGAAGTCGATTTTATTCGATATGAGGATGGCCACCCCTGCTTGCTTGTGAGGACCGTGTGTGTGGTATATTTTTTCCCAACCTTTCACCTTCAGCCTATGTATGTCTTTTCCAGTCAGATGTGTCTCCTGGAGGCAGCATATTGTTGGATTTGTTTTTTTAATCCATGTTACCAGTCTATGTCGCTTTATTGGAGAGTTTAAACCATTAACGTTTAGAGTTACTATTGATATATGGTTTGTACTTCCAGCCATGTTTGATTATTTATCTCTTTTTTTTTCTTTTTTAATTTAGTTTGTTTCTCCATGATTAGCTTTCCCCCCTCTGTCTGTCTTTACTGAGGTACTTCCCACTATTTGCTTTGGTTATTGTTTTTCATTTCTTCCTTGTGTAGTGTTTTGCACAAGATGCTTTGCAATGCTGGTTTTCTGGCTGCAAATTCTTTTAGCTTTTGTTTATCATGAAAGATTTTTATTGTGTTGTCGTACCTGAAGCTTAATCTTGCTGGATACAGAATTCTTGGTTAGCATCCATTATCTTTCAGTGTTTGAAATATGTTGTTCCAGGATCTTCTCATTTTCAGCGTCTGTGATGAAAAATCCGTTGTTAACCTTATTGGTTTACCCCTGAATGTAATCTGCCTTCTTTCTCTTGTAGCTTTTAATATTTTCTCTTTGTTCTGTATATTGGATATCTTCATAACAATGTGTCTTGGCGTTCGTCTACTGTGATTTTGTATGCTTGGTGTCCTGTATGCATCTACAATTTGTATATCTGTTTTCTTTTTTATTTCTGGAAAGTTTTCTGTAATTATTTCATGTGGCAGGTTACTCATTCCCTTGGTTTGAATCTCTATACCTTCCTCTATCCCGATGACTCTTAAATTTGGTTTTTTAATGTTATCACATATCTCTTGGATGTTTCTCTCGTGATTTTTAACCAGCCTATCTGAGTTGGCTAGACTCTTTTCAAGATGATATATTTTGTCTTCATTGTCTGACGTTCTGGCTTCTACTTGCTCCACTCTATTAGTGATACTCTCATTTGAGTTTTTAATTTGGTTTATAATTTCCTTCATTTCTAAGATTATTGTTTGATTCTATTTTATAATCTCTATCTCCTGATAAAGATGCTTTACTTCTTCTTTTATCTGTTTATGTAATTCATTCTCAATGTGTTCTTTCGATGCTTGAATTTGCTGTCTCGTATCCTCTTTAAGGTTCCATTCCATCTGTCTAAGGTATTCCTTGAGTACTTTATATGACCATTTTTCTGATGCCTCTAGGTCCTCCTGAATATTTAGGCTGTCCTGCATTGTTTGTACTCCTTTTCTTCCTTGCTTTTTCATGCTGCTCATGTTGCTTCTTGTTCTGTTTGACTGCTGAGTTACTGTTTACTCCTATAAATTTATTTGATGTAATTCCCGGCAGGTCTCCTTTCAGCGGAATTTTGCTAGAAGTTTCTCAGCAGGTCGCATATAGGTGTATTAATGGGTCTCTCTGATCCCGTTACTGCGGAGGCATTGAAAGTGATGCCTCCTCACCGGCCGCCATGTTGGGTCCCCATCAACCCAGTGGTTTTTAAAACATGGTCACTACATGGTCATTTTTAAAAAATGGTCATTCAAACAAGGGAAGTCTGAGTTGCTGTTAGCATCCAAGGGGGGCATAGGCAATGTGGCATGTGGTGTCCTGGTTTGAGTCCTAGAACAGAAAAAAAGCATGCATGGAAAAACTTGGGGATTCCAAACAAGTTCCATGCTGCAGTTCAAAGTGTTGGACTGGGATAAATTTCTTAGTTTTGATAAATGTTCTGTGGTTATGTAAGATACTAACATAAGAAGAATAGGCTGGGTCAAGGGCATACAGGAACTCTCTGTACTTTTTGAAATTCTTATGTAAGTTTAATATTGCTTAAAAATAAAATGGGGTTTTTAATGGAAGAATAATTTTTCTGATACACTCTAATAACACAATATATAAATTGGCTTTGTTGCCTGGTTCAAAAATACATACATCTATGAAGTTTGTTTTCATAATTATGTGCTACTGACTTGGTAGTTAATTATGCTCTTTGATCTTAAAAAGTTGGGAGCCCAAACCTCTCTGGGAGCCAAACACTTTGTATGATCGTATTTGTAATAGAAAATTCAATGTGACTTGCCATTTCCCTTCTGTCATCTTTACCAGTAATACAACTCATCCAACATCAGAAGGACTGCTTTTGCTGGTTAAAACTGCTAATTCTACATTGTAAAGAACCTCAGGAAAGATTGACAGAGTGATGGCAGATGACACAGTGGCTCACTTCAGCTGGCTTATGGATCATCATCTTTGTTGCCTTCTGTATTCTTTATTGGTACTGGGGATTGAACCCAGGGGCCCTTAATCACTGAACCACATCCCCAGCCCTTTTTCATTCTTTTATTTGGAGACAGGGTCTCACTATATTGCATAGGGTCTCACTAAATTGCTGAGTCTGGCTTTGAACTTACCATCCTCCTGACTCAGCCTCCTGAGTCACTGGGATACAGGTACGCACCAGCAACCCAGTACCTTCTCTGTTCTTCTACTCATTATCATTGTGTTATCACTGTCAATGTGTTAAAACATGATATGTGAGACCAAAGAGTTGCAAGGAGTCCTGCCCTTGATTAAAAATTTGCCATCGAGTTTGGGAAAGACACGTGCAATTAGAAATTTAGAATGGAAAGCCCTGAGAGAAAAAACAAGGTGCACAGCGAAAGTAATTCAGATGAGAGTCAGGTCCTGGAAGGTGTGTCAGAAATGATGAATCAACTTTTGTTAGGAAAGTGGGAGAAACTGTTTCAAATAAAAGTAATAGCAAGCATAAGATTGCAGGAGTAAAAGCACATTTATTATTTGCAAAGCTTGTTTTGATGAGGCAGTATGAAACAATTTGTAGAAGCTCAAGCTCAGGAATCAAAAAGTTTGTGGTCAAATCCCAGTCCTGCCACATGTAGCTGCAAGACTTTAGGCAGCTGATTTAAGCTCCTTGGACTTGAGTTTCCTCATCTACAACAGGACATAGCGTGGTGCTGTGCTTGGATCTTACATCGGGGAACTATTCTGTAAGTCTAGTAATATTAGCAATGCAAAGTCTGGAGCCCAGGGCCAGCATGCACATGTACTATTCAACTGCCAATTGTTCTGATAAACATTCCTAGAGGAGGCAGTTTGGGAAGGACATAAAAAGTTAAATGGGTTTAAACGAAAGTGTGTCACAAGCAAGATAACAGTTCAGCCCTGTGAAGGACCTGAGAGGGAGACAGTCTGTAAGGTGAGAGCATAGGGGTGAGGCATTGGAGGCACTCAGAAAATCAGCATTTCCTCCGCATGTTATTGAAAGTCCTTGAATTAATTTAAGAACCAGGGAAAATGATGGTACTTCTTTTATCTTTTGGTCTTCTGAAGGATGGATTCTAAGGGACAAACCAAGATGAAAGCCAGTTAGAAGGGTTCACATAGGTTTTGAATCTCTGAAACAAAACCTGTGTGACCAAGTGGCTCCTGGAGTTAGCAACATGGGAGATATTGGTGCCTCAGGCACCAGAGACCAGAGAGGGCGGAAGACAAGCAGGTAGCAATGTAGATGGCAGCAGACATCTCTTGGTAGAAGTAAGTTGGACAAGGAAGGAGGAAAGATGCAGAGAAATGTTTTCCTCTATTTTCATTTTCATTTTTACCATCAAGAGTCTTGAGAAAATAACCCGATCATCATAGTGAAAGGGAAGAAAGGGAGCAGAGGGGGAGGTGAGTGGGTCCAGACTAGGAGGAGGGGGCCACAGAGCAGCTACTCCACGTGCTCAGGTGAAGTCCTGCTGCTGCAGAGCTGGCCTTACTGTGGCCCAGTGATAGCTCTAATTGATTCAGCACATTTCTGTGGAGTAATTCAAGTCACAGGCAATATGCTCTCTCACTTATAAATCTGGCCTTTATACATAAGAGTAAAAATCCTCATTTGTCATTTGAGAACACTGAAATCCAAAATGCTTAAGAGACTATAAAGCCTAAACAAAACTTAAATCCAAGTGGTCTTATTTTACTGTTTTTCTTTAGATTATGCTTTTGCCTGTGTTTTCTAAATCAGAAAAGACAATGGTGTAAGTGGGCACGCGCGCGCACACACACACACACACACACACACACACCCTGAATTGCTTTTGATATGGGCTTTTCCCCTATTACTGAATATTCATCTCATAACATGAACCAAGTAGCTAGTCTTCATGAAGCTCTGGTATAATTGCATCTGAAGTGGAGCAAAAAAAAATGCATTTTTTTATCATAATGAGCATATTTCTATGACTCAGTAAAATCCCAAATGGAAACAACTGTCTCAGTTGAATAACGCAAGAGAGAGATGTAATGTAAAATAGAGGTGTTTGGGACCTAGAAGAAATGTACAAAAGCAATCTTTAGTCATCATTACTATCTCTAAAAAAATAATTCATTCCATTAATGGGATTTTAAAAAATAATAAAATGTATCCATTCAATATAATTAGGCATTCTGGTTTTAATAGGCTGTTTCCTCATACCAGTGGTCGGAGTTGCCTGCTAGCTTAGTGTTGTTGCTGATGGTATTTACATTGTTGCCCAGAGTAACCTTTGGAAGGACATTTAAAGCTGGAAAGATCTTATATTCAGTGTTCAGAGCATGGGCGAAGGCATACCGTGCACTTTTTGAGGGGTATCCTGAGGTAGTGTCATTGCAGCAGC
Organism: Callospermophilus lateralis; assembly: GCF_048772815.1. Lineage (NCBI taxonomy): Eukaryota > Metazoa > Chordata > Mammalia > Rodentia > Sciuridae > Callospermophilus > Callospermophilus lateralis. The sequence goes on along the minus strand of NC_135316.1, from coordinate 101,811,763 downwards.
CCTTCCTAAGCTCTCTGCTGGGCTCCCAGACAGCCAGCACAGCTCTGCAGCTTGTCCCCAGCACCCGAAGCTCCCCTCCCTACTCACAGGGCACGGCTACATGGAGAAGTAACAAGATCCATGGAGAGATGTACAAAAGAAAGCACCAAGAGCGGTCCATCAGCTAATGTTCTAAAATGACTTTGAACATTTTGGGGTGCCAGCTGTCATACAAAATGTAGCTGCTATGACCCAGAGGCCAACCAAGAAATGAGCCTTCCAATTATATCGATGGTTTTAGTAGATGCGCCAAAGTAATTAAAACCCCAGCTTGACCTTGGGAGGACTAGATTTATTAAAGTTTTTTTGTACAAGGGGGGAAAATTAACTAAAAAAAATTAGCTAAAATAATTATTTTTTAAAGGAGACATTTTTGAAAGTGTACAGCATTGCTGTCTTAATATGCGATTGTGAGAGCTGACTGCCCTGTGCCTTCAGCAAAAAATAAATAAATAAAAAGTCTTCCTCTTTAAGAAACTACTTATTAGATTTAACAGGCTAGTGAGGATATTCTTTATTTTTTATACCAAGAGTTTATAATAACACAGGGATATTATTAAAAACCACCGTTTAATCATTTCTCCAGATTGTCCATCTGTTTTAACCCAGAAGCCATGTAATTTGGATTGTAAAATCACATAAAGAAATTGCTTTCAAAAAACTCCTTTGAAAAACAATAGTCTACGTTTCAGGAAGACTCTATATTCTGAATTGCTATGTCATGAATAGGTCCAGAAAACCAGCAGACACCTTTGTGTAAAGAAGTAAAGAAAATTCAGCCTTAATTTACTCACAAATAACAAAAAAGGAGAAAGAAGCTCATTTTCCCTGATGGAACATCATTTTTCATATCCTGAAGCCAAAAACTGCTCTTCACTTATGTCCACCCACATATCTATTCACATTTCTCCAACTAGCATGGACTTGATTTGAAAAGGGGAATCTTTCACAAGATGCTTTTTATATTGTTGTCTTTTAGGAATTCACACGAAAACAATTATATTAATGTTTTTTAATGTAATCCTTCAATTCAGTTTTTGTTGCAGCATTGAGAAAGGAAGTGAAAGTGAATAATGTTTGAATATCCTAACAGAGAAAGCACAGGCTGAAATGGGGAAGATTTAAGCGACGAGGCAGAACAGGGTATGTGTCATGCACAGCAATTACTCCCGACTCTCTTGAGAAGTATAGGAAAGCAAACGGCTTTCAGGCGTGTGGTGTGCAATGATATCTCCACAAGACAGATGCTGAGCCATACAACAGCACTGAGCTTAGACGATTTATATTTTTTTTTAAAGTTCAAGGTTTGAAATTTATTTCTTTGATTGTAATTTTTTTTAACGTGCCAGTTTTTCTAACCATGTGAGTCTGTTACAAAGCTATCATCTGATCTATAGGGTACAATCAGACCTCCTGCTCAGTTAAAGCCACTATAAACTTCTCCTTTTGTACTTTTCTTTAATTCATTTTTTTTCAACATAAAGATTTAAATCTTAGCATTCTATGTGTTGAATTCCTTTCCTTCAGGAATCATGATTTTGAATTTTTTAATGGACATTTACGATTATAATTATGTTAAAAGGTCTACTTGTGGGGGGAGAGTATAATGATCTTAGATTCGTATCCAGTTCTGATATTGGTATTATCTGCTCATTTGCATCAAAGTGGATTGAATCTTGGTGAATCTGCATGTAAGCAAGAAGGAGAAATAATTTGGATATAAAGTAGAATATCATTGTATTACATTTTGAAGAAACCCTTGAGTGGCCTCAGAGTACCCAGAAATGCTTCTGTGTGTCCGGATGACCCCCTGATCCCATATTGCTGCCCCTCCTTTTTTGTCTCTGTCTTGGTCAAGTTCAGGGACCTGGAAGGGAGAAGTGGTCTAGGTGGCAGTGAAGGATAGCAGTGAAGTGTGAATTAGAGGGTTTTGCTCAACTGCATCCTGTGCCCCCTTTTCCTAACTTTGTGCTGAACTAGAATATTCACACAGAAAGAGGCATTTTGCTGACTTTTTAAAAACAACAAATAAACGCCCACCATGCCTCAGCGGCCCCAGCCCCAGCACCCTCAGCCAGCAATCTCCCCCCACCAGGACAGCCCCTCCGCTGACCCTGTGCAGCACAGATGGGCGCGTGCTGCTTTTTGAACTGATCTCAGTGGAGTCGTTCGGTGTGCCCTTTTCTGCGTCTGCCCGCCTTCACCAGCCTTACGCTAGGCAGTTCACCCATATTCTTATGTTGCCATACAGCTCCCTCAAAATGTTTAAATCAACAATGATTTATTTTTCCATCTATCCCCATAGGCATTTGAATGGTTGGCAGTTGGGACTCTTACAAATGGCACTGTGGTGGGTGGGCACACAAGGGCACAGCTGTGGCACAGGTATGCATGCTATTCCAGCACCTAGAGGCCCAGGGTGTGTGTGTGTGTGTGTGTGTGTGTGTGTGTGTGTGTATTTATCTTAGTTGATGCTGCTTATCTGTTAAAAACAGAAGAAAGAAAGCATGGTGTGTGCACTGGCACTCAGGAAGAGGCCCGTGTGCAATTCACTGCCCTGTAGGGAGGGCCAGTGCGTCTGCCAGTCAAGCAGCCCTCACCTTGCCCTCTTCTGACTGGCCCTTCTGCACATCTGTGGAGCCAGTTAGATAGTAGTCAAGAAGAGAGAGAGTTTGCACGACTTGAAGGAGCTTCTGAGTCATGTAGAAGAGCTGCTTTTTTGCTCTTTGTAGGGTTACAGTGCAGGGGCCAACTCGTGCCAAGCTCTACTTCATTTGCAAACACTTATTCCATTTCTGCTCTCTAGAAGGTGATATGGAAGTAAATTTAAAAATGGAATATTGCCCCTAAGGTGTTTCCAGGCTCTAAGGAGTATAAATATCTCTAATGCAAATTAGGATGAGATGAGATCCATTTTGAAAACATGAAAGATTATCTTTTAATACTGGTAGTTTACATATGTTAAACAGTATATTCTAGAATATTTGATTAAATATAACTTGACATTTCCCTAATACATCCCTGTTTAAAATTGTATAAATCTGAACTTGGTCTAAACATTCATCAGCTTGTCAATGACAAACATCAGTTCAAAGTAAATGCTGCAAAAATCTAATTTTTCCATTCCATGAATACAGGGCACAAGTATCCACAGCGACGCATTTATTCAGTCACTTAATAGATATCGTGTGCTTCTCCCTCCACCCTTTGGGATATGCCTTAAAGCCTTTCTTTTGTTTCCCAACTGAACACTCTAGAGTTAGTTCTGCCACTAGTCAGTGCAATTATTTAATCAGTGACGATTTGAGTAGCTTATTTTGTGACAACTGCTGTTCCGGGCACTGGATGTGGAATAATGAGGACCTCACGTGGTCCCAGTCCTCTCAAGAGTTCGCAATCATGGGTAAAAGAGTCACATTGTTCATGTGGTCACACAATGGAATGGAAGTGAATCTAACTAGAGCCTCTGGATGAGAAGCTTACTTGCACGATTGGCCTTTGCAGAGGTAACTGTTGCGTTAATCACTCTGGATTAGGGCCTGGGTCCCATGTTTGGCATCCTTTGCAGAGAAAGGACAGGCAGACACAGATACGGAGACAGACACACAGGAAGAAGGATGTAGACTAGACCAGTACCGGGGTGATGCGCCACAAGCCCAGGAATGCCAAGGACTGCTGGGAATCGCCAGACGCTGGAACAGGCAGGCTCTTCCCTGAGCCTCCCGTGGGAGCAGGGCCCGGGAGAAACCTTGATCTCTGACTTGTAGCCCCAGAATGCTGAGAGGTTGGCAGCATCTCTTGCTTTAAGGTACTGGCTCATGGTAACTGGTCACAGAATCCTGGGCTCAGCAATTCTATGTGGTTCAGTTTAACATGTTACAGACTCGTAAGAGGAAGACTTTGTTGGTCGGAGGAAAATTCTCTAAAGAACTGTGAGGGGAACCGGAAAACGAGTCGAAGTTAATGAAATTTAAGAGAGAGGGTGTGGAAGAGGAGCTCAGCAGAGGGCATGGCAGGTGAAAGGTCCACACACCTCTGAGGGACCTGAAAGATGTGGTTGGAACATAGGTTAAGCTGAGGCTGCACAGGTGTGAAGGAGCCAAAGCAGACCTCAGAGCCTAGAGTAAAAGAGTTAGGTATTTGAAGAGCAGTATAATACCACCAGAATGTTTTAAGATGAAAACTGAGAAGCTTTCTAAAACCACAGAATGGAGAACAGACTAGAAACAGCCACACACAGGGGACCGTAATGGGGAGCACAGGGCCCAGGTGGTGTCTGTGGCCAGGCAGGTGCTGGTGGGGGTGGAAGTAGTGCACAGACTGAGAGATTTTGAGGGAAGAGCTCGGTGTTTTCATTTCAACAATGGGTCCCAACTCATGCACCATTTGTCCTCATACCTCTTTGAAGAGACTGAATACTCATAAAATATGCAATTCAGTCCTGGTACACTTGGGGCCCCATGATGACAGCATAATCACATGTAGCCATTCTGCTGCCCAAGAAACCTAGGTCAAAGGAACGTCTTCAGTTTTCTTGTTGCTTTTCCCTTTGCTTCCTACCCTGTGCTCCGTTAACATCCCACCAGGAAGCCATTACACCTCATTGTCATCGTCTGTGATAGAGCCATCTACGTGGTTATCAAGTGGGCTGGGCCAGGGCAGGTGCAGTGACATTCACTTTAACACCCCCTAGAACTTAGCCCAGGACCTGCGGCTGGACAGGACTTAGCTCGGCAGCATCAACATACCAACACTAAGTCAGCAGGTGCACGAATCGGCAAAAACCCCTCATCTCTGCTGGGGGCATCAGCCTGTCTTTGGCCTGACAGAACTCCTGTGTGGTCTGCCTTAATTTGTTAGGCCTCTCTCTTTTTCCACATTGTCTCCTTGCCACTGACAATTATACTTTACCAGTTGTGTCAATGACCTTATAGAAAACAAGTCTCTTTCTCATAACAAGTCTCTTCATTTTTATCATTTTTCAAATTGTCCCCATCTCATGGAGATGCTCCTGGTTCTTGCCTGTGCCTCTGGGAGCTGAGTGTTGGCCATCATCATTGTGACCATCAGATCGTCAAGAACACACCCTCTGTGCACACGGCCATCCTGAGGCTTCTCCTAGGGAGGGAGGGAAGTAGCCAGCAGCCGGGGCCCCTCCCCTAACTGAGATGACCATCTAAGACAGAGAAGCAAAGGCTGCCCGCCAAACTAAATAGGAGCAACAGTGGCTGAGATAAAACGGGGATGTTATGCGAAACAAAGGTGGAAGAGCAGTATCTGCAACAGAGGGGAAAACCAGGAATCAGAACATACAATCTCTCCATGAAGCCACAGCCAGACGGACAGCAGAGACATCAATCATATTACAGTTGGGCTCACCCCTCAAAATGCAGCACCCCTGTTCCCTCTGGCCTGTTTGCATCTCCAGGTGCTGCAGGTTAGAGGGAAGAGTTGCCGCCCCCCTTCCTGTTACCGAGCTCCAGACCTTTCCTGCTAATCTTCCCTCAACCTGAGACAGATGGCAATTTTGAAGTAACAGGCTGATGGCTTCAGATGTCTCCCCAGCCCTTCTAGAAAGGACTGTCTGAATTAAATATGCTCTCTGAAGGGTCCCAGTGTTACAAGGTACAGGTTGGAAAGCCAGGGCAGGGACCAGCAACCATGACAATAAATTCCCACGGTGGAGAGGGTCAGGAAAGGAGGAGAGAGAAGCAAAGAGGACCCCCAAGACAAATCAGCATGGAAGGTGGAAAAGAAAGTGCAGAATGAATTCCATCAGCTGAAATGGATCCTCTTAATTTCTCCTTAGTCCAGCATCGGCACCTGCTGGTGAGGTTAAGCCTCAGTTGCCCCCAAAAGCAATTTGTAGAAATGTAAATATATATCATAAGCAGATGAATAGCTAGATAAGTGAATGTCATTTGCTTTCCATTTTTCACAAAGATAATTTAAAGTCAGTCATTCCCAAGCATCTTTACAACCAAACAGAAAACACTTTTGTTTTATTGGTCAGTGTGTTATTTTTATGTTGAACTTTTAAATCTGCTAGATTGCATGACCAATTTTCTTGACATTTTCACTTTTCAAATATCACCACTCAGCATGATTCTGTAGCTCATATTGTCATCTTTTTATTCTTTCAATTTCTAATTCTAGCCTGAATACGGATCAGTCAAATTTTGTTGTTTAAGTACGTGAGGGATAAGTGAAAAGTTTTATGGACTATATGGAATGAAAGGAGGTTTATATTTGGGAATAGAATAACAAAGTTCTGTTCTACCTTTTTTGTTTATTTTTATCATTTGTAAAATTTTGTTTGTTTCCCCAGAACTGAAAAGTTTCAACACACATAAAAAACCATCTATGGCAATAGTGTAGGTGGCTGAGGAGAGGTTATGCTTGGTGGGCTTTTGCTGCCACCTTCTGGTTCACTTTTGTAATTACTCATTGTCCCCTCAATTCTGAAACGGATTTTCTCTAACAGTTCTATAGGTTCCCCCCTTTTTTCTTCTTTCTATTTTTTTTTTAGTTAAAACAAAGTGAAGCAAATGCAGACACCAAAGAAAAGCTCCCTTTGCGCCTGCGAATCTTTGAAAAGTTTCCAAACAGACCGCAAATGGTGAAAATCTCAAAACTTCCTTCAGATTTTACAGTTCCTAAAATCAGGTATTCAAGTATTTCTTTAATTGTATGTCTTGACTACACGGTAACAGGTTGATCCTAGATCAGATCCGGCTCTTCATTCAAACACACATGTGGGTGGATTTTTTCCTCTCTCTGAATTTCCATTCTGCCTCAGTTTTAGAGCCCTTGACCCCTGTGAATAAGCAGCCTGTTCAGAGAAGAGGCACGCTGTGCTGCAGGAGCCAGGCCACCAGGCCACCCTGCTTCTCTCGAGAGGCTCCTCAGGGACCTGGCATCCAGGCACATGGCACAGGTACTCAGTGTCACAGAGATGACAGGCGGAGGCCAGCCTGGGACCCTCAGCACATAGGAGAAAAGCACCCAGTGGGAGGGTCACAGAGTCTGAGGCTGGATATGGTGCCATATTTTTAAACTTAATCAGAAAACCATAGTTGTGCATGGTTTAGTGACAGGGACGTGCTCTGATTTTCCTCATTGGGTGAACACCCTAAAGTACATTTATGCACGCCGAGAGGACTGTGGTATCACTAGGCCATACAGTCCCAGGGAACCACCCAATACACAGACCATTGTTAACCAAAGTGTCTCTATGTGGCACGTCACCATATTGGCATTTCCAACTAAAAATATAAACAAATTTAATTAATTGAATTTTATTACTTGGAGAGATGTTACTTGAATTTCTTTTTTTTACCATGTTTTAGAGATCAGAGGAAGTCTGTTTCTTTTGAGTCTCTAAATGTAAAATTATCTTTCAAGGCTTTTTATGATGAATGGAAGTTTGGAGAGATGAATTAATTCTTTCAAGTCTTAGAGGAAAGATAAAGTATCTTATTACCATAATAGGATTCAAAAAATGCCATCAATTACTGAATATCCTTGCTCTAAAGTTGTTTCAGGGACGTTATTTTTTTTTAAACAGGAGTTGGTGAGGAGGCTTTCTCTCAGTTAAATGTTTTTGGTAATTAAATCTAAACACCACTCTCTGTGTGACATGTATTGTTTTCTATGATCTTTTGTCACTGCTTTCTCTAGCCCATTGCAAAATGCCATCACCTGCTCCATTTCATTAATAATGCTTGATGTGTGTGTACTTCATTTGCAAAGGGAAAGTTTTATGAAGCAGTTTATTGATCGCCAGCAACAGGATACTTGCTGTCTCTTCAGAATCCTCCCCTCGGCCTCTTCTTCATCCTGTGATCACTCCAAACGGTCAGCCATTGAAGACAACAAGTACATTGATCAAAAAGTAAGACTGCTGTCTCAAATGACCCAACTTTTTAAAGCATATATATGTTAGAGAAAAGAACCACATAACTGTTTAGGTTTCTGGACACCAGTGTGGCAAGAGAATAATGAAGAAACTATTTGGAGAAGAAATCATTAAGCCTTTTAACTTTTTATGAGTTTAAATCTTGCATTTCCCTAAGTCGGCCTTGGAGCTGTGCACATGGCAGCCTGGTGACTTTGAATCCCTTGTTGCCTCCCATTCCTAGTGGACAGAACGGAGGGCTTCCACCCGAAAGGCACAGTTCAGGTTCAGCGGTACCCTGTGTGTTGCCATGTACAAGTGACCGTGCTTTGTACATTTATCTGATCAGGGGGCAGAACCGGAGCACCTGACCTTAAAATCCACCAAAATGTCCTTATTTTATTACCACTTGTTGAGTGCTCACTATGCAGCAGGGATTATCTGTGAGTTATCTTATTCATTTTCTGATTTACCTATTTCTTTATCATTTGAAAAATAGAATTTTTTTTCTCAAATTCCACAGTAAAGTGTCAGTAGGGAACCACATGCACATAAGACAAATTTAGCTCATAATTTTTGAAGAAGTGTAATTTCCCATTCCTTTGCTTTTAAAAATGATGTAAGACATCCAGTGTGTCGTTCGGGCGCAACAGGTGAACTCATATACACTCACATGTGGACATGCTTATGTGTATGTACGCATGTATGTGTGTATATTATAGTATTGGTTTAATCACCTACTCCGAATAGGTTCAGTAGTATGAGTAGCCAGAAGATAAAGGAACAATGAGAGAGTTCATAAGAGATGAGACATTAGAGCTCACAAAAGCATCTAATTCACTTGCAAGTACTTCACTTTGGAATTCCTAGCTCACTGTATTCCCTTAAAGCCTTCCCACCTCTGTCTCTTGCTTATTATGAAATCTTACCATTCTGTGGTGAAAAAGAGACGCCACTTCCTTCCTGCTAGGGATCTTCTTCCTCTGGGTTCCCCAGCACCACAGGGAGGAGCTATTTGGGGTGCCCTGGCCTTTGGCCTCACCTCTTCCTTGCCCCATTCCCTCCACCAAAGAAGCACCACATTCTCCCCAGACTTCTCCCTGGTTGCTACCTTCTCTGTAGATTGGTCCTGGATTAACATGAGGGGCTGCCTTCTTTCCATTTATTTATTTTCTCTCAGTCAGCTACAGATGTTACCCATCTACCTAAACAGCTCCAAATTATAGAAGACAGATCCATTGCCAACGTCTTTCTTTTTTTATTTGAAAGTAGTTGGGTTTGTTTGCCACTTTCTTTGGAGAAGTTTCTAAGATGTTCTAAGCATTCCTGGAATTCAGAAACTTTTCCAAGAGACACCTGTATGTATTTTGCCATCAGAAGTGACCAGCATGGGGGTCTCTTCAGTTGGCAGGCTGTATGAACACAGGGCATTGCTGTCTGCTCTTTGCCCAGCATTCCTTTTCCAGGTTAGGGCTGCCTTTTCTCCTGGATGACTGTCCTCTCTCCAGTTTTGTCCTGTACTTGGAGATATTTTTCCATTTGGTCTTCCTGGCCACTAATTTATCTCAGCTAAAATGCCACATTGCTGTTAACTTTCAGTGAAAGATCATGAAATAGGTGGGTATTGCTGTTAACTCTCCTTACAGGTTTTTTGTTTTTTGTTTTTTAAGAGAGAGAGAGAGTGAGAAGAGAGAGAGGTTTTTTAATATTTATTTTTCAGTTTTCAGTGAACACAACATCTTTATTTTATTTTTATGTGGTGCTGAGGATAGAACCCAGCACCCTGTGCATGCCAGGCGAGCGTGTTACTGCTTGAGCCACATCCCCAGCCCCCTTACAGGTTTTTAATTTGCTTTAAAAAAAATTAAATTTGTCACTGCCCTTCACAATTCTAATTCACTCAGCATTGTAAGCAGGGCACAGAAGCCAAAGTTCATGTCCATGCATCAACAAGTGGCAGACAGTGGCTTGGTTCAGACAGTCTGTCTGAAATTGCCTTTCATGTGCTAGAGAGCAGATCAGTTTGTGGTGGTTTGGTTTGGTTTCCAGGGTACATTACAATCCAGAGGTGGAATACACCCAGTCTGGCCTTGGGTTGTACCCGCCTGTGTCCAGGAAGAGGACCAAGACCTGATATGCCTGCCCAGAGTCACAAAGCCACCACCTGCTTTTTAAATTACTAGGAATAATATCCCACAGGAAACATAAAATTGAACTGTCCGTCCATGAAAACTTATTTTCATTCTAAACGGAAGCATGATGTTTCTCACATTTTTTGGATAGAATGATTTTTATTTGATGAGGAAAAAAATAAAAAAGTGCTTAGCAGGGAGGGAGCCTGGGGAGATGCTGACGCATTCCTTTGTGCCCCCACATCCCTCTCTAGATGTTTTCTTGTTGGTTTAGGGTCAAAGAGCTTAAATGCCATTTCTAATTTTTTTAATGCCTGTTTTTTTTTTTTATTTGTGGCTTTTAAAAAATCTTCTCATTTAAGAGTTATTTGTAACCAACAGAAAATAGGGTAACAATTATAGTTTTATTCTGTAATCTTATACTTGAGTCTATCCCATAATCTCCTGAAATACAATGAGTTAGCAGAGACACTGCTTCGAAGGTGTTTTCCAATTTAGTATTTAATAAAGAGACTAGGAAGTTTCTGAAGACTGCAGACAGTTCCCTATAAAGACAGTTGGTATAACCCACATTGTCTTAAACATAGACTATTGTAAGTGACAGTCACGTTGCCCTTCATCTCGTCTATGCCTAGGTGACCCAAATGTTGGTAAAGTCCAGTTGGATCATGCAGCTCACTGCTTACGGCATTCTTTGTCTGGGAAAATGCTCCAGTTTGGAAAGGGAGATGCAGACAACCTGCCCTTTCTGAGTCTAGGCGGCAGAGTTCCCTGTGGCAGGAGCAGTGGGAGCCTTACCCAGGTTGCCACCTGTCCCTTCTTAAAGCCTTGACTTGACCTAGGTGACCAGAAGGCAGACAGGCAGGTTGCTGGCCTTCCTCACCCAGGATGGCTCATCCCTGTTGAGACTCATTGGTTGGGGAAATTTGAAGTGGGGCCCCTTGCAGATGGATTTCAATGATAAGAATTGAACAGAAACAGAAATCAGAGAAAGCAACCTGGGACTTATGTTTTAACTATGGCAAGTCTTTTTCATTTTTATTAAGAAATCCCAAAGCCACCAAGAAACAAAAGAACAAAACACAGGCCCAAAACCCTGAACATGGACCATACAACTCGTAGTTCCCCCTAAACAGCACTTTTCAGCAACCACTAGGAAATTTCTGTTCAAATCCCAGCAGCCCTTGGAAATGCTGGTCAGTGTGAGATGGTGGGCCAGATCCTTCACTCTATGTGAAAAAAGAAAAAAAAAAAAAAACTGTCCACACCCTGCACAAATTGAGGCTGTTTTTCCTCTGTGAATGTTAAGGAAAAGAGAATGAAGAGGCCAGCTTATCAGTGCTTCTCACCACATGAACAAAGGAACAATACAATAAAAGTTTTTCCTTGAAGGTTACCTGTAAGGAGGAGCTTCCGACTTCCGCCACACCAGGGAGAGCTACCTCTCTCTTGCCAGGGGAAACAGTAAGTCCCAGGAACCTGAAGATCACTAGTGAAGAGGGAAAAAAAGTAAATCTACAACTGACGATCACAAAAGGGCAGTGGAGTTGGATTAAGCATCAAGGAAAACGCAAAACACACATTAGGGGCGATTTTCTCCAAGTAATTACTTACCCTGCCTGGTTTGAGCAGTGATAAAAGATTCCCATGGCAACCTCATTCTGCAGAAACCCTGGTTTTAAAAATAGCCCTGTTGTGATCCCTTTTATCACATAGTTTAAAACACCTGTCCTTCTCCCAGTAAACAACAAGCCCACAAAAATGTAGAATGCTTAAGAGATGGTTGGACCTGCCGAGGTTTGGAAGACAAAGACAGGACGAGTGTCTTCCCTCCACTTCCTGACCAAAGAATAAGCCTCCATATCCTGAGAAGGGTTTTCTAGTTTCCAAGTAGAAAGAAATCAGGCAACACTCACTCTTCATATTATTGTCATCAAATCAGAGGTTCTGGAAGCAGAGTGCTTGCTAATCCTTTGGCTTTCTGGCACCCTGGAGATCACAGCCACCCCTGCTGTTGAGTCCGGGATTCTCTGGCCTGTGCCCCTGAGGTTTCCCCTCTGTGCTCCTAGTGCCACTTCCTGGGTCAGAACCTGCGATGGCCTGGAAACATAGTGAGCCACATCCGCATGAGAAAGATGGGGGCACGAGGGCTGTCCCTTGCCTCTCACTTTTTAGCAAGGCAAGAGAGCCCATATGATAAGGAGAGTGAAGACTTTTCCCACAGTAGGGCAACGTCTGCCCACTTGTTGTCTGCCTCTCTCTACTAAGTTCCTTAACGTGACTTTGAAATGAGCAGCTAACACATATACATAAAGGGGAAAATCATAAGCTAATCACAATGTTTTGCTCTCCCCTTTTCATTTCCATTTGTCTTCCACATTCATTCGTTCATTCAACAAACCACATGTATGGACTGCTCGCTACTCACCTGCCAATCTTCTGAACCTAGGGAATTCTTCAATGAGTAAGATGTAGACCACGTCTTTTAGAACCTGAGAGTCAAATCAATGAAAGCAAAAGGTGTTGCAGAACGTGGGAGAGCCCCCCTTTCCCTCCCCTCAGGAGGAAGAAGGCTAGAGATACTGAGATGGAGGCAGGGAGACCCCATGGAAAGGCGAGATGAGCTTGGTGCAGCTGTTGGGAGAAGTCGGAACCAAGCAGTGGCTAACTGTTGCAGGTTCCTGGTCTCATCTGTAGAGATGATTCTTATTTTCAAGGTTTCTTAGGAGAATTAAACAAGACAACATAAGTTAAATGCCAGCACTTACCTGGCACAGCATGCCACGGGCCTCTCAAAGTGGACAGGAAAGGCTACCATCAGTAACCCAAACCCTGATGTCAGGTTCAGCAAACAGACTCACATGGATCCATCAAGACAAATGACTTAGATTTAACCTTAAGATGTAGCAGGTTAGTTGAGCACAATATATCAATTTGTCATGGTCTGATGGTTGAGTTTTGTTTTTGATGATATCTCAGTTGCTACCCCCATTGCCTACCCAGTGTCTTGGACTCTCAAGAAGTAAGTTAAATTGTTTTGTAAGATTGACTCTTCTCAAAGCCTCAGTCATTGCCATACAATATGTTTGTAATTTTCTAAGTGATTATAGAGTGTTTGATGGTTTGTTCCAGCACATAGCAAGTTACTCATCCTGATCTATAATTTCCAGAATGAACACTTATTGAGAGAGAGAGAGAGAGAGAGAGAGAGAGAGAGAGAGAGAGAAGCCTCTCTCTTTATTCTTTAGGGCTTTTGCTCTTCTGAAAGAATTTTCTAAAATAATAGCTTAGAAGCTCTTCAGGACCAATCAAGATATATCTCCAGGAGTGGAGGGGATTATGTAATGCTACCATATAACCCTGTGCTGTATCTCAAAGACACAAGGCAGTGTTGGTCCCAGGGGAAAGACACCAAATAGGAAGACCTCATACTCCTCTCTTTAGATTCAAACTGCTTTAGTAGATAATTGGACTTCTTCCCTCTTGTCACAATAATGAAGAGGAAATGCAGATGTACATGGGATAAAATTAAAGCATTTTTTTCTCTTTTATTGATCTTTGCAGTAAATTATTGAGCTTGAAGATATGGCTATTCGAGTTCACAGTCTTACTAAAAAAAAAATCTGTTTTGAGGAGACCATTACATGCAAACAGTGTGCTGTGTTCAGGGTGAAAAAAATATTTTTCTACCTTCAATGAATGAGAACAGGAATTCCCTATCTGTGATTTTTTTCTTTCTTTCTATTTATTTATTTATTATTTTTTGTAGAACATTGAGTTGTGCAATCATTTTTAGTTTGAAATTATGTCACCTGTGTCCATTCCTTAGGTGTGTGTTCTTTGAGGGTGAAAGGAATATCAGGCTAGAATTAAGAATCTTCTTATAGCCAAGGTGGAAGACTTTTAAGAATTTGCAATACTATCTCAAAGTCAGGTATCCAGATAAAGTCACTACATGAATCTCTGAAATATAAATTTATTCTTCTTTTTAAACTTTATTCTCTTTCAAATATGGTTTTTCCTGTAGGTACTTTTCATTAAGTGCCAGGCCAACCTTGGTGTGTTATAACTGTTGCTGATGGCAATGTTCTTGTTATTTGTACCCTAAGTTCAAATGCAACTGAACCAGAATAAGAATTTGAAGTCTGCTTCCTTGCATCACCAAGTGTCTCGATTTAAAATCACAAACAGCTGCATCATTAAAAGCCTCTGACATTCTCTCCAGAATAATAAATCCACGCATCTTTTTGATCTCTGCAGGTTTTGAATCTTTGTCTTTATGTTTACATGAGCTATGATCAGAAATCACTTTGCATTCTACCTCTGTAATTAAAACCTACCCAGCATACACCCTTGGTTCTTATCATAAACACCATGTATTGGACATACCTCAGACTTCTTCAGCCACCCAAGGTGCTGCCCTTGCACTGCAGTTACCATTATACCACTCTCGTTGGTATGGAAGTCGTGGGAGATTGGACCCACTCCACGGAGAACCACACTAAAGTACTGTTATAAAATTCAAGTGCCAAAAAAAAAAAAAAAATAAGTCAAATGAGTTTCCGTTGTTTAGTCTCCAGTTTTAGAAGATTTTTCTATGTATATAAAGTGAGTTCAGACTCAATTCAAAATTTCAATTCAGAATTTTTACCTCATTCACATTTGATATTTTAGGATTAAGTATTTTTTTTTACAAAAAAAAAAAGCAAAACAGAAAAGGGAGCAAACATTAAACGTCGCCTTTTAGTTACGAACTTGATTCATTTTTTAAAATATATTTGAAGCACCTAGACAATGGAGGAACATAAGCTAGACAAGGAAGGTACCGTCTTTTTTGGGAACTGTCTATCTGGTGGCCTCCTCGGGAAGGTGAAGGGATGCTTCTTACAGAGGAGAAATCAACTTGTGCTGGCGTCCTAGGGCCCAGAGGAAGAACGAAGTTTTAGGGTGTGTGTGTGTGTGTGTGTGTGTGTGTGTGTGTGTGCGCACGCACGCGCACACACATATTTTAACACTTGGTGTTTTTGTAGGGTTCAGAATGAAGTTTTGGGGGGCGGTATGTGTGTTGTGTGTGCATGAATGTTTTAACTCTTATACTTGGTGTTTTGCAGGGGTCAGAATTTATAATTTTGAAATAAGTTAAGATCAAAAATCTTGACCCATTATTTAAAGTGCCTTTTCGCATCTTAGACACATTTCAAAGCTTCCTAACATGACATTATAATGGAATTCACCTTTATATACATTGTAATAGGACTGTTTTAATCATGGTGCCACCAACATTAATCACCTTTTAAAATTCTTTCTTTCCAAGCATAATGTCAGTTCCATAAAAAGTTTGTTTTATAGAAACCTCTTGCTATATACATGGTCTGTCATATACACTTTGATATTAATTTTCAGTGCATAGATGCATGAAAAATTCAAGTAGAGTGAAATGCAGGGCCACCTTCAGCCTATGTAATTTTAAGTAATTGCCTCTTTCCAATTACTGTGTTTCCTGTGGGAGACTTACTCAATAGAGCAGCTCGTTAGAATAATCACGCTACACCTTCCCAGCAGAAGTGGTCGTCAGCAGCCCCTATTCATTGGACCATGGTTCTGTGCTTTATGGGCATATTTTCTTATAACCCTCTTACCATTTATTATGAATCTGTTAATATTTCCAAAGTGAGAAAAGAAAAATAGAGTCACTCAAACTTTTTCCCTGTTAGAAACAGAAATATATTATTAACACTTAAAATCAAGAAACTTAGTGCTTGTGTTGTTCTCTCCCAGGTAAACTTCATGGCTTCGTCCTGCAGATGGTAGCTGGGGAGAAGTCATGGTTCTCTGGGTCTAAGCCTTACAGGATCCTGGAGCAATCCAACATTCCCTGGAAGGTCATGGCTTATGTATGTCCCAACTTATGGGAAGTAGCTAATGGTATTTGTAGAGAGAATATTATAGATTTGAATGCACATCTAGTAAGGGAATAAAGGAATTCAACTCAATAATTAATTAAAATATCACCAAAAAAACACTAAGATGGCAGAAGGGAATAAATAATAAAAAGTAGGTATTAATCAAATGAGAAGGAAAGAAGAAATAAACAATATCAACAAACTGGAATTTCTTTTGAAAATAAAAGTGATAAACTACATCAAAATTCAAGATGAAGAAAGCAGAGTATCTTCTGGAATGACAGAGGGTTAGCTCAGGTTTTGAATCTCCTTGAATCTCCACATGAACAGACACAACTCCTAGGTGACAAAACCTAAATCCATTGATAGCAATTGCTACAGAACTAGGTCATCCACCGACCCCATATAAAAAACAGATGCAAACAGACCACTAGCCAATGATCTGCATGGCATTGGGGTCCCCTGGGAGGAAACCCAGGTTAGATACAGAGCATCCAGTGCTTATGAAAAACAGCACAGCTTCTTAGTGTACTGAGGAGAACAACATCCCAGGAGTGAAATCAGAATGGAACAGGTCAGGGCCAGAGTGGTGAGGAAAATAGTAGGTCCTGATAAAATGGAGGGTGGGCATGTGGAGGGATTGGGGAATAGAGTCAGGACTTCCTAGAAAAAAAGCTGTCATACTGGACTTGGAACACTGTGCTAAACCAACAGCAGAGGAAGCCCTGGGTTGGAGGAGAAATACAGAACTGTGTGGGAAACCTGACTGTGCACAGAAATGAGCAAGAAAAATATCAAAGTCAAGTTCCCTATAAAAGTTATTATAAGAAAAAAAACCACCAAGCACACCATAAAGACGTGCTCATAAATAGCTCAACCTATAGCATTCTGTTCCAAAATGAGTTAAAAGACATTAAGAACTGAATAAGGTTGAAAAGACAACCTGGAGAAGATTTGGAAAAACTCAGAAAATGAAGTGCTGAATATAGGAAGAAATGATAAATAAAAATAACGGAAAAATATAAAAGGACTAGGTACCACAGATGATGCCCTAAGAGAAATAGAAAGAAGAAATTTCTGTAAAAAGTTAAACAGAAATGAAGAAGCAGGTGAAAATAGTTTGCAAGAAAATGACAAAGAAAGTCATATGGGGCCACCATTTCTATCCAGGAGGCCCTAAGGGACGCCATAGCATGAGAGCAGAACAGGTAGCAAACGTGAAAAAAAACAGACCTGAACCTCCGTGTCAAAGGTGCTCCCCACGAGCCTGAGAACCCCAAGGGCAAGAGATGCCCCAGAAGACCTCCAAGACTTTACATTTTAAAAAATTATTTTGATATCCGGCCCCAAACAACAACAAGGAGAGATCATTGGATTAACATCAGACTTCCCAATAGCAATGCTTTATATCAGAACAAACTAATCTACACAAGATTCCCAGGGGAGCCGTAGATGAGCTAGGCTTTTTACATCCAGGGAAACTGAGTTTCAAATTTCAAAGGACTGAGCTGTGATCACGATGTCACTATGGAAACGATGTGGTGTGGAAGGAAGGCTGTTCCCTTGAGCCCCTCCTGGACATGCGTCAGACAGCCCAGAGAACTCCAGAAGTGACTCAGATGATGACATGAGGGGGTGGGCGGTGTCTTATGTAAGAGCTGAGACCACAGGAGCACTGAGCAGAGAGTACGTCCGTCAGCTGCTCACTGTCACCATGTGGAGCAGCACAGAGGTACTGACGAGGAGAATGGGAAGAAACACAAACACTTCAGTGGTCACTCGTCATCTTGATTGTGTCAGGTGTCATTGTTCCCAGACTATTGCCTGTGAAATGTGAAATAAAAATTTGTAAATTATTAAGAAAATAATCTAATTCTATCATCCTTTGTGTCCTTTATAATCAAGAGTGGTGATGGGAAGAGAAAGTGGCATAGATGTCATGTAGGAAAGCCTAGGGAAGGTCCCCATGTCTTAAATTTAAACTGAAATTTAATCTGTTTGGACAAAGTCTTGGAAATGGGGACCACATAAGTAGAAATGAGCCCTGTTGGATCTAGATGATGCTTTTGCAAAACCATTTTCCAATAAATAAACCAGGACTTCTTGGAGAAAATCATTGATTTGGAATAGAAAGCATGCATGTGACCTTGGGGCATCTTGCCACACCTGACATCAGGGAAACTTCACCAACAACTACTAGGGTCATGTCGAAAGAAGCCCTGGGCCCACTTGAAAAGGCTTCCAGTGAGACTTGAGATGATTGTACCTATGATAAGAACAGCAATCGCAATGAACTGAAGTCGGTCACATGAGTTTAAACTTGGAGTTCATAGTATTCTGAAAACAGTAATTAGCTAACTTAAGCAGACAACCAATTAACTACATGAAAACTAACGTGAAGGTCAAGAGACAAGCATTTATCTTGCCTTTCCCATCAGAAATGTACCATTTGGTAGCCAAACTCTACAGGAAAGAAAGTACATCACTAAAAGAAAACATCCAACTAATAAATCAGTCGGCTTTGCAGACTGAAGGAATTGATGGAACCAGGCAGTGTTCGCTGGTTCTATTAATGTCAGGAAGAGAGACGCCCAGACAACAGGTGCCTCCTGGTGAGAAAACAGACTCCGCCTAAGGCCCTGCCAACCTCTGGATCCAATGGCAATTTGCGGAAAATGTAGAGGACAGGAGTGCATTCAGCTATATTAGATTATGCACTGGGGAAAATCCAGTTCTGGAAGCTACAGATGAAATTCCCAGGTTCTTTGATTTAACAGTCATTGTTTAAAGATCACCAGAGCCAACCATCAGTGAGTCCTTCGAGTCAGGATTAATCAATCACAAATAACTCTCTGCACATGGAGTTGAACTTCCTGGATCTTGAGTTCTGGGTTAAAGTGCATAGTTCTGAGAACATGTTTATAATTAAAAGTTTCAGACTTTAAAAACATTATCTGGGCTGGGGATATGGCTCAAGCGGTAGTGCGCTCGCCTGGCATGCGTGCAGCCCGGGTTCAATCCTCAGCACCACATACAGACAAAGATGTTGTGTCTGCCGAAAACTAAAAGATAAATATTAAAAATCTCTCTCTCTCTCTCTCTCTCTCTCTCTCTCTCTCTCTCTCTCTCTCTCTCTTAAAAAAAAAAAAAAAAACATCATCTGTGAATTATTTGAACTTACATTTAATTTATTAGTTTTGATCATTAATCCAGTCAAGGAATTGTTCTTTTGGCAAGTTGAGTGTTTTAGGTTTGTAAACCTAAAACATAAAATCTATATAAAATATATAAAATAATATATAAAATAAAAATAAAATCTATATTAAAAAGGTCTTTTAAAACTAATTTTTTGTCATTCTCAATGAAAACAGTGTCACCCATTCCATTCTTTTTACTCCTACAACTCTGATATATTTAGATGCAAAGTGAGCAATTACTGATTCTTTTTAGCTGCAATTTACAATTTCAGATCTAAAATTGCTTTTTTCCTTTGTGAAATGAATCTGTTTAATGCTATGAGTATGCGTCTGCATATGGCTGTCAGTGTCTCTTAGGGCCAGAAGAGGGCACTGCAGAGCAGTGTAGCCCTGAGTTCCCTGTAACATGCAGAATCTGAGAATGTCCTTTGCTAAAAGATACACCCAAAACTTTATAACACCAAGAAAAACTGAAGGGATAATGAGATAATCACTATAGGCCTCATTCACCAGAAAAAAAAGGGCTGTTAAAACATCTGTCTATGTAAATACATATCTAGTGTATCAAATATATGTCTATCAAGCACAATACACACATCTCTTCTTTCTTCCTTCAGGTACATTCCAAAGTTGAACCTGAAGCTTTTCTGTTTCTACTACCTCTGCCATCAGTTATAAAAGCAGTTCTCAAGCACTCCCTTGTACACATTAATGCTGTATTTTATTTTAATCAGCTCGAGTTCAGGATAAAGTGGATGTGAGGCATTTTAGTAATTTTATATGGTGCAGGAATCATTTAGGAAGCACTGTACTAGATATTATCCCAAAGGCTCTTCCCCATGTGAAGAGCATGGTTTCAGCATCAGCTACTCTACCTGCAGTTAGGTCAGTAGGTTCAGACAGGAATAGACCTAGGCCTGTCCTTGACCTTGAGGATGAATGAAGAATTGTGGGATCTGCAATCCTCTCCTAAGGCTGCCTGTCACAGGACCTCAGTAGGGGACCTGTCTCCTCATTGTGTGGGTTTATAGGTGTCACCAGAGCAGAGGCTCCACCAGGAGGGGGCCTTACAATTGTCTTGGGTCTCCAGAAGACACTGTGAGCAGTAATCCTTAGGAAATGTCCAACCAGCTCAGGGAGATAGTAAATCAGTGCCCAAAGTCCCCTCTTGAGAAGATAGGACAAGATGTATGACACATCACTGTGAATAGCCTTTTACATGCTACTATACAAATATAACTCCTAAATAAATGGCATCCACTCTTGTCTCCTTGTCTGCACATTACTTTATTCTCCTAGGGGGTTCTAGTAAATAAGGAAACCAATTCAGTTTTCATGATTAAAAAATAAATAAATAACAAAACACTTTTGCTGCCTAGACATGTAAGGGAGAAATCACCAATGTGTTCAATGAGCCTGCTCTTCATTACAGATCTTCTAGGAAACAATGAAAATTGTGTTGTAAATTATGGTATTACTTAGGCTCTCAGTTGTGTTTGAAAAGGCCAGTTTGGGTCCTGGCTCTTTCCCAGCCATGGCTACATGGATGTATTTGGCTGGATGTCATTGCATTTGTTTATAGGCTGTTTTGAGGATTAGGCCTTGGTGGCTTTGTGTCTCAACTTAAATGGTGCTTGTGGTAAAGAAACCAGGTGGTCTGTTTTAGGTGAATGCAGAGTTTTCTTGTTTTTTGCTTTTCCCTCAAGTTTACTGGAAACACAGTATGCCTTATAGTGTTTTCCCTACTCACTTTGCTTAAATGCCCACCTACCATAACACTCACATAGAGAATTTGCACTAAATTAATTTGCCTGGTACATACATTTATGAATTTAACCACTGCCACCTGTGACTGTAGAAATTATTCGAGGTCCGTTCCCACTTCTTCAGTAAAGTCATTGTTAACTCTATCAGACACTTGTTGTCCCCCAGCCAAAGTTCAAAGCTCCTCTCATCTTTTCCACTGTACTAATTGTCCAGTTCTTGGCCATCCACCATATTGTACTTTTCCCTAATGACATCAAGTGTCCTGCTCTGTCCTGCCTTACTGGGCTGTTCAATTCTAAAGTCCAAGAACTCTGGCTCCCATCCACCCTTTATCTCCACTGGTCACCATATGGTGCAAAGTGCTGAGTAAACCTTATCCCTCCATGACAACGAGCAGGTCATTGTCTAGTCTGACTGCTGGAGTTACACTTTCGAGTTATTTGTTCTTGGGAATCTACCCAAAGACATGATGGTGTGCTTTCCGTTCTCTTTCTGCCCTTTCTCTGCCCACTTTGGCTCCTATAAAGCTGTCACCCATCTAACTTCTGCAAATAGCAAGCAGGACAGAGCTGAGGGTGGTGGGTATATCTTCTGGCTTACAGTCAGCCTCCACAATTATTTTTCATCTTCTCTGGAATAGTTTTACCAGCATTAACTTGGGGGAAACCTTGAACACCTCCCTCATTTGCTCCTGTGCTAATAGACAAAGCAACTCCTAAACTAGTGTTCAGATTAGTATTGGATCCCAGGCTAAGCACTGGGATTGTGGATTGGAGAACATTTTTCTAAGTAATAATGAATGAGGAGTCCAACATTAGTCTCACATTAAGTTCTTTGGAAACCAAAGAACCTCTTCAGAGAAAGGGCAGCGTCATTACCAGTGACACACAGCCTGTGCATCATCCCACAGCTGTGGAAATGCAGCCCCACAAGATTGTTTGCAGGTTTGCTCCAATGAAAATGCAAATAGAAAAGAATATGAAATTGTAGAATAATCACGTAATGAAGCTTTAGTGAAAAACATGTTTAATGTTTTAATAATGTCATCTCTCTAATGATTTTTCAGTATGTTATTCTTTTACATTCCGAAACTAAAATTACGATTTTATAATTTTCAGCTTCGCAAGTCTGTTTTCAGCATCAGAGCAAGGAACCTTCTGGAAAAGGAGACTGCAGTCACTAAAATCTTAAGGTAAAATCAATAAGTGTTGATATATGCTCAAACATACATAGAATTAAGCAAAAAATAGGTTTTTCAAGTGAAGCAATTTTCAATTTTCTGTGGATCAACAAACATACTTTCTGTTAGATAGTAGGTTTAAGTATACACTTATATACAATGTCAACGACATTACTAATGTTTTTCCTGAAAAAGTAGTATTTCATTAGCAAATTAGGCCATTCTTTCTTTCATGTATTTAAACATAAATTATTAAAACATTTTTAAAAATATTTAAATAACCCTTATTCTTATAGCCTCTTTTGTGATACCTAAAGGAAAAATCATGATCTGGAAAAAAAATGGTAAGCAAGTCAGACTTTTAAAGCAATTATGATTTTAATCTATTAATCAAGTTATTAAAAGTCTATTAAGAGTTGAAAGCATACCCATCTTAGAATGCTTATAAAAACATGTCATTTTAATGCCACTTCTAAAACATGTCTTGAAGTGAAGTATCAATAAGGAAAATTAAACTTATTTAAACATATAAGGCTATGTTATAATACAGAGTAACTTGATCAGTATAAAATCCATATGCATTTGGAATATCACTTATTGCTGCGTATATTATGTGAACACATGTAAATGGCATAACCAGATATTTGGAGTTGAAGGTAGGAGGGCTGACAAGGTGAACGGTCATATCATACCAGGACAGTCTCAGAACTTGTGGTGAGTGGAAGAAGATAGACTCATGTACTAGGTTCATTCCTAGGAATGGTCATGAAAGCATTTGCCTGGACTGTCTATTACTGTAACTCAGAAGCCTGTAACGAGAAAATAAAGCTAAGTATACATGAGAACTATATTTGCATTTTAATGTTACCTGAAATTTGTGTGTACAAAACAAATATTCTACCTAATGAAGACTGTGTCCTACGAATTCCCTCTCCATTGGTGAACATTCATGCACAGAGTTGCAGTAACTTTTACGAAATGAGAATAAATACTTAGGGTTTATCTCTTCACCACAAAATATGAAGAGACGAATGTGAAAGGTCTCGTTGAAATATTCAGTCTAGGTCCCAACCTGAGTTTGTCTGTCTGGCTGGTCACCCCACCCTGTTGTTACCATGGAGACATGCCATGAGGTCTGCCTTGACTGCTTCAATCTCCAGAATCGTCACTCAAGCTCACCTGTACCAGACAAGTTTATGATAGGGTTCCTCAGAAAAATGTGCTGGTCCTCTCAGTAGGAAGAAACCCTCCCCGGGAATTGTAATATTCTGAGTCCGACAGAGGACCCACCTGACCTTCCCCAAAGGTCCAGAATAACTGCCATCCAGAGATCGAGCTGCACCTAAGGTACCTGTGACTTTCCCAGGCAGAGGTAGACACAGGTTCTTGTGAGAAACATGTCCCCAGGCTTCACTTCCCTGGGCACACTTGCTTATAACCAATCTGCTGCTTTCCTTCTCCACCCTGTCATGATTTGAGTCTGGAATGTCCCCAGAACTTTGATTGTTGAAGGCTTGTTTGCCAGGGAAGCAGTGAGCAGAGAGGGGATTTGGGCAGTCTTCAACCTCACCAGTGGAATAACTCATGTGATGAATTAATGAATTGAATGGGCTACTGAGAGGAGGTGTTGACTGTAGGCAGCTGAGGTGTGGCTGGACAAAGTGGATCACCAGGGACATGCCTTTAAGGACTCTCTCCTGTCCCTGGCCTTTTCCTCTTTGTCAATCTGTCTATCTATCCATCGTCTATCTATCCATCCATCCATCCATCCATCTTAGTTCCCAGCTCCATGAGCTGACAGCTTCCTCTTCCGTGTCCTTCCTCACCATGTCGGCCTCACCTCAGGCCCAAAGCAGTGGAGGTAACTGATCATGGACTGAAACCTCTAAACCGTGAGCCAAAATGAATCTTGCCCCCTCTAAGTTGTTCAGGTGATTTTGGTCACAGGGACAGAAAGCTGAAAACAACCCCCTTTCTTTCTTTACCTCCATCAGTTTATAAGAGAATGGTGAAACTCACCCTCCAGGAACTACGATATGTGATGGGGACTGAGGTTCTCTGGACAGCCACCTGAGGGGCAGGCCCCTCGGGGCTGTCTCCAGGAAGTGTGGCCTTCATGTTTTCCAGGTGACCTTCAATTGGAAGCTTCCTTCCGGACTTCACCTACCTTAGAGTCAGGCATTTGAGATCACAGAGTTGTCACAAGGAACGTGTTAACATGTCATTTGTTTTGAAAATAAAGTTAGACTTTTTCCAACAGGTTCTGTTGATTGGTTTGACAATGAAGAATGACTCAGTGTGCCCAATGTCACACATTTGAGTGGATTGTAAGGGTGAAACTGGTCCATGTTTGCTTAAAAATCCTATTCAATACATCGTAATGCCAGAAATTACATTCTTTACTTCTGTAAAGAAACTTAATAGGCAACTTTTAAAAATATTTTTTAGTTGTCGATTCACCTTTATTTTAATCATTTATTTATATGTGGTGCTGAGAATCGAACCCAGTGTCTCACACATGTGAGGCAAACGCTCTACCACTGAGCCACAATCCCAGCCCTTAATAGTCTATTTCTAAAGGTATAGAAGTTTAGAAAATTGGGGGGGAATAAAATTATGGTGTATGTGAAGAAAACATTTAAAACACCCTAGGGAATACGGACCCCCCTCAAACCTGCCCAACAATTGTATGATTTGAGGGATACCCAGATACAAAGTACTTCAGGACATCCCACACACTTCAAAATGAGAACTCCTTACGCTCTTGGCTACTTTGCCCTGTGAATTACCGGACATAAAAGGCTACAGTTTGAGGGGGAAAAAAAAAACTAGAATCTATTCAAAATACAAATTTGATTCTTTAGAAAATTTCCTCCTGTTTCATTTGTAAAAATGGTTTCCTCGTTGCTGCCTCTGTAAACTGATACCTTTTGGGGGAATAGCTATCTTTTACCACTTCACTCGTCCTCCTCCTAGAGGTAATGTTAGTAATAATGATGACGATGACATCCCTTAGTTACAAAGTCACCAATAGATTGGGGCCCTGGGCATTGCTGCATGCTGTTTTCCCAGGAACAACAACAACTAATAAAAGAAATAATACTAAGGGGAAAATTGAAAGAAGAAAAGAAAACATCTGTGACAGCCCCAGGGCCCTGATGCGGGTACCTGCCACAGCGGGAAGTAAGAGATGCTTTCTTTCACTGTCCCCGTTGGCCCCTGGGCTCTCGCTTTCGCTCCACCGGTTAAACCTTGCCAGGGCCCTTGGGGAACCTGGAAGTGGCCTCTTCTGGGACCATTTGCACTCTTAAAGGAAGGAAGGGCTGAGAGACAGGATGCAGCTTAGTCTTTTGGTGGATGAATCTGCCCTGGTTCACGTAAAGGAAGTCTGGCAGAGTCTAATGTTTTAGTGTCCTGTCCTCAACTTTCCTAGATGTTTTTTTTTTTTTTTTTTTTTTTTTTTTTCCCTTCATAGAATTATTGTCTTTAGTGTCTCTGAAGGTTTCTCACCAAGCGACAGGTAAGAAAAGTATAGGGAGACCTGGGAAAGGACCTGACCTGAGTCATTCTGGTACAGCTTGGCACTTGTCCTGATTTGGGTGCAGATAAAGTAACTTTAATCCAGTATGAGATGTTAGTATTGGGGGAAAAATAAAACAAAGCAGATCCCTGTGGCGAGGTGTGCAGAGCCTGTCTGTGTGGACTGGTAATTTGTCTGTGAACTCTCAGGTCGCTCAATGGAAGGTGGGAGTCCAGGGTGCCTCCAGGCCTGACAGTGTCTCTCTTGCTCCTCTGTCACCTCAAGTAACTCCCTGATCTCACCCTCAGTTTTCCCATCTTCCCTTGTGGAGGAGACTTTCCAGAAAGTTCCATCTGACTAACCTGTTGATTGGGCGGGGTGAGATTTCGCTCTTCCCGCAGTGCAGACCACTGCTCCAACAACAGCAGGATGCCTCTAGCTCGGGGCTGGGAATGTGTAAGGGCTTGGTGAGCTGCAGAGCTGGTGGCAGACTCTGGGGCTGTCCAGCACACACACTAGGTAGCAGGTACCTGCTTCTGACCTTTTTTTTTTCCTTTCGGGCCTTTTGGGCCTTTTGGTCTTTAACTATATGTGTGTATTATCTTTAAAAAACAAGTACAACTGAGACTTAGAAACAACGTCCAGAAGTGCCCAGCATTAGCGGGCCCCGGGGAGAAGCACCTTGAGGGGAATCTTGATGATCCAGGTACTTTTAGGTGATGGGTTGACCAGTGGAATGAACGACTCACAGTCTAAAGGAGAGGCCCGGCCCGCGCCAGCAGCTGTAGTTCAGACGAATGGATCTGGGGGACGCGCTTGCAGCTGACAGTGGAACAGCACCAACAGTAACAGGTCGCCTTCCTCCACGCCAAGTCCCATTGATGTAGAGGCCTCGGTTCTCTCCCAGTGGTTAAGCTGTGGGGCTGCCGGGAGTTTCTGTCCTCAGGGGAATCACTGCCCATATCCATCTTCCAGTTGAAATAGGATTCATATTATTTCAGCAAAAAGTGTCTATATACATTACCACAAAGCAGGAAATTCCATCCACGAAGGAAAGTCTCAAAGAGAAAAGGCCCTGGAGACTGAGAATGTATGTCACTCTTTGATGGAGTCACCTATTCCTATGCATAATAATCTTTAATTCATGTTCGTGCAGTTATAACTTTCAAAAAAATGGTGTTTCGAGAAATAGAATTTCTGCCTCTACTTGAGAACACTTTGATGAGAAAATGGTGAGCCATTTGTGCACATCTTGCGAATGCTGCAGGGCTTAGGTGAAGGTGACCCAGTGGCCAGACAGACATCTGTGCTGAACACTGTGAGAGGAAGGATGTTCCACTGTCTCAATTATAAAATCCAAAGTTGCTAGACTCTGCCGTTCAGCTCCACTGAAGAAGGCTCCCTTCACATGGCAATGACCTTTTCTCTGTATCAGAAGAAATCAAAAATAAATAGCAGAGTGTTTTCAATGCCCCACTACCTCCTCAGAGACTTCCTCTAATCCAAAGCTCTGAAATGGAGCAAAAATGCATTATCATCCCCGCGAGGCTCAGTGAATAGGGAAATGCCAAAATAAAATAATTAAACATTGTACATTACTTTCCGAAGTTCCATCCAGCCGTGGGAACCTCATTAGCTAGGGGTATCTTTGTAACCTTGCTGAATGTCCGGTCTCCGTGACACTGGCATTCTGGAATTTCCATTTACAGCATGATTCCCCGTGGCATGCACTTGTTGTGATAATTTTTGTAGATCTAAGGAATACTCTTTAATTGAGTGCTGTTGTTAAGGGTAATTAATATAATATGTGAGGTTAGTTTTTCTCTTATTTATCATTTGAACAGAATTATTATTATTGACCACAAAGGCTACATATATATTATTTAAATATATTTAAAATCACTACACATTTTAAAAATGACATTTGCCAGATTTTCCTTAGCTAGTATCTGAATTGCAGTAATCAAAATATTTTATATTTTATTGAGAGAGTATTTTATTTCTAGATTTTTTTTAAATAAACCCAAAAGTGAATATAATAGCCCTATGGATTAGGAGGCCTACTATGAATTTTAGCAAAGAGATTCAAGGAAAAAAACATTTGTGATAAACATTATTTTTTAAGAGCAGTTTTACATTCAATACAAAATTGAGTGACGATATAACGATTTCCCATATACCTCCCACCCCACACAGAAACACTCTCCCTACCATCACAGTCCCTATCAAAGTGGTACATTTTTTATAATCAAGGAACCTGCTTTGATACACTGAGAACATCAGAGTCAATAATTTACATTAGCTAGTCCTCATGGTGTTGTACCTTCTATAGGTTTGAACAAATGCAAAATAGCATATAGCTACCATTGTAGTATTATATTGTCCGAAGACCTCCATCCCCCACCTATTCATCTCTCTCTCCTGACATACACTGATCTTTTAACTGTCCCCATAGACATGTACATAGATAAACACACATAGAAATGTCTCCAGAGATGTGCACAGATGTTTGTAGCAACTTCATTCATGAATTCCCAGAATTGGAACATCCGAGATGTCCTTCAGTATGTGAATGAGTACGCCAATTGTGGTGAGATGGTATCTAGGCAGTGGAATATTATTCACCACTGAAAAGAAAGGACTGATCAAGCCATGAAAAGACATGGTGGAAACATAGATGCCTACTACTAATGAAAGAAGTCCATCTGAAAAGGCCACGCACTGAATGTTTAACTCTGTGACATCCAGGAGAGGCAGAGCTGTGGTGATGGGAAGATAGTTTAACAAGGTTCTTGCTTTTACTATTTTATCACTAGAATATGAAGTGCTACATCATTGAAAAATACAATACATATCCGTCCAAATGTTGGTTAGCATAGCTTCTGCAACATTGGCAAAAGTTCACTTTTATTATAGTAAAAATTCAATCTTTGCATTTCACTTACACATTTCTGAGTTAGTCCTTGAGTTACCGAATGTGACCCCCAATGAACAGTGTAGGGTTTCAGACATTGTATTTGCTGAATTTTAATAGATGTACCAAAGGCATGGATTTCCCACAGATTGATTTTCTTTTTTGTTTATAGCATGTGCTAAAGATAAAATAGTCAAGGTTTATTTCCAGTGTACAGTGCAGTCCTGGTCACCCGTGTGTTTGCATATCTGTAGATGAAACCGTTTTGATGAATAATTTAAGATTAGGACGAACCGACCAGCCGTTGCCACTGAAGAGCCCCATGCATGCACTCAGGACCCGGCAGTCTCAGGAAGGAGTGGGTGTTCACTCTGATAAAGATACAGCTTTTTCCTCATCTCAGCAAGAGGCTGTTATCTAGGGCTCACCCATTAGCACCCGCCTTGTCTCTACTTTGGATGATCACAATGGAGTCACAGTCCTAGTTTACATAATGACCACGGAAGGGCTATTTTCCTGTTGTCTGCTGATGCGATTACATTTCCTTGACCGACATCCAACAACACTTGTAAGTATTTTACCTCGTGGGAGCTCAAGAATTAAGCAACTCCTCCTCCCAGTGCAACGCTCTGCAGAGTTACCTTGTGATTCCCTCAGATGGTAACCGCATTAATGCCAGATGACATCCTGCACTCCAGCTTCTCTATACAGTGGAACTAACTGGAGGCTCGCAGGCCTCCCTTCCATTGACAGGCTGTGTGGGCTTTCCCACACCCTTGCTCTGGAACATTGAGAAAGAAGCCACAAAGACAAAGAAAGAAAGAGGACCCCTGCTACTGCTTCTGTGAACAGCTGGTGGTGTTTAATAAAGCTCCAAAGAGCTCTCATAAACATCATCGTCAGACCAATTTAAAAATATTTTAGATGGAGAAATGTCAAGGAAAATAGAGACAATTTCTTAAGACATGATTCTCTTTCCTCAGCCTCCATAAAAGATTACATATATATGTGTATATATAGGGCTGTCATAGAAGGGGCAATTGAAATTCCACAGCACAAAGGCAATGGAAGGAGGAGGAGGAAAAAAAGAATCAATCTTTCATATGTTTTTTTCAAAGGCTTGGCAAGAAACCAGGGGTAATATTTTTGCAACTGGGAATGTGTGTTTGCTGAAGAATATTCCCACATTCGGATCATCATCAGGGGTCCTCATCTTGTTTTCCTTTCAAAGGTAGAGGGGGCATAACATTAACCCCAGCTGGGAAAAGGAAAATGCCTGGCTGTAATTCTCCTCCTGGGAGCAGGAAGAAAGACATTACACAGGCCTGTGGGATGGAGACTGTCCTCACGCACACAAGACAAAATACTTCATTATTTTTCACCAGACACTCCGAGCCGTGTGCCTCCCACTTCCAGGGGCCAAGCAGGTGGACCCTTTTTTCTTAAGCCACTAGATGGAGTTTCTAAGACACTGGCCTTCTGTCACTTGCCACTATGAAGAGATGGAGAGAAGACATTGACGGCCTTGGAGCTCACACTACAGTGTCCTTCCCAGAAAAGACCAAGATGGCCCCCAGAGGACCACAGCATGCCTTTGCAATACCATTAACTTTGCTTTTTCTTGGAGCAGCAAATAAATGACTATTTTCTTCCTGGATCTATGCTTTTTTTTAAATCCTTCTGTGAGACCAAAAGGCATCTAAATACTAATGAAAGTTTAAAGTGGCAAAATATAACTTAAGTGAACATTCAAGTGCTTTTCTGGGTAGTCTGTGACTGTGTGGCTCTAATGATGTGTGCATCTCATTTGTTAGGTAAAATACGAAAAGTCTCAAGTCCTGAGTCACTCACCATTTCAGCTTGCCAGCAGATTCCTGTAAGAAGAGATACATGGAGACCAAATTCTCAGCGATGGATCGAATCTCCAGTGTAGAAAATTGGAAGGAATTCATCTGCTTAAGCCTCTGCTCCATGTTGGTTTCATATTCTCCCAACAGCTTTGACAGACAGCACAGATGAAGATTTACACATTTTCTAGTTGCAAGAAGCAATGTCTGTCTTTTTTTCCTTTCTGTCTTGGGCTCTGATCTCTTGTAGGAATACAGTCTGTTAATCTTGAGTGGCACAGTATTCTAACTAGAGACAAAATTAAGATCATTCAACTTCCCCTTTAAGCAGCGTACTTTAGACACAAGCTGTTTTCTTTGCAATTATTTTCATACTTCCTAAGCATAAAGTGATAAGAAAGAAATTAGAATATTTGATCTTCATAGCATTTCAAGGTTCATTCATTGAACAGATATTTATTGAGCACCTACTGCGAACAAGAGCTGAGAAATAATAGTGAGCAATTTTAAAGATAGCGTCTGCTCCCTTAAGCTCTTTGGACTATGGTCTATGTGAAGAATGAAAGGCCCGGAGAATGGCCTGAAGAAGATGAGGGGCCTTCTTGTAAAAGAAGAGACTAGAAGTGGGATTAGAGGGTGACAAACAGGGCTTTACAAGCCACACTGAGCTTGTCTTTCTCTTTCTGAAGAGCATTAGGAAGTTGATGGGTTTGAGACCATGATAATAATTGCTTTATTTACCCATCAATGTGTAACAAATGACTCAAAAACTTAAGTGATTTAAACACCATTCAAACACCTTTTCCATCTCAGACTGTGGTCAGGAGTCTGGGTATTGTGTACAGCTTCTCTAGCTTTGGATCTCCTATGAAGCTGCTTGATTTTGTATCCCTGAGTCGTTGGATCCAGTTCTTCATGGGCTGTTAGATTAAGGCCTTGGTTCCTCCTAAGCTCTTAGTTGGAGACCTCTAACAAGTGGCTCTCTCCATGGAGCCCCTCAAAATGTGGCGGCTTGCTTCCTCAGAGCAAGCAAGAAGATGAGAGAGCAGGGTTCCGTGGCACAGGCCTGTAAATCTAGGGCTCAGGAGTCTGAGGCAGGAGGATCTCAAGTTCAAAGCCAGCCTCAGCAACTTAGCAAGGCCCTAAGCTACTTAGTGAGACCCTGGCTCAAATAAAAAATAAAAAGGACTGGAGATGTGGCTCAGTGGTCAAGTACCCCTGGATTCAACCCCTAGTATCATTAAAAAAAAAATAAAGGACAAGGGAGTGTCAATGACAGAGACAGATATCCCAGTGTTTCGTAACCTGTCCCATCATGGTTGCCCTCTGTTTCTTAGAAGCAAGTCACTAAATCCTGTGCAAGGGAAGGGAATTACCCAAAAGCATGAAAACCAAGAGGTGGGGGGGTCACTGGAGGGAGTCTCAGAAACCTGCCTACCAGGATAGTATCTCAGAAAACAGTGTGTTTACCGAAAGTGGCTGCGTTCCTGAGGCTGCAGCACCCGCTCCAGCAGCCATCACTGTGGATCAGAGAACAGGAAGACTGGCCTTCCAGAGCACCCCTCCGTCAAACCTGCTTGCTCAGTCCTCAAAGCTCTGTAAAGGTGTCATCATCAACCAGGACGTGGGGCCAAGCAGAGAAGGAAATCACAGCACCTGAACATTTAGATGAAGCTTCAGCGTTACCAGAGTACTGTGATCCGCAATCACCTTGCTTCTCCCAATTCCCTGTGAAGTTGGTAAGAAAGGAGTTATGGTTCTCAGCATTGTACACACGAGAAAGGAGACTTAGAGAACGCAAATACGTGCCTAAGGTCCACAGCTAAGCCAGGTCAGAAAGCATGGTTCTAAACCTTTGGTCTCTCAACTCTTCTTCTCCGTTAGACTTCCAGACAAAGGCAGAACATTCCATCAGCAGCTACACTGCAAACCTACTGTGTGCTTTGAACCACGGGACCTGCAAGTTTCCAGGGACCTGCAGAGCCCCCTCCCTTCCTCTCCTCTCCTTACACCTTCCTTAGCCTTTTTGCCTCTTCATTCTTCCCATCAGCAGCTGAAGTGCCAGGAACTGGATTTCCTAGGAGTTCGAAGATGAGTGATAGACAGGTCCCTCAAGAACTCCCAGACTATTTAGGGGTGATGACAAAATACTGGAAGCATTAGACAAGTATGGTTACCAACACGCTGCAGGAACATGGGATATTGCACATCATTTTTTTAGTGCTTCCATGCAGGGGAAATATTCATCCCTCCCTTATGTCACCTATCAGAACCCATTTGTATCAAACTTTATAATTTGGATTACTATATATACTTGTATATAATAAATCATATTTACTTCCAAAAATCCTAAAGCAAACTTTTAGCATGCATCTGAGCCTTGGCACATTAAAATATATGTAACCCCTTAGGAAATCTGACTGTGTCCAATTGAAGTAAACAACTTTCTAACAACTCCGCTATTTTCCAAAATAACAACGTATTTTTCATGACCAAAAAGTGTGACAATGGCTTAGGTGTGAGGCTGCTTCTTGTGGCAGAAACATGCTAATGTGGCAGTCATTCTGCCTGTTTCCATGCAGTGTCGTAAGGGGCCAAAGGGTTGCAAAGCCACCTTCTCAACACTGTGCTCTGCTCCCGGCCAAGCCCAGACTTACCTCCCCACCTGCAGCATCTCCTCATCCATCAGGGAATTGGTCTTCTCTATATGGAAGTAGGTTTACCCACATGTTTTTAGAGGCATTTATATTTCTATACAAAGTGGTCTCACCTGTATCATCACTGGTTCTTTTATGGGAAAATTATTAAAGATAAGTAGAAAGAGAGTGCATAGTGCCTTTTTAGTTTTAATACTATCCCTCCATTGTACCAGGAAAACAGTCTTCAGGACCTTCAAATGCAGTTCCTTTCATATGCACCCCATTCTCCTTCAGTCAGTTGTTTAGTTAGCAGTTTGCTAATTAGCTTTCTGCTAAAGAACCCCAGCATTTCTCTGTGGAGTTTCTTGTTTTGAAAGCCTCAGCACGCTCAGTGGGAAAATCTGTATCAGAGCATTTGTCCTGTACTCAACAAGAGACTGATGAAGGGAGACGGAGACTGCTTACCTTTGATTCTGTATGCATGTGGAGGCAGCACACTGGGTGGGGGCCAGACAGGTGATCACAGAGAGTCAGGGGCAGCCATGAAGGAAGCCTATGGTGCCCAGTTGACTTCCAACATGGAGACTGGGGTGGGTGTGGTGGGCCTGACTTCACTGTGCTCAGAATCCAGGTTGCCTTCGGAGCTCCGGGGGACAAGAAGGTGGACAAGCAGCTCTGCTCAGGACAAGACCCTCCTACTGAGTAAGCAGTGGTGGAGCTGATGCTTGGCTCCAAGAGAGTTCCAATGTCACTGATTACAGGATTTAGCTGGATGCTCATGAAAAAACCTAGAGTCAGTGGGCGTTTTATTCCTGCATCCCCCATTAACCATTCAGAAATCATAGTTTGAACATAGAAGAAAGTGGTAGGAAAGAAAGTTAAAGTGAATGTGTCTGCCATAACTCATTTCAGGAGGTCTTAGTCGGCTGAAGCTCAGACTTTCTGATTCCAGGATAGAGCTAAAAACCAGTCCCCCCACACCCTCAATGAATGAGTCTTCCAGAGAACAGACTGTGTGATTCACGTGTACGTGAAACTCCAGCACTTTTTATACCATTTTCTGAATTCTGTAGATGCAGAAAGAATGAAATGAGTCAAAAGAGGAAAAAGGTGACTTTCCTAGCACACTTTACCATGCTGTTGTAGAAAGAGACAAGGGGCTCATGGTGAGGCTGTGGTCTCTACAGAGGGCCTTCCCTGTTTAATCAGAAAGGAGCAGGCCCTCTCTAAGGGGTCTCTACAGGTTTCATAGAGGCCACTCAGGGACACCAAAAATGCCAGGTGTTCTCAGACTGGGCTGTTGGGCAAATGACCAGCAGCTCTTAAACCATGCTGCCCCAAACCAGTCACCCTCCTCCATTTCCCGTATAGCAGAGGTCCTTGCACCCAAACAGGTGTGTTACAATCGAGTTGGATGTGTTTGTATTTGAGGCCTAATAGTCTTAACCGCTTTGGGGGAGACTTTTGTGATCCAAGAATGACAAGTTTCCAAGACCAAGGCTGAAGGGTAAGTCTTGATGGTTCACACAGATGGCAGGAGATACCACAATAACAGCTCCTCCAAATAGATTTCCTCAAAATAGCTTCACAATTTTCAGTCCTTTGGTCAAGAAATAGCTAATATATATATATATATATATATATATTTTACTTTTTCACCTCAACTTACAAATGCATCCTCTTACACAGCGTCATTCTAGTCCTTAAAATAAGCACAATCTCTTCTTGTCAATGTCTAAGTTCTGTTTTTCAATAAAGTGTTGACTTGGATTTTATTCCAAAGTGGTCTCTGCTGTTTCCTAAGCTTGGGGTTTGTTTCCACTAATGATTCATTGAATTTGAATGATTTTTCATGGACGTTGGCCACAATTACCTTCATCTACATTTTTAAGTACTTAAGTACATACCTGGTGCCATAAAAGCTG
The DNA here is from genome assembly GCF_048772815.1 of Callospermophilus lateralis. Lineage (NCBI taxonomy): Eukaryota > Metazoa > Chordata > Mammalia > Rodentia > Sciuridae > Callospermophilus > Callospermophilus lateralis. The sequence continues at coordinate 101,776,803 of NC_135316.1, read as the reverse complement.
CTATTTTGATTCAGGAAGCAGAAACACAGTCTTTTCCCCAAAAGGCTTAATTATGAGAAGACAGTAAGAATTTCAAGTCATTCTAGAAGTGTGCTCGAATCCTCTGGAAGACAAGGGCTGAAACAACCTGAGCTGAGGTGTTGAACAAATATGGCATCATAAGATCTGCATGTCACAAAACCATTGTTTTTGACATTAGTGAGTTATCTTTGAGGTCAACCTTGTCCTGATTCTGCCAATAAGGAAAAACTGAGCCTCAAAGTTATCCTACTCGTTAGTGACAGTGTATGTCTGTTACACAGGTCTTAACCCCCTGGGTTATTTTCTTTCCACTTGACCCAACCCCCTTCCTGTCATTCCCCATTGGGAAGAGCTCTCTGTAGAAGAAATTTTATTTTGTCACCAAAGTCATTGACACCATAAGTGTTAGATCACCCAACTGTCTTCGTTAGTCAGAAAATCTGAAATTAATACCAGTCCAGTTGTGGTCTAAGGAAAATACGTTTTCAAAGTCTTCAGGCTTTTGAGAATACAAAGAAAGTGGTAACTGGTTACCAGGAAGCCAGAGGCTTTACATTAAGATTTTTCTGGGTTGTAATTTCAGCTTTTTTGTGATTGTTGGGAAAATGCCACATGACATAAACTTCACCATCTCTACCACTTCTGAGTGCACAGTTCAGGAATGTTAAGTAAACTCACATTGTTGTGCGTAATTCCAGGTTTACTTTTCTTTATAATTCATTTATGCCCCTAACTTGATGCTTGCCTGCTTTTCTAAGTTTCTGTCAAATACTTTGGAACATGTATTTCATCATTCCAGTGGCCTGGCTGGCCAAATCCTTCCCTAAGGGCTTTTATTAGAAACCTCCTTGTTTAAATTCAAAACCTACACCATGCTTGCCTGTGGGTAGACTGGCCTTGCCCGCTCACAGAATCCTGATAGAAGCCCTGCCATTCTTTTTTATTGGGGGATGGAAGGAAGAGGGGCCAGAGCGGGAGCTTTCTATTTATCTTCCAGATCCTCTTTATAGCTGGGAAGCTTCTGCTTTGTGAGTGGTCCTAACACGAGCCTAGAGGTCATTTCCTTTTATATGTAGTTTGCTGCATTTTGCATTATCATTGGTGATGCCTCAAAATTAACAAGAGCAACGAGCAGTTATGTATTATTCATTTCAAGTGTACAAATCCTGAATTTATCTCAGGCTCTTTTTTCTTCCTAGAGCTTGCACTCGACAGCGCATGCTGAGTGGATCATTCGAGGGGCAACCGGCAAAGGAAAGGTCGATTCTCAGCGTGCAGCATCACATCCGCCAAGAGCGCAGGTAAATGCTCCAGGAAGACGGGCTTCAGAGACCCGAAGGAAAGGGGCTTTGCAGAAGTGAGCATTGTGTAGCCATTCCCTCAGCCCTGGGTAGCGGGCGGGTGACAGGCCAGGAACTGAATTCTATCTGCTGGTGGTCACAACAGTGAAACTGGCAATCTCATTCGAGGTTCAAACAAACAAAAACACCTTTACTCAAAAAACCTTTTCCTCGGTGATAGCCAAATTCTGACTTTGAAGATCAGAAGGAGAAATTCTGAAACCTTGTTAGAGGGGATCACAGGCGTTTGGATAGACTATAAGCTTTTGCTGTAAAATAGAAGTGAGGCATTATTGATGGTGTGTCAGAAAAATCGTTGTTGTTGTTGTTGTTTAATCCTGGTCTTTGCTTAAAACTCTAGATTTGATCTTGAGATCTACTAACCAGTTGATTGTGGTTGTTTCAGGTCACTAAGACATGGATCGAACAGCCAGAGGATCAGCAGGGGGAAGTCTCTTGAAACCTTGACTCAAGACGTAAGTTCTAAGCAATGCTGTGGATTTGGGAAGCAGGGATATGTCAATGTATCTAAATGACTGCTGACAGGATTCTAGGGCCTGGATCTAACTACCATCTTGCCATGTCTCCCTAAGACTTCAAGAGGAACTCAGGGAGCTCAGAAAACAAATGACACGACCAGGCACTGAAAAGTGACCACTGACGTAGAAGAATCTAGATATCTCACACGGGGCACATGTTTTGGTTAACACAGACAAAACTGATGGATCGGTTATCTTTGACTAAAATCAAAAACATTTAAAGCATTTTGTATAAATAATTTGCATTATTATCTCTGAATATTTACCAAGTTCCAACTATTCTAGAATCTAGATCCAGTGTTTATAATTTCAGGGGTTTACCCAGGAGGAGATAATTTTTTTTTCTATGATCATGTTTTATGTCAAAGATTACACAGAGTTTCCCAAGAATTTCTTTACTCTTAGACTCTAGGTCTCTTGTGTGTGTTGATTGACATAATAAATGCTGACCGAGTGTTACTTCATGTGGGATCCGGTTCCAAGTGATAAGAATAGTGGGGAGGGAAGACAGATTCAGGACCTTCCTGGAACCCACATTCTAGTCAAGGTCACAGATGATAAGCAAGTCAACAGTTCATGGGATTTCTGAGAGTGATCTTAATTTCCTCCGTCTGCCTAGTGCAGCGACAGGTTTGCTTTCTTCTGTAAAGTAATATAAAGAAGTCAAAGGTGGAGATTTGATCTCAGGGGACTTTAGATAAGATGGTTAGTGCAGACTGCCTGCACCATCCCAGAGACCTAAACAGAGGAGTGAGACATCTAGAGAAGCCCAGGAGCAAGCCATCCAGCTGCTGGCTGTGCTGAGATGACCATAAAAGACACAGTGAAGCTCTGACTCTTGAGTTGGAGTCTGGGAACTGGGTTGAGAAGGCAGAGTCAGGAACATTCAGAGCCAAGCATGGCACTGGAGAAAGGCGAGCTCACCCAGAGACCAAGCCAAGCATGGGGTTTTGATCCTCTGATCCTCGTTTTGCTTTTTCTCCACTGATCTCCTATTTCTTCAGAGGTTCTGTGATATTGAGTTACTGCTTTCACTCCCTAGAAGATGCTACTTTAGCATCTTAGACTGTCCTCATTAAGCATCCCAGGTAAAAGAGAGAACTAAAAGTAGGAGATGAGAACCCCTGTCTTTGTCCTATTAGCACAATTGGAATGGGCGCAGGGCTCTGTTTCTGTATATCCAGGGCTCTCTCTGATGGACGACCATGTTGACACAGAGTGGTGGTCAGATCCAGCCCATAGCCTGCCCTCAGCACTTCAGATTCAGTCCTATTGCCTGGAGAAAGTTGCCTCGGGAAAATTCAGAGGCAACACTCTTCAGAGCAGTTACCTTTGACATGATTCAATGGAAATGTGCAGTCTACAGAAGCATCGATTAGAATGTGTCTTTGAAAATATGTGTTGAAATACACACAACAGAGGTCCTGCTTGAAAAGTGCTAATTCCAGAGGCTGGTTTCTTCCTCAATGATCTTTTCTTTGTTGAGACCTGTAACAAAATGCATCCCCCGTCTTCTCCATGGCAAAATGACGTGGGATTCAGTCATTGCATAAGATGGCCTTAGCATGTCTTTTCTCCCACGAGAGCAGACATTAAAATGAGAAAGTTTAACCTTTTTCACCTATTCTAAGTGATAGTAGACACAGATGATTAAATCTAAGGAATGCTTTCTATGGGGTCTACTCTCCAGGTGTTTGAACAGTGGCTCCCCACTTCCTGCCGCATCCATACAGGGACCGTCCAGGCCCTGCCTGACCTGCTCCCACACCCTCAGGACTGTCTCTTCCTATCAGCTCCTTGCTCTCTGGGCTCTTCCCCAACTGGCATCCTGGGTCTTCCATGCCCCCACACCAGGCCTTTTCCCCCTAGGAGAACAGGGTTCTGCAGCTGTCCAAAGCCTGCACCCTGAGGGAGAGCCACCCTTACTCCAACAAGCCTCTGTTCATCCTGGGATGAGCACCCCCACCTCCCTCTGGTCTTTCCCTCAAATAGCACCTTTATATTGACTCCACTGTGACCTATTTTAGGTTACAGCTTCCAGCACTCTCTGCCTCTTACCTACTTTGTGTTTTTATTAGAGCACTAAGCATCCTCTAACATACTTATTTTTTTTATCTGTCTCCCCTGACTAGACAATCAATCCCACAAGAACAAGGATTTTGTATGTGTTTTTTCCTCCTCCTGACAGATCCTCAGCACTAGAACATCATACTTGGCACATGATGGGATTTGTGATAAATATGTGCTGAATGCTTTATTTTTTAGGGGAAAAATAACTTTGCTAAAATGATTGTGACCATTTAACTATATAAATATGTGTGTGTGTGTGTACCTCATGCTATATATTTATTATATACAGTAGTTACATACATTCCATATATTATAGTTGTATATAACATGGTTATATATATGAAGATGCTGATTTCAATGTGTAAGCATAATAACAATTTTTGGCCTTCAAGAAAAGTCTTTCGTAGTGACATGCCTCCCCTGGATTTATTCCTAGCACTCCAATACAGTGAGATACAGAAATGCACAAAGAGAAGACAGTGAAATAAAGATGATTCAGGAAAAAAAGGAGCAAGCGGAGATGAAAAGGTACAGCACACTACAGTGATCCATGGCCGTCGCTTTAGCGCTAACACGTGCCCTTCACCATCCTCTCCCCCCCACCCCACCATGTCCCCTCCAGGAAAGTGCAGGAAGAGGAGCTGAGAGAGAACCACCCGTACTTCGACAAGCCGCTGTTCATCGTGGGGCGCGAGCACAGGTTCAGGAACCTGTGCCGCGTGGTGGTCCGTGCCCGCTTCAACGCGTGAGTACACTGTTCCAGCCAGGTGTGTGGCCTGGGTCACGCGAACAGCAGGGGTGTTGTCACAGGAGGAGAAGAGACTTGTAATCCTAATGGGGTCACCAAATAAACTGTGGGCTAATTAATCACGCTGCTCCACTTTGCCCAGCGCCTGACCGGGTGGCAAACAAAGGTTGCGAGTAGTTAGCATTTGTAGGAAGCTCACGTTGATAAAGCCCTTGACAGCCATTTTTATTTGTGCCTTTTCACAGTTGTCCAAGACGTTTAGATCGATGTTATTAACTCTGGGTCCTATTTTGAAAATGCTGAAACAAAGGGAGATTCACAGATGGGGGCGCGTTGTCCACATCTTTTGTCAGACTTGTAGTTTCTTGGTGATCAAAATATACCAAGCAGTTTATTCTAGGATAATGTAAAATAGAAAGTTAACTAGTACTTCCATTACCAATTGTTATGAGAAGAAAACCCACTGGCCACGGCCTCGACCCCACCAACCGGGAGAAAAGGAGAAGAGGCTATCAGGAGGGTAAAAGCAGACGGCACTGTATTTGTGGAGCCCTAAGCCAAGTTGCTCAGGCAGCCAATGCATAAAATGAATTTTTGTCAGTAAATATCCTGAAGACATTAAGAACTCTGCAGGAAGCTTTCCCCAAGCCATCATTTGAAGAAACTGACCACCTTTATTGACAATCAGCAGCATATAATACTTATTCTCTGTTATAGACTGAATTATTACTCACCCAAATCCACATGTTAGAGTCCCAACCTCCAGTACCTCAGAATGTTTTTATTTGGAGATAGGAAAGTTAAAGAGGAATAAAGTTGAAATGAGGTCATAAGGTGGGTCCCAATCCAATATGACTGGTTTCCTTATTCTAAGAGGAAGTTTGGACATGGGCCCAGGTGGAGGAAGATCATGTGAAGCCATGAAGGAGAAGATGACTACTGTAGGTCCAGGGTGCAATTCCCGAACAGATCCTGCCCTCATTGCCCTTGGGAGAAACCAGCCCTCCTGAGACCTTGATCTTGGATTTCCAGTCTCCGGAACAATGAGAAAATGAATTTCTTAATTTCTTAAGAATTGCTTAAGCCACCCAGTGTGTGGTGCTTTGTTGCACAGCTCTAGGAAGCCAATACACACTACCCCAACACATCAGGGCTGGGGACCTCAGGGACCTCCCCATAGCGGGAAGCGGGGGCTTTGTCTCAAGGACATGAACTCATTGCCACTTCATGGTTCTTTCTGACATTCTAGAAAGACATTCACAATTTAAAGCATCTGAGTAATAATCACTAAAACTCCCCTGAGTTTCCACAGAGTAAAGGGAGAAGATGGCAATGTAGGCGTTGCTTTGATGAGAGCCGGGTGGGTTTTTCATCTTGAATTATCCTGTTGGCAGCAAACACGTTAACATCTAATTGCTAATTCTCCACCTCATTGAGTATGATGCACATTCTCCTTTGTCAGCAGTGCAGATGAATAAACTGACAAAGTCTCAATTGTAATTGGGAACACTCAAACAAAGACCATCAGCCTTCCTAAAAGTCAAAGTTAGAAATCCCCCTCCCAGGAAATTCTATATGAATTATTCCACAAGATCAGAGTTAAAATCAGGGTGGAGAACGCTTGTTTAATTTATAGAGTATCTAACTAAATAATTATAAAGAACATCCTTGAACAACTAAAGCAAAGATTTTAAGTAAGCATTTTAAAATGGAAGTCAAAATTTAATTTTGTAATACTCAGAATTTTTTTAATCAAGTCTCCAATCCTAAAATCAAGTACTCTGAGAAATGTAAGATTTTACTTTCATAAGCTTCAATAGCAAATGTGTTGATGTTTTCAATTTAATGTTGTGTTTCTTCAGAAGTCACATGCAGTTAACATGTTTTATAAAGGGCATTTTAGGAGATTTTAAGTAGAGGAGATGTTTGTAAATACCATGCTGCTACCAAGTTGTAGCATGCTTGCTATGTAGCAGAATTTCATATGCTTGTTCTCTCTCAGATCCAAAACCGACCCTGTCACAGGAGCTGTGAAAAACACAAAGTACCACCAACTTTAGTAAGTTCCATTTTCCATGTACATTTGAAGTTTTCCTGAGTTATTTTATGCCACATTAAAAAAAATAGAAATTCTCTTTTATTTTCTTGCTAGAATGACATTGATAAGTGGGGACTTATTTTTTTAAATGCCAGTCATGTTAATAGTCACAGAAGCCATTGTCTCTGAATCTTGGCAGCCTGTTCTGGAGCATTTGTGTTGTTTCTCAATTCTGTCTGGCCTTTGACAGTGATTTGCTGGGACTGGTCACTTACCTGGACTGGGTCATGATCATCGTAACCATCTGCTCTTGCATTTCCATGATGTTCGAATCCCCCTTTCGAAGGGTCATGCACGCACCTACTTTGCAGGTACTGCTACTAAATCTCAGCTCCCAGCTAGGTGGTAAAACATTGACCTGCAATTTTTCTGCTCATTGTGACCTAACTGCATCTTGGCCATTTCAGATTGCCGAGTATGTATTTGTGATATTCATGAGCATTGAGCTTAATCTGAAGATTATGGCAGATGGCTTGTTTTTCACTCCAACTGCTGTCATCAGGGACTTTGGTGGTGTAATGGACATATTTATTTATCTCGTAAGTTTTTTCTTTTTCCTAAATGTAAAATGTAGTGGTTTTGTAAAGATCTCCTGCATTTCATGGTGCAAAGATGAGATGTGTGAGGTCTAGTTGCCATAACGGATTCTTAAATGGATTATAGAATAGTCCATTAATATGCAAATAAGATGCATGCATTTACTATCTAAATTAAAAACCATTGAAATATTTGTGGATAGTTGCATTGTTAAAATAAATCAACCACAATTTTATGTATGAATGTGGCATACGTTAATAAGGTCTAAAATGGCAAATCTCGTTTATATCTCACAATTCATGTGGCTCCTATAATACAAAAAAGTTTGCATCCTATAAATCATGTTGTTGATTAATGAGCCCCTTGTTATTAAAAGCAAACTGAAGTCATTTGAGTTGGGACTCTTGTCTGGAATACTGGGCCATGACAGGTGCCTCCTCAATGATCAGTTAAACTGAGAACTCACAAGTGGACTCAAAGAAATTTTATTTTTCTACCTACACAAGAAGCCATGAAATCAATGTCTTTGCAGGAACAAGAACTGTGACCAGTAACAGGTAGCATGTTGCGATCGTTAATAAAATAGTAGAAACCTTGTTAAAAAAGAATTTGGATCATGTTAGGTCAGCAGAACCCCCAGTGCAGTAAGTTAGAAAGAGCAGGATGCACCAAGGTACACACACAGAAAGCTCCCCCCCCATGCATTTCTACATACATGTGATGGCTCCTTGGAGACCTCTAACAGACCCAGATTGGGCTGGCTGCACACACACCTTTGAGTGCTTGTCGCATATCACTCATGGAATCCTTGCTAAATAAAAAGTCGGGGCCAGATGGCTCTCAGAAAACGTGGACAGTAGAGGAGCAATTGCCTAAGTCCCGGAGGTTGTTCTTTCCCTGTAGGTGAGCTTGATATTTCTTTGTTGGATGCCTCAAAATGTGCCCGCTGAGTCAGGAGCTCAGCTGCTAATGGTTCTTCGATGCCTGAGGCCTCTTCGTATATTCAAACTGGTGCCCCAGATGAGGAAAGTCGTTCGAGAGCTTTTCAGTGGCTTCAAGGAAATCTTCTTGGTATGTTACAGCTGCCTTTTGCTTCCAGTTCGCCAGTGTGACTCTGCCATGTTTCTGATGGGGGAAAAAGTGAGTCTTGCCAATCAAAGTCAAGTCTATGGTTCTGTTCATTGCCAAGGGGTTGTAAAGGCAACAGCAAAACAAGATACACAAGCAGAAACTGTGCCATGAATACTTCTGTTCTGTCAATTTAGTTAATTCAATGAACAGTTTTAGTAAACTAACGAGAAGCACTCTGGAAAGTATAACAAATGGCAACTCCAAAATGGTAGCATCCACTAACCCCTTAGTCCTTAAATTGACTTTAATTTCTACTCTGGGTTTTAGTTTTCCCATGTAGAAATTAAGAATATGAAGATTCCACCTCTCTAGTTCATAAACATTAATGAATGTAGGCATATAATTATGTGTCCCCTTAAAGCACATGGCATAGAATTTGTCTCTAGATCCTGGGAGTGTTAATGTAAAACAACTTTAAAAATATAACACCCAGGTATGCCATGCTTTAAGAAACCCCTGTATAAAGTGAAGAATACTCACCAATGTGATCATACGGGGAACATTCTTTTTAATTAGGCAAATATTGCTTTAGGGTCTTCTTAAACAGAGCTGGAGATAAAATGAGAAGTAAGAGACCCATTACCTGCAATCTGTTGCAGAAGGATCTTTGCCTTCCAAAAAGAATGATCAAGAGCTCTTTTTATCATGGATGAGTGCTGCTTGTGCATGAAAAGCATGAATTGATTTACATAAGCTCATTTGTATCTTGTTTTCTAGAAGCATACCTATGGTGGGAGATCATCTGTAGTTGTATTTGATTTGAAAGTATTTTAAGGATAGACCGTGATGTTACTAGGGGCATATAATTGTGTGTGTGTGTGTGTGTGTGTGTGTGTGTGTGTATGTGCGCGCACGTGCACTTAAAAGTTCTTATTTATTTTCTTTGCACAAAGTCATAAAGCTGTGGCTTTTTTCACAGTGGACATGAAGGGAAACAGATATCACCTGTTGGTATATAAATCTTTTGACCTCTGATGGAGTTCAGAAGGGAATCTAGTTTGCACCTGTCTGCTGAGGAGGCTTCTGTGCAGCTGTAGATTACCTAGGGAGCGTGTCAGCAGAACAGGTCCATGGTTTGTCCCGTTTTGCCCTTTACCACTTTTCTCTGCTGAGACCCGAGGATCCCGCCAGCAGAGGGAGCACAAGTTGATGAACAGATCTGCTTCCCAGGACTGAATTGTCCTGCATCCTCTGGGCACAGCTCCCTCATGCCTACAGGAAAAGGAAGCCACTGTCTCTCCAATTTATGCTCTGCCAAGAAGGATATGAACCAATTAATTGGGCACAATGGAGTTATTTAAACATTTTTCTTTGTTTCATTAAATAAAATATATCAAAGTGATGATTTTCAAGTCAGAAAAGCCCAATCATCTTTAAAAACCTCTGCCCCAGCTTCTTACATGAAAGTCACATGTTTTTATTTTTAAGATTAATATTCAATTATTACATAATTTCCTTCTGTTCACATTTCAGTAAGTTAATCGAATGACCTATGGTGGAGAAATGGAAAGATATTATCCAAACCCAGGAATTTTACACAATGTGATCTAGAAAGTTCTGTTTATATCACTATTTGAACCAAACTAAATGTTTAATTTTTACCATGAGGTTTGATATTTCATCAATTTCTTTCAGGTCTCCATACTCTTGCTGACATTAATGCTTGTTTTTGCAAGCTTTGGAGTTCAGCTTTTTGCTGGAAAGCTAGCCAAGTGCAACGATCCCAACATTATCAGAAGGGTAAGTTGCTCCTCTCTGAACTTTGAAATAAAAGTGAAGGTAGCTTGCCCTGCCTTGGAAAGCATGTGGAATCAGTGGCTCTAAGGCTGCTTAGAGATTCCCCCTGATAAAACTGAGAATTCTCTCTTTGAACCTGCAGCATGTCTCTGCTGGCTGGTAAAGGTTCCTATGATTAAATGCACATCTCAGAAAATTCCGCTCCTCCCTTCTATTCCTGCACCTATTCACTGCTGATGTCTTGACCATAGTCACTCGAGACTCCTGATGTTTACAGCTGAGAACCTCAGGAACTTTCCTTTTAGGTGTTACCTAACATGAACCTGTTGACACCCATATCAGCAAACAGCCCCCCTGCAAAAATAGGCCAGAGGAAAGTCCCTCCCACACCCTTTTCCCACTCTGAGCATTCGGAAGCAGCTTCACTCAGCTCTTAGCTGCCCAGAAGCTCCCCTTCATGACAGCCAACGAGGACCCCACCTAGGACCCAAACCTGAATTCCTTCCCTGTGGCATCTCCTTCTTGTTCAGTGGGTGTGACTAAGAGGAAGTTGCCTGTAGGAACAGCCCCAGTGTTTCCACACCTCCAACGTTATGACATGCAGGTCCTGCATCTTGGGCATGTTGGCCAGTTGACCTCTAAATGACCACTCAGGGACTCCGGGTCCTTCTGTCTGGTGTATCCACCCTTTGCTTTGTCTCCAGGGTCTTCTCAGTTTAGGTGGGAGACTAGAATGAGAAACAGTTCTACCACAAATTGACGCAGGCAAAGCCTGCCAGTGGCACATATCACTTCCACTCGCTTTCCCCGGGAAAGAACAATGGCCCTCCCCTACTGGAAGGGAATCTGGGAAAGGTGAGGAAAGAGGGACACAGTCTGGTTAGTCATTAGCTAATTTCTGCTGTACCATCCAGATTACAAGTAAATAATAAAGTCAATACATTAATGAAGTAAACCAAGTGCTGCTGATGCATAAACTAACAAAATCATTTCATCTTCCATCCAAATACAATAATATCTTAATTCCATTAAAATTGGTATCTCCAGAATGCCTAAAAGAATTGAACTACAACATAGTATATATTTCTAGCAACAGCTAGATTTCATATTATAAAATCCACAAAATATTAGTTCTCTGTTATACAGAAAAATCTTTGTTCATTCAAGTACATTGTGAATTATATTAATATGAGGACTTTAGAAGTGCCAGACTGGGAGAAAAGTTCCAGAAATTTCCACATACCTGAGGAGACATCAAGGAACATGGTATGAAGGTCATGATGTACGCAACCAACAAATGAAGGAAGTAATAAAGCGTTGATGCCTTCGTCCACGAGCTTGTGTAAGGAAGAAGTTATTTTAGACTCATACTAAATAGAAGCCAGAAAGATAATAACAGCATTTCAAGATGAAGCCTCCTAGGAATCCTAGATGACTCAGTTATTAATGATGGTCTAAGAGCGTGGTGACTTCACATCACGTGCTTACACCCAGGCCAGGCTAGAGAGGGATGGCTCCTGTGGGGGGTGGGGAGCACAGCAATGAGGTCTGGAGATGGTGCAGAAGGAAGGCCTAGGCAGACAGACAGCCGTCCACGGAGCAGCAGCACACTCTGGGACATGGAAACTGGCACAGCAAGAAGAGCTCTGCGTCTCTCTGTTCCTCTAATCCCAGTACACGAGACCAAGGCCAACAATGTCATGCAGAGGAGGGGACATCAGTCCCATCTCAGAGTCTCAGACCACCTCTCTAAAACAAAAGACAGACTCAGCCGTGAATGGAAACTAGATTCACCAACATTTGGCTCACACAGCTCATGTTCAAAGGCAAGAGGCTTGACCTGTCGGGCCGTTTTCCAATGGGGCGAACACATTATTTACTCGTATCTGCTTGAAGACTTCCATCCTTTGCCCATTTTCTTAACCTGGGCAAAGATATCTTGAAATCAACATAGATAGAGATATGGAACCCAGAGCTTAGTCACCAGACCACTGTAAACCAACTCGGATGCCACCGTTTTACAAATAGATATTAAATATCAGTTATGTCCAAGGGAACAAGAGTGGTGAAATGAAGAACTGGAAAGAGGAGGAGGTGACTGTCTAATTTTCTAGACAGCACTTTCTGTCCAGTCAGAACGTGTGGGTTTCATATTCTAGCAACTGTAACATCGTCAGCAGTCAAAAGAGCATCGAGAAGCCAAAACAGCATTCCACCTGATTCCCTACGGAAAGCTGAACCTCCCCAGGAAACTGTACTGGGAAGAATGGAGGGTTCAAGATGGCCAGGGCAGTTCCTCCCAAGCAGAGCAAGAGGGATGAGGAAAGACACCAAGCAGGCAAAGAAGAGTCAGGTGCAGAGGTGAGACAAAAGGAGGGAAGCAGCCTTGGAATCAGCTTCCAGATCAAAATCTGACTTTAGTTGATGGGATGGCTCAGTTTGGTTACTTCATCCCTGAGAATCCACTTCCCCCTCTATCACGTGTCTCACCCAGCAACGTTTTGAAGACAGATTAGTTCACTTTTGGAGAGAGCCTCACCCAGCCCCCAGTAGTCAGTGTTAAACGTCACTTCCCTCCCATGTGGAAGAGGACTGAAAAACACAGCCGGAAATCTGAGCCTCGGAAAGACCCTCAAGACTCTGAATACCAGACTTCGGGGTCCCAAGAGGAAGATTTCTTTGATGAGAAATTGAAGTGGCACCCCTTTCTCCACAGAAAAGCCCTCTTCACCATGGCTGATTTTAGGACTGTCAGCAAAAAAAATCTCTGCAAAAGAGTCCAATGTAGATAAACTTCCTATTTTCATGTCACCCTGTTTACTTGACCACTGGCTGAGAAGATACCGGCACTCCAGGTGCTGGACACCCCCTTACTAGTTATCACAAATGCATCCAGTATAGTACTTTGAAGAACTGTGCAAACAAGGCCTCTGGCCTTGAGCTGGGCTTCACAGAGATGTCTACATTTTTAAGATAAGTTACAACTGGGCTCCATGGTAACAGCTGGCAGGGGGAGGAAAGAAAGGGGAGAAGAAGCTCTCCCCTTCTCAGGTGCTGTCCTTGAAGAGTTAACTTACCCAGAACAGTGAAAGAAAAAGCTGCTTTTATGTGAACTTCCTCAGACTGTGAACTTCTGAGCCCCTCCCCTTACACGCTGGGTATAAAACTCTGAAACTCCCTGAACTTGGGGTTCAGGGGATTGATTACAGCAAAGGCTGTGCCCTCTAAACCTGGCTGCAGCCAAATAAAACTGTTTCCTGCTGTCTTCGGTGCCTTGCCTCGTTTGTCCCTACAACAACATGAGAAGCCATTAAAGGTCTTTGGGAAGAAGAATCAGATACTCCTTAATGCTCATGAAGCACAAAGCTTTGTCCCTAGTACTGTTTTGGTTACCTGCATTCTACTAATAAGGAAAACAGGTGTAAACTGATTAATAACTTGTAGAAGGTCACCTACCTAGTAAGTGGGGAAGCTGGGATTCCTGTCCAGGCAGCCTGGGCCCATGTGCTGTGCGTTAACCAGGGTACCAGGCAGCCTCATGCAATCAAAGGTGGGCCTTTGATTAATCAAGTATATCATGGGGCCTCTGTATGATACCCTGCAATATAGCCCTTCCAAATAGTGTTGTAGATGAAGAGATATGGTTGTGAAAAGATAATTACAATATGTTTTAACCAAAAAAAAAAAAAAACATATGAAAGGATAAAAACGGTATGATCTCACATATGCATAGAAAAAAAGATGGGAAAGATACACACCAAAAAGTTAATTGTGTGTGTCTCTGGTAATTAGGGGTCAGTTTTTCTTTCTGGCACTACTCATCCTTTATAAGTAAAAGATATATTATTTGTGTCATATGTATGTTTTTTTTAATGTTATTGGCAGTGCAGACAGAGGTAATGTTGTCATCAGCTAAACCAATTGAAATAGGAATGGAGACCTGGACCATGAGGCACGAGAAGCAGCAGGACAACTCTGAGGTCTTCGTTCTGACAGCTGATGGCATGTTGGTTCACAGACAGAGGGGACATTTCGTAGGGTCAAAGTCGACTTTAAACAGGTTAAAATTATGTTGATATATTCAAGTGATGCTCAAGAATTCTACCACATTCACCTCGAACCTAGATTAGGCTCAGAATATGATAATTATAGCCAAAGAGACAAAGATAACCAACCAAAGGGCAAGGAGACAGAAAATGAGTCAGAACTTCTAACTGGGTCAGGTGCAGTGACACACACCTGTAATCCCACTGGCTTGGAAGGCTGAGGCAGGAGGATCACAAGTTCAAAACCAGCCTCAGCAATTTAATGAGGTACTAAGCAACTCAGAGAGACCCTGTCTCTAAATAAAATACAAAATAGGGCTGGGGATGTGGCTCAGTGGTCAAGTGCCCTGAGCTCAATCCCCAGTACCCCTCCAAAAACAACAAAAAAAAAAAAAAAAAAAAAAAAAAAAAAAAAAAAAAAACTTCTTACTGATGTTTTATGTTTGAATATTTTTAAAAGGCTTTATTGGGAAATAATTCACATACTATACAATCCATCCCCTTCAACTGTACAGTTCAGTGGCTTTTAGTATATTTAGGACTCTATAATCATCCCAGTGGCCACTTTAGGAACATTTACATCTTTGAAAAAAACCTGGTATCAGTTAGCTGTCACTCCCTATCCCTTTATCCCTCTATACTTCTAGCCCTAAATAACTACGAACTAGTTTGTATCTCTGTAGAGTTCCCTGTTCTGGACTTTCATATGAGTGGAATCATACAATAGGTGCTCTTTTATGACTAGCTATAGATTTAGCCTACTATTTCCAAGGGTCATCCATATGTCGCATGTGCCAGTCAGTACTTTAGCCCTTTCTGTGGCTACATAATATTCCATGGTTTGAATATACCATTTTGTTTATCTATTTTTCCAATGATAGACGTTTGAGTTGGTTCCACCATTTAACTATTATGAGTATTTCCAATTTAACATTCAGGTACAAGTTTCTTTGTTGACATACATTTATCATGTCTCTTGGATAGATAAATACCTAGGAGTAGAATCATTAAGTTATATGGTGTAATAGTCTTATTATTTCCATTGCTATAACAAAATACCTGAGGCTGGGTATTTTGTAATGAAAAGGGGTATGTTTAACTTACAGTTTTTGTGGCTGAAAGTCCAAGATTGCGTGGCCCCATCTGTTCAACTTCCAGTAAAGAGACCCCCTTGGCTATATTTTACTTGATGGCAGATGGCATCATTTTGGGCGTAAGAGCAAGAGGGAGGGATCACACAGTGATATAGGAACTCAAATACCAGGGACTCTAAGAAAGTCACCTCTCTTAGGACATTTCTAAGAGAAGCACCCCCACTAACCAAATCACCCCCACTGGGCTCACTCTTAAAAAGATTCTGCCACCTCCTACATCCGTGGGCCAAGCTACCAGCACATGACACTAGGAAACATAGTCAAACCATGTCCAAACCATGGCATGGGCATGTGGTAACTCCATGCTTAGATGTTTGAGGAACTGCCAGACTGTTCTCCAAAGGGGTTACGCCATTCTGCCTCTCTCCTCGCTGGTGTATGGGGTTCCAGGTCTGGGACTCCCGTTTCTCCACAACCCTTCCAGGGCTGGCTGCTTTTTGACTATTTTATTTATTTGTTTTTAAATATTTATTTTTTGGTTAGACACAATACCTTTATTTTGTTTATTTATTTTTATGTGGTGCTGAGGATCGAACCCAGGGCCTCGTGCATGCTAGGCGAGCGCTCTACCGCTGAGCCACAACCCCAGCCCTATTTGACTTTTTATGATGGCTTCTCAGTGCCTGTGGAAAGGCATCTCATGTTGGCCTTGACTTGCACGTCCCTGATGGCTGATGGTGCTGAGCACCTTTTTCTGCTTATCGGCCCTTTGTAGATCTTCCTGGGAGAAATGTCTGTTCTGGCCCTTTGCCCACTTGGTAGTATTTCCAGCACCTCCTTCCCCTGCCTGTCTCCGTGGTCTTTGTCACTGTTTTCTGGACAGCTGTCCTCATCGCTGCTATTGGATAGAGACCTTTGCTGCCTTATGTACGAAAACGTTTCCTGTCTCTCACCTTCTCTGAGTTCTCTGTCTCACCAGGCTCCCTACCTCCTTTGTTTTTCCTACTCTAGGAGGATTGTAACGGCATATTCAGAATCAATGTAAGCGTGTCCAAGAACTTAAATTTAAAATTGAGACCTGGAGAGAAAAAACCTGGATTCTGGGTGCCCCGTGTTTGGTAAGCATATCAGAAAAAATATCTTGAAGCTGACTAATGTTTCTTGGTATGAGGACTTAAAACTGTAAAATATGCCATGAAACTAAAAGTCACTCTGCTAGAGACTTTGAAATAATGAAAACTCATCAAATACCACCTTACTATTTTCCCAACACTTTAAAAGTACGTATCTGAATTCAAATGGTTTTCAAAGTTAATGAGGCTTCAAAACAAAGATTTTTCTATCACATCGAATGTGAATTCATTCCAAGTTTAAATCTTTAAGGGAAGATCTGATGTCCTTATAACACTGGTGAGAACCCTAAATCATAAAGCCATTTCAATTTTAAAACCCACTTATACTGGTGGATTTCTGTGATTGAAACACCGGAGAGGAATAATCAGTAACAAAGTTAATTATATCTAATTCTCTCTTTAAAATTTTTTTTCTTCAAAATGAGTTTTCAAAGTATTTACATCAAAGCTGGAAGTAACAAGCACCTTCAGGAAGTACTGAGTGTCTTCTTTCTCCGCCATCTTACTGATGACTGTGCATGTAGTCCCTCTGCCTCATTGATGAGCCGAGTGTTCCATTAACTTCATTTGTCCCCTTAATTTTTTTAAATTTCTTTTTCTTAACGTCTTAGAATAAGGAGTGAACCACAGGAACTCTGATCCTATCATGCTGATGTGCTCTCAACGTCAAAGCTCTTTAAGAGGAACGGCACTTCATCCAGCTGTAGCCTGGGACTCATTGTTACCTCACTGTGGCACTTCTCTACTATGAAATCCACATTTATAAACAATTCAATATAATTTATATTGGGGTTTATTTTTTAAGTACCCAAAAAGTGTGGGAAAAAAGAGATTCATTTTGGATGTGTGGGGCTTGAGCAGGAATAGAGAGGAATATAACCCACAGGGATCTCCTTATTCCAGTGTGTGCAGTCTAATTTGCATTAAAATAAAAAAAATAAAGCATAGAAAGCATATTTGGTGAGATAAAAGTTTGTCAGACCGTAAGTAACTTATGTATATCAGGACATAAAATGGGGATTCTTTTCCTTGCTGTTTTGGGATTTGGACTAAAACCTCCCAGCTGAGGCCAAACGGGGGATGAAGCATTCTTATGTTCTAAAGAGAGCGACTAGACCCATCCAGCAGAAAAGACCAAGACGTTTCTCACTCCATCACCCAGCATTAGTCTATGTGACAGAAAACTCTGCTTTCATGGAGGACATCATGGGAGTATATGAGGTCAAGGTAGAGCACTGTGGCGTTCCCACCCTTGACCCTGGGGAAAGGTCCAGGTGCTCCCGTCCCTGGCTGAGGGAGGTCCTGAGGAGGACATTCATACCAGAGCTTGGCCA
The DNA here is from genome assembly GCF_048772815.1 of Callospermophilus lateralis. NCBI lineage: Eukaryota > Metazoa > Chordata > Mammalia > Rodentia > Sciuridae > Callospermophilus > Callospermophilus lateralis. The sequence continues at coordinate 101,758,975 of NC_135316.1, read as the reverse complement.
GGCAGGGGGAGGTTCCGTGGGCGAGCTGCTCTTCACCTCCTGGCAGAGGAGGGTTATCTAGTCTTCCTGGAGGACCACATAGTGGTCGCCTAGGCCACTAGGTCTGAGCCACCTTGAAAGGAACCCTGCTGCAGAGGGCATCCCCATCCAAAGAGGCCTGTGTGCAAGAGCAGACCAGGACGCCTGGAGACCGGGCCCTCCCAGCAGGGAAGGTGCAACGGTTGCTCTTGTTATAAACTACTGTGCATTCATAGGAAACTGGAGTAGACCAACAGACCAGGCAACAGCTGCCATTGAAAGGGAGGTTCTTACAGTTCCAAGAGGAGGGAGCAGGCCACACCATGGGGGACCGGGGAGTGCCAGGGTTGGTCACAAGGCAGAAGGAGAACTACAGAAGGCCTGAACCAGGGTTTCATGGTGGGGAAGAGGGAGGCCAGGCAGGAGACTTGGACTGGCTAGCTTAAATCATTTCTGTAGGCTCCAAGACAGAGGGGCTGTCCCTAGCAGCTGGTCCTAGGGGGTTAGGGCAGAGCTCTAGAGGTGGAAGCTCAAGAAAGGAGGTGGTTGGGATGTGGTCTCCAGGTTGGTTACTTTGTATTTGAAAACTACACCAAAGGAGAAGGACTGCGATCCTTTAAGGTCATCTTAAAAAATGACTGGTCTTATGGCCGAAAGTGACCAAAAACTTTGGACCCTCCAAGATGTCAAGAGAGAAGCTGAAACGCACCACAAGGCAGTGTTCAGAGAAAAGCAAAACCTGCCCCAAGTTATACCCTGTGGCATTCAGTCTGTCCCATAAAACCAGTTACAAGTATCTGAAAAATCAAATTTAACCAAAATGCAATATTTTATGTAATTTATTATTAGTGGTTTCAAGTTCAATGACGTTTTAAAAGCATAAACAAATAGAGGCACTTCCCTCAAACATCATCACAATTGCTTTTGTCCATTTTTCTGATATATTATGATTTGGATTAGTTCTAATGAAATAAAAATCTTTGCCCTAAAAATATGTCAAGTGTAACCATGAACTTTTTTTCTTTTTAGATAATCCAATCTAGAGTTAGAAGCTAAAAAATATTTTTATAATCTTTATATTGGCTAAATTATGATTAAGAAAATGACATATCTGGGAATAGCCATAGAGGAATGCTTAGGTAATTATAATTAGGACATAAATATGCACAGTCTAATTCAGGAGATGGTCTGGTTTCTATATTTTCTCTTCAGATGAATAAGTTCATTTTCCTCTGAATCAGACTTGATGAGATAAAAATTGCCTCAGTAAGAAGGATTAAACACATCTTCTATTATAAATACTGTGTGTTTTATTTTAGGAAGAGGTCAGTATACAGGAAAATGGCCTGAATGAGAACAAAAACAACAAAGTGTTCAGTTCTGTGATAATGTACTTACGGAGTGCTAGAATCCACCAGGCTTTCCACTTGCCACGGATTCAGCTACGGATCAGTTACAGCTCTCACCCCTTACAAGCTTGAAATCTAGTGGAGAACAGAACTGTGTGCAGGGAGGGTTCTCAAGACTTGGGTTACTTAATTTCATGGAGTATCAGCCTCTGATACCTGCAGAAAGACAAAAAGTGCTGGGAATTGTACTCACGCGGGAGAAGCTCTTAACCCAGAGTATGAAGGACCAGGCAGAGAGGAGAAGTACTGGTAACTTTCTTTGTGGGCAGTATTGGAGGTTGAATCCAAGGCCTCCTACATGCTAGGCAAACTCGTTACCACTCGGCTATGCCCCCAGCCCGCATTGGCTAACTTTTAAAGGACAACAGTTGGAAATAGGCCGAGGAAAGAAAGACAACAAAGGGCAGGTGGGAAGGAAGGATGAGGCCAAGTTCAGGAGTTTCCAGTGGAAGAAGCTCTGCTGCCAAAGCTCAAGGCAAAAGGAGAGTTGGAGCATTCTTAAAAGCACAAAAAGTTTCTGATTTCTTTAGGAAAGATGGCTAGAAGGCAGGCGACACGGGATACCATTTTGGAAAGTGTTGTTCCCTGGGTTTCCGTATCCAGAGGCAGGGGCTGGATCGCCTTCCCCATGTGCCCCATCTTCTCCAGAGGAGGAGTGACTGGCTCCCTTTATTGTGGTTTAGGGGCCTTGGATCACTTTCCCCTGGGAAATCCAAAGATCGACCAGACTATGAGGTCAGAACCAATGTCTTAGTAGTTTTTTAATTGTATAGGCAAGATCATGATCTTTTTAAAAATAACAGAAAAGATGATATTTAAGCAGTCTTCCAATTCAAGGAAGGGAAACAGGGAAGATAACAATAAGGAATAGGGTTGGGATCTATTTAATCTCTCTAGGTATTGTAGGTGAGCGCACCTTTCCAATTTTGCTAGCTTAAACAAAGCACAAATAAACAGTCATATAATTAAAACTGAAGAAGTCTTGTTTTTTAAAATATGATAAATCCTTTCAATTATTTAAGCCTATAATACTACATTTTATTTTTCATGGTTTAGCCTTAAAGTGTATTTTCAACATATTCTAACTTCTAAAGTATATGGGACATGAAAGTGTTTAAGTTGCTGCAAATTTAGCTGAAAAAGCACTTTTTACATAAAGGAAATGGATGAGTAAGAAAGTTCAACATCAGATCTGAGAACTGGCTCACTTGGTTTTAAAAAGTCCTTATTCAAGCAAACTGCAGCATCTATAGAATCCTTACAACTGCTGTCTACTATAAAAGACCTGGAATTTAATTGAAACCCCACCACCACCCCAAGTAAGGTTGTTGGAAAAATTCTAAAGAATTTATTTGTACTTTCATGCAGAAGAAAATATAAATCAGAAGTCCAAAATGTAAATTTCTTAGAGAAGCTTTTGCACTATATAGAAAACATCTCTGTCAATCATCCTTAAACCCTAAAAGAGCAAGTCACTTTCATTTTATGCTTTCTTACTAGATATTCATCTATTCAGTATTCTAAAAAAAAAAAAAAAAAAAAACTTATAAAGGTAAATCTCATGACTGTTTCTATAATTTAAAAAACAAAGAATTGTCACAAAATCTGAGCCAGATTCTCCTCAGAGTATGCCTTTCATGAGGGTTCAATTCTGATAAATGAAAAAGTAGGGAAAGTAATTAAAATTATGATGTAGATAGCCTCCAGGAGACCTTCCCAACTCAGCAGTCCAGAGCCAATTTATCGTCAAATTCAGATTCAGCAAGGGTAGTGATAGTGCCTGGTTTTCAAGTGTGCAGTTGTTGAAACCTTTATTTAAAATATCCTCTAATAAGAAAGAAAAGGAAAAAATTAAAGTTCTTTTTCTGTTTATAACCACAACAAAAGTTAGCTAAACCCACAATAATGAAAGAAGATGCAATATAGTAAAAGGGATCACTTATTAATTGAGAAGGAAAAAAGTATGACTGTGTCAAAAAACAAGGAAGGAGATAGCCCATCCCCCAAACAAAATAAATAATAATGTGGCCCAAGTGTTTTGGGAATTAGGAATCCACTGCAGGTATAGAGCGCAAACTGTGAATTGGGCATCACGAGAAGGTCTACTGAGACTTCTCAGAGTTAATGAGAGGAAAAATCCAACCAGGAGGGAGTAACTTGACGCATACCTACAACCCTCAGCCTATGGAATCAGCAGCCCCTCAAAGCCTCAGTATGTTAAGGCACAAAGTGAAATTAAGTAACCAAATTCTGCTCTTCTTATGCTTTCTTTTAATAGAGACAATTGTAATTTATGCCTTTAGAATTTTCAATGATAAAACTCTCAAAATTCATATCCAGAGTCCGATGCCCCTTTGTGCAAATCTATAAAATCTCATTTTCAGCAAGTTCCTCCGTGTTGTCAGAACAGGCAGCAGGGTCTTCAGAACCTCGGGCTGGATCTAGAGCAGCTGTGTCCTTTGCTTGAAATTGAGGCCAGCTGATGAATCTAATAAGTTGTTAACACATAACAACACACAGGACAGCCAACGAATCTCAGGTACCCCAATCTTCCTCAAGGCTGAAGATACTCTATACCCAGGATTAGAAAGAGTTATAGGCATTTGCTGTAAAATGCCCCTTTCTCCTTGGAATTTTACAGAACTGTTCCTCTTTCTGAATTGCAGGGCAAATCCTCGGAACTTTAATTTCGACAATGTGGGGAATGCTATGCTGGCATTGTTTGAAGTTCTCTCCTTGAAAGGCTGGGTAGAAGTGAGGGACGTTATTATTCATCGCGTGGGGCCGGTGAGCAAGCACATCAAATCTTTTGAACATTTCCAGAGCGGCTTTGATTTGCTTTGATGAATAACCATATTTTTCATTTATGCAGATCCATGGAATCTATATTCATGTTTTTGTTTTCCTGGGTTGCATGATTGGACTGACACTTTTTGTTGGAGTAGTTATTGCTAATTTTAATGAAAACAAGGTAAGAATCTTTGGTTGACTACCACAGGCTTTATTCTTTACTTGCCCCCCACTTTGAACTATTTTTTTTCCCCCTCAAACAGCATGAAGTAGCATTAAACTGTAATGTGACTGGTGGAAATAATCTGTATAACTATTTTACAAAGTACCTCATCGCTGCGTTTCAGGCACATTATTTAGAAGTACAATTCTCTTGCTAAATTTACTCTCTTGGCAACAGTGTCATTAATTCCCCCACAACTGAGAAGCGCATCTCCTATTGTTTGGATTGAAAGAATGTACAGCAAGTTATTAAAATACAGTAACTGAAAGTGGGGAGCTGATTGCAGGTAATATCATTTCACAAAATGTAAACTGCAGTCTCCTTTGTCACTCAGTAGGCGGACTTGGAATTCTGATGGGCTAGGGAGGTGCCATACAAATTTTTAAATTCTACTTCAAAGAACAAAAAGAAGACTTTCTAATTTCATGTAAACTTTACATACTTCACAAACCCCAGGTAACGTGCTGAGTTCTCAACAGCTCTGATGATCAGTACAAGACTCACAAATGGGAAAACAGCAATGTACAATGTAGTTTCCTATCAATAAATGAGTTGGGAAGAACATTCCATTAGTGCTCGGAGGAGAAGTGCTTGTTCTTCTGAGCATGGCTGATGAGCTTTCCATTATGGAAAAACAATTTTTGGAATCACAATAATCAAAATACACTCATTGTTGAGCCCTTCATCTATACTGAGATTTCATATGTGCCACTGTCAGTTCTCACAACTCCCATGCATGGTAGAAGAAAAACCAATAACTTTGGGATTTATAGAGAGCAGAAAATTGGGACCAGAAGTCAGATTTTGTGCCCATTACTACAGAGTCTGTGATTCTTCAAAGGCAAAAGTGTAAAACCTGTCCCCCAAAGCTAGATTTGTCTGCACAGCTCCGTGCTGTTCGATGTCATCCATGGCTAGGACTGGTTCTCTCGCATTCACATTAGAGGTCTTTGGTTTGTGTAGCTGCACCTAGGACTCAATCATTCAGTGTCCCCAGGCTTAATACGCAGGGAACCGCTTACTCAGTCAATTGCTACCTTTGATGTGTGCTTAGTGAGTATGTCCCTTCATTCAGGCTTTCAAAGGGTGCCATTTGAAAATCCCTCCTTTGGGTCCCAATGTTATTTCACCTAAAGAAACATGGAATCATAAAGTTAGAAAGAACAGTAGTGATCAGGTCACCTGGCCCCTCTGTCTTACTTTCTAACATGTTGAGTTTCTCTAAGCCCTATGGTGCATTCATAGTTTGATACCAAGCATAAAGAAGAAGGAGGATCTCTTTCAGCCATGTGGTGGAGCAGACACTGGGAATTCCAGAATGTGAGCAGAAGTGAATCAGTCCATTAGCGAAGAGTGTAGGCACCAACAGCTCCGAACAACACATGAGCTCTGAGCAGGCTCCTGACTACGAGAGAATTGAATTCTGTGGCAGCTCACAATTCAGCAATGTAAATGGAACAACATAAGATATTCAGTAACGGAAAACACATGTATAATTAATATAAGTCTTGAACTTGAGAAACTGAGAAATGGCCACACAAGCAGAATTACCAGCAGGTCCACTTCCACTGCTGTTCTTTATGTTCTGTCTCTGGGGGAGTGGTACATCAGCCCAAAGAGGTGCTGAGGGAAAGAGGAATCTGAGAAGAAGCCATTTTACTGGACATTACAAACTTCGCTAGTAACCTTAATATAGAAACTTATAATTTATGTGAACCTTTCCTGCAAGATTTTTAGAAATTAGCACCTAAGTGCTTATAGAACAACATTTACTCATTTATTATTCATTCATCAGATTTATTTGTGCATGTACTGGGTGGTAGACAACACTGGTCCCTGAAGACCTAGCAAACTAAACTGAACTCTAAACACAGAAATTTCCACCTTCGGGAACACACATCTTAAAGCTCATACCAAAGGAATATAAATAGGCAGTATTTTTAGAGTTTGGAATTGTGTAAAAATAGAAAATGGTAGTGTCTTTACAATGCTCCACATGTATTCCAATAACATGCCTTTATTTCTGATTTCCTTACCATGAGACCATGCATTTAATACACTTTTATTGACAATAACAAACTTTCAGAGATTCTTATGTATTAATGGGCAGATGAGAATTCCCTGTTTATTATTCTTTTGGATGCCTTTGAAATTTCACTTTTCAAAAAATTAGTTGTTTTGATCAACAAAAGAATAATGAAATCTATGTTTGTCTAGAGAACAAGTATTTGTTTTCAATTAATGAGAAAAGTGGTTTAGCAATACCAATATCAGAAAAAAAAATCACTTAAAACAAATACCATGATTAGAAATAAGGGGGATAATTAATAATGGCAAAAAACTAATTATCAGAAAGATATAGAATTCTTGCATCTAAAAATATATAAAGCAAAAGCTAACCAAATTCAAAAGAAGCTACCAAATCCAAAAGCATAATAAAAGTTATTAACATAGTTCTCTAGGAAACTCATAAATCAGATAAATGAAAGGACATAAGATTTGACACAATTAAAAATATTTTACTTGATGAAAATAAAAAGAGCCTTGATCTCCCAAATTTGAGAATATACATTATTTTCAAATACAAAATGAAAACTTTAGATGTCCAGTTACCAATAATTACCAAAAAACATATAATGTATAGTATATGTTCTCTGTCACAGAAAAAATAGTTTAAAAAAAGAACCCTCATAATTTAGAACTACTAGGACATCATCCCAAATTATTTATGAGTTATAGAAGAAATCATAGTACAAAACCACAAAACATTTAGAGATAAATTACTTTAAATATCTAAAAACATTCAAGAGCTGGGAATGGTGGCATATACCTGTAATCCCAGCAGCTCAGGAGACTGAGACAGGAGGATCACAAGTTCAAAGCCAGCCTCAGTAACTTAGTGAGACCTTGAGAAACATAGTGAGACTCTGTCTCAAAATAATAAATAAAAAGGGTTGGGGATGTGGCTCAGTGGTTAAGTACCCCTGTGTTCAATCCCCAGCACCAAAAAAAAAAAAAAAAAACAAGGTGTAGATAAAACAGTAGAGAGAAATTTATCACTGTAAGTGTATAATTAGAGAAAAAGTCAAAGTTTAAATATTCATATGTCAAGTATCTAAATCAACAAATTATAGTAACTACAAGGTAAAACTGAAGAGTAAGAAAAACAAGGTCATCAAGATTTTGACAGAAATTAATGATATAGAAACTTCAATAGTTTCTATCAGGTTCAAGAATACAAAAGCTGGTTCTAGAAGAAAATTAAGTCCAAAAGCCTCCAGGAAGGTTGAGCAAGAACAAAAACATGGAGGAGGAAAGTAAGCAAACCACAGTAATGACAGCAACGGGGCGCTGGTGCAGTGACCCTGGGTCACATGTGTGCAGAATTGAAGCAGCGCCGCCCATCAGCCCAGAGGCGGGGGATCAGCGATACTATGCTGGGGGCTCCCACTGCTTCAGTGTAATAATCCATCTGAGCTCCCCACCCCATGGCACCCTCTAAAATAATTTCAGGTAAATTAAAGATCTGGATAAGAAAAGCAAACTTTGAGCCACTTTTAATCCATGTAAGCATTTATATTTGACCCCAGAGTAGTTGTGCTTTTTTAGACATCAGCCCTAAAGTAAGATATATAAAGAAAAAAAAATTGTAAGTTGGATTCCATTAAAACTACAAAAATCTAAATGAAAAAAGGCACTATGAGCAAAATAAAATGCAAACCGAGGAAACACTGTATTTACAACTCACATAACTGACAAAAAGATCCATAATATATAAAGAATATATTTGGATTATTTATGATCCATAACTATGTTAGTCAGCTTTTTGCTGCTGTGTCCAAAATACCTGGCAAGAACAACTTAGAGGGGGAATGTTTATGCTGGCTCATGGTTTCAGAGGCTTAGTCTCTGGTGTGCCGGCTCCATTGCCCTGGGCCTGAGAAATCATGGCGGAAGGGCTTGGTGGAGGAGTGCTGCTCCATTCATGCCAGCATGGAAACAAAAAATGAAGCAGAGAGGAAGGGGCAAAGGGACGATCAATCCTTCCAGGGCACAACTCCAACGACCAACCTTCTGCAGCCATGCCCCACCTGCCTAGAGTTACCACCCATTTAAACTAGGACGGACCCATTCCATTAGAGCTCTCGCCAATCATCTCACCTCGGAATATTCCTGCATTAACACAGGAGCTTTTGGGGACACCTCATATCCAAACTGTAACCATAATATATAGAGAATTTCTAGAAACATTCGGAGTAAGAAAATACAAACGTGAATAAGGAATATGAATGGCAATTCATATAGGAAGATGGAGGAATCACCACTTACATACATAAAAATGCTTCATCTTGTTAGTATTAAAATTGAATTAGGCATATTTCATAGCCATCAAAATGACCAAATCAAAATTTCTAATGTCAAGTATTGGCAAGAAAATAAGGAAAGGGAAACACATATATTGCTGATGGGAAAGTGTTTTGGTTATTTCTCTTTGAATAGCAACTTGACTATGTCTGATCAATGTGATAATGTTTAAATTCCCAGATACCAATGATTGTCTAGAGATTTACAGTGCAGACACTCACAGTGAGACAGTAGCTATGTGTTACCTATAGCATTGATTATAGTCCATAAACCTACAGTGAGTAACTTCTGATATATTTGTGTAGAGGACCGCTACCTGACCTGTTAAAATGAGCCAATTCGATCCAAGAATCCAGTTGTATGGAAAACATACAATAAATGAAGATAAAGACAAACTGCATAAATATGCATACATATTGATTTTAAAGTTTAAATGAATACATCATTCTGTCTCTATAAATACATAAAAGCCCCAAATTCTGAAAATTGTATGAAAACATGGACCCTGGAAGGACCGTCATTAGCTCTAGGAAGGAAGGGAAGATGGAAGTGAGGTTAGGTATTTTCCCCCCAGTTTCTGAAATCACACTTCTGCTTCCTGTGGAATGATACTGTTCATGTGTGTTTTATCGAATATTATATTACACAGAATATCTAAGTCCATTTAGTAAGTCTTCACAGCCCTGATTCCTTAAAGAAGCAAATTCTGTGGTTTCATCTCTTAAAAAAACACCTTAACTAGAAGCAGCAGCATTGGCAAACTGGAATTTTGCCCCTGTGAAAAGAAACTAACCCTTATTGGTTAGTGTGCCTTTTTCACAACGTAACCTTATAGGAGACCTTCATAAAATTTTCCCAGACCTGAGTATTAGCGTCAAATGGCGGAAGGCTGCTGGTTGTTCTCTGAAGGTCTCCTCCTGCCTTTGGGGCCTCCTCTCAAGACAGAGTGAGAATTCTGTCCGTGTTTCTTTAACCACCACAGAACTTGGAGAATATTTTTACTGTGAGCCGACACCGGCCCTGTTTGTAAAACCCCCCCATCTGCAACCTTTTTTCCCTCTTCCTTTTGCTGCTTTCTTTGTTTGTCAAGGGGACGGCTCTGCTGACCGTAGATCAGAGGAGATGGGAAGATCTTAAGAGCAGACTGAAGATCGCGCAGCCGCTTCATCTCCCACCCCGCCCGGGTATCAAAGATGCTCTGATTTTATTCATGTTGGGCCCTAGTGTTCATGACTCCCCAGGAGTCTCAGATTTAAATTAAAATAATAATTGTGAGGCCACTGGGAGGTTGTGCATAAGTTAATATAGAAACAGGCTCCAAACTACAGAGCTGTTCATAGGCTATTAAAATCAACCACCCAAACGCTGTGCTTCAGTGCTCTCAGAATAAGCCTTAATGAAAAAATGATTTTTTAAATAAAATATATTTGTGCTTACCTTTAAAAAATATGAGGGAAATGTATTAAACTGACAGAAATTGAATGATGTGCTTCTCCTTCCAATGCGGACGGCGTCATGCACTGTCATTTTAAATATGGAGAGCCAGGCATTCCTGCAAAGCACTTCACAATAGATTGAACTGGAGGAGGGGAACTTAATGGGCTTTAAGGTGAGCATTAAAGAAAACCAGAGCAAGAAAGTAAATGTAACCCCCGTCTGAAGTGCCCTTGCCTACACCTTTCTTTTCCAGATAATGATGGTTTTAGAGCTAAAATGTATGACATAACCCAGCACCCGTTTTTTAAGAGGACAATTGCATTACTTGTTCTGGCCCAGTCCGTGCTGCTGTCTGTCAAGGTACTTGGTTTCACCTTGAGACGGTGGGAGGGAATTCTATATTCACTGGTACATCCAGGAATGTCACAAGCTGCCACAGCCATTTGCCATCTCTGTCCTCTAGTAAAACATCAAGATTCATAGTCGTGTTAACATGGACCGCAGAGGGGGACTTGGTGTCCAGTAGATGTGGCAATGACCTGTGTGTTCTTCCTGTTGCAGTGGGACGTGGAGGATCCCGTGACTGTCCCTTTGGCAACAATGTCGGTTGTGTTCACCTTCATCTTTGTGCTAGAGGTAATCCTAAGGAGTCCGCCGGCTCTGGGGGGAACGGGGGAGTTGTGGGCAGTTTTAAAGTAAGTCAGTGTGCCCTTTTGATGGCGATGACTTTCGCCTCCATGTCTCATCGCCTTTGATGGCTCTGGAGGCAGCGAGGCTGGCGGCGGGGGAGCGTGCTTGTGGGGTACCTCCTCTTCTGGCTGTTCCGCTGAACTTGAACAAAGACTTCACTTAGGAATCCCAGTCTAACTACCGTTGCTTGTTGGGTCTGGATGTTTGTCTGTCCAGCTCTGTGAGCTCAACTATGTAGAGCTAACCATCCAAGCCACTGTAGTCCAAGGCTTCAAATTACAGTGTGGTGGCAAAGTGAACACTGGCTCAGCCAGGATTATTTTAACACACGGTCCATACAAGATCACTTTCCAACCCCATCCACGGTCTTTGAAAGACAGAAGCACCCTGTACTGGCTGGTGCTTCTGAAATATCTATGTTCTTTTACTTGAGAAAGAAGAATGTCCTGCTGTCAGAACAGTCGTCGAATGAGGAGAAAAGAGCATGGAGAATATAGATTTGTAACCTACTTAGCTTTGAAAATAAAAACGTATACATTAATAATTAACTGTTTATTACATCTTTAAAAAATAGAATGTGACTCAAGTTAAGAGATTTAAATATGGGCGGAACACTCATCCTGTACTTATTCTCCTCATTATTTTTCTCCAGGTTACAATGAAGATCATAGCCATGTCACCTGCAGGCTTCTGGCAGAGCAGGAGAAATCGATACGACCTCCTGGTGACGTCCCTCGGAGTGGTGTGGGTGGTGCTCCACTTCGCCCTCCTGGTAGGTACACACTTGGGCTTTGAGCTGGTGTCTCCAGCTCAGCTTGGGACAGAGCTGTTCCCAGTCTCTCTTCCCTCCATGCCGTCCACTCCCACGTGTTAGATTAACTACAATCCAACTTTGGTTGTGATCAACCCTCAGGCATGCTTGCACACACAAATACACATGAGCTTGTGTGCACATGCCCACGCTCTTCACATGGGCAGAACTTGGCCCTTCAAAGCCTGGAGTGTGCAAGCCAGAAAGAAAGACCTAAAGAGACTCTTCATTGAAAACTTCATTTTACCACAGGATCAAACCAAAGGGAGAGAGCAAAGGAAACTGAAAAAGAAATTAAGGCGCCTGTCCAAATTCACACAGCTGGTGGAAGAAGCCTCAGACTCTGTATTCTGAGCCTAAGTGTAGACTCCAACCCACTCCGTTACAAGCAATATTTTGCTATGTAATTCACAGGTACTTCCACGGCCGTAGTTCCTCCCAGAAACCTAGTTGACATTTCTCCAAAGCACCCCATTCTCCAGCTCTATGCCTAGGCCCTCACTATTTACCCAAAATGCTTTCATCTTTCATTTCAGTCTGAGTTTCAGCTCAAAATCTGCAGTCATGGGTATGCTTGGCCACGGTCTAGAGTGATCTTGTCCAGTAGGAATAAAACGTGGCCCTAGATGCCACTTGAATTTTTCTAGGAGAAACTGAAGAAGAATCAGATTTTGACTAGAGTTTAATATTTTCTAACTTACTCATATCCCATTTACAAAATATCATCATTTCAGCAGGTGAGCAACAGAGCAGAACTGATTAAATCAGTTATGTCCTTTTTCTTGGCATGAAGTCTTGACGGTGGATTGCACATTCACAGCACACCCTCATACGCACCCGCCACATTTCCCATGTGTAATAACCACGTGTGACTGGTTGTGCCCATATTAGGCAGAGTGGATTTATTAGCTCTACCACTTTCCTGGCTTCATCCAGTTACATGTCTTTGGTGATCCTCTGTTCCTGCTCTCAGCTGGAGGGAGAGAGGGATGTCACTTCACCATCCACTTATTCCATAGAGGTGTTATACAGATCACATGAAATCATGCAAGGAAGCTTTTTCAAACTGTAAGGACTGCACCAACCCAGAAGGTGTTACTATAAATACCTTTTTTCTTGTTGTTCTCCCTTGACCCCAGCTGAAAGTAATATTATCAGTCGTCTCATTCCCGCATCCCCTTTAACACTAGGGGCCTGTCAAGACAGACGGACAATACATAGAGCCCAGGTGCCCCTCAGGCAGGCTTGCCTTAGTATGACATCATGGTGCCTTTGGCAGCAGGGACTGCTTTCCCTCAGTCACCTGGATTCATTTTTTTCAAACAATGGAGTTTTGAGCACACAGATGTGTATGGCACTGTGGTAGGATTGAGCAGAATGTAATGAGCAAAACAATGTCAGTTGCTGCCCTTGTAAAGCTCATACCCTAGAAAGCTAGGTAGCCACCGCATGCTCAGTGAGAATCACAATGTGCCCCGGTGGGGTGGGGGGTCAGGGTGGGGGGCAGCCTGTGTTCCTGGGACAGCAGGAGTGGGAGGCAGCTTCATGGGAGAGGTCTGGAGCTCAGGGTGATGGGCGCCATCTGGAGGAGGGAGAACATTTTGGGCAGCCGGGCCTGTGATGAGGGTGCAGGAGCTGGAAGAAGGAAAGCTTGTGTGGGGGGAGGTTAGAAGGAGCAGGAGCGGCCTGGTAAGATTTGCATGGGCAGGAAGGAGTCAGTCTGCCCAGGACCTTGTGCTCCAGGTGAGAAAGCACCAGATGGCATCCTGGAAGCTGTTAGTGGTCATTGATTTTGGAACAAGAGGAAGACAGTAGACCCTGAGCTAGCATGGAAGGAAGAGGCAGCAAAGCCCATGGTTTTGCCTCTCTAGTCAGATTTGTAACTAAAAGCTTGACAGTCCCAGAAGAATGGAGTAGGTTCCCTAATCCCAGATGTCTGCAGAGAGGAAAATCTGAGCCACAAAGACCAACCTGCCTGTTCTGCTTGACTGCTTTTGTTCTTGTCCAGGAACCTCTGGCCCTGGGAGGTGCCCTTTCCCTGCCATAGCTTGTAGGGGACTTCTGGGAAGGAAGGTGCAGTCCTTGTCCACAGTCCAAAAATGCTGTGTGCACATTCCTTGGCATGCACCTCCCCAGGACTCTCACTGGACCCCCTTCCCGAGGACCCATCTGTGACTGTTGTCACTTGGCTGGGCAGCCTCCTGGAGAACAGTCATGCTTTGGCACCAGCTGAATGTCAAGGTTGTTATCACAGTGGCAGCCAGCGGGATCTTAGCTCTTCAGATGCAGCCTTCTTAGTCATAAGGCAGAGTCATCTCCTGCTCTCATCATACCCTTGGAGGAAGAGCAGGGTGTGTTTCTGAGCCAGGGACTTCTCTAAGTCAACTTGGACTGGTGAATGTGTGGCTGGTCTTCAGAGAGGACTGTGCCTGCGGTCACCTTTCCAACATCAGTGTTCTCTCTTTGCTGGGACCCTTTTATGTCATGTCCCACTTGACTATCTCGTGTTGCATGGTTACCCTCTGTTTCTTACACCCTGTCCTCAAAAGAGCCAGTCACTGTTTTATGTACAATAAATTTTGAAATACGGAAATTAGCTGAGCGAAACAGACCCCCAAGTTTTATTTGAGATTTGATTTCACATCTAATATTTATTCATGAGTTGTGGGTGGCGACCTTTTCTGCACCTTTTTTAGATAAATTTCTTAGGAGAAATTTCACCTTCTATTAAACTAATTATTCAGTAGGCTTCACAGAAGACTTAAAATGAAAAATGGAATGGAAACAAGATCTTTTGTGCAAATGACGAAAGCTGACTTCTGTTTCCATTTCAGAACGCCTATACCTACATGATGGGTGCCTGTGTCATCGTCTTCAGGTTTTTCTCCATCTGTGGAAAGCATGTGAGTATGTCACGGAGAATCCTGGCGAGGGATGGGTGCAACTCGGTCGTAGAGCACTTGCCTAGCACACGTGAGGCCCTCGTTCTTCCCCCGCACCCCAGAGGGGGAAAAAAATCCTTGCAAAAATCACATAGGCAATGAAGAAAAAGTGGCCCCCTGGCTTCAGCTGTCCAGGGTGATAGGGCTGCAGTCAACAACTAGAAATCACAAAGTCAAGGTTAACAGTTAAATGTTAAATCAGTAGCTTAATTATCTTGTGATGTCTCTTGCCATTTATATTGCTTAATTTATTCTTCATATTTGCTAAATAAACTCAATCATCAGTTAAAAATGCCAGCCATAAACACAAAAACCAATGGTCATTAAAATGTCTTTATTTTATTTTTTTATTTTAAATTGAGTAACTTTGCTGCAGAGAAAACTAATATTTAATGACAGCTATAACTCCACAGTTCTAAATCTCTTTATATTCTTTGTTCCTGTTTGTGCATACATTCTATTTGTAAGTTTTCATTTTTTAGAAAAAGTTTTGCTTCTAACATTATTTTATATATGCATTCTGTAAATCCACGTAATCAAT
Organism: Callospermophilus lateralis; assembly: GCF_048772815.1. Taxonomy (NCBI): domain Eukaryota; kingdom Metazoa; phylum Chordata; class Mammalia; order Rodentia; family Sciuridae; genus Callospermophilus; species Callospermophilus lateralis. Next base: position 101,743,749 of record NC_135316.1, on the reverse strand, counting down.
ATACTTAATATTTGATGATTATGTAGTATTATACCACTATTTAGGTTTGCTTTTGTGAAAGCAAGCCAAGTCTACTAGATATTGACCAAAAACGCATCGTCCTTATAGAGAGAGAACAGGGGCTCAAGAGAAGAGAAATGGAAGACGGGAAAGTTTGGGTTGTTACTTTTATTAACCTGACAGAAGAGACTTTAACCGTTTGAAATATGAATGGAATTCTCAGTGCCTGACAGGTTTTTAATAACTTTTAGAGTTCACACCCACTAGGAAGCAGGGCACAGTGGCACATGCCTATCATCCCAGTGGCTCAAGAGGCTGATGCAGGAGGATCACAAATTCAAAGTCAAACTCAGCAACTTATTGAGGCCTTACGTAACTCAGGGAGACCCTGTCTCTAAATAAAATATAAAAGAGGGGGCTAGGGATGTGGCTCCATTGTTAAGTGTCCCTGGGTTCAATCCCTGATACCAAATAAATAAGTAAATAAATAATACCTGCGAGGAAGCCGCTTTCCCGTGATTCTCCTGGAGTCGCTCAGGAGCCAGCCGCCCTCACATTGCTCTCCCGCAGGTCCTGCTGGGCTTCTGGGTTAACTGCTCTCTTCCTTCTCTCCGGCCCCCATCAAGGTGACTCTGAAGATGCTGCTCCTGACGGTGGTCGTCAGCATGTACAAAAGCTTCTTTATCATCGTGGGGATGTTCCTCCTGCTGCTCTGCTACGCCTTTGCCGGCGTCGTTCTGTTTGGTACCGTGAAATATGGAGAGAACATTAACAGGTTGGTTTGCAGCTATCTTTCTGTTTGTTTATCAAGCAAACGTGTTTGTCTATTAAAGACCTGGGGGTGGTAGGGAAGGAAAGCAATCAGTTGGAAATCAAAATAAAATAATAGCCAAGATGATAGCCAAAATGACATTTTCCCAATTGAACAAGGTATGCATGTTTGGTTTAGAAATCTTACAAAATTCAGAATAAAAGCAGTCGAAATGAACCCATAATCCTACCAACATGAATAACCAGTCCTAATCCCAGCCCTTTTTCTATCCATGTATTGTGAAAAAATTCTATGTTTTGGATGAAACTATCTTAAGGTGGATTTCTTTTTTAGCAAAATATGGCAAATTAGAAACCCCAAGATGATTTTTATGTATTAAAAGTGATCTTGAATTTTATGGGAGCATGTCATTTTTTTTAAGGTCCTTACACAGCAAAGTATATACAAACATGCTTTTGGTTTGTTTTTGGTTTTGGTACTAGGGATTCAACCCAGGAGTGCTTAATCATGGAGCCACATCCCAGACCTTTTTATTTATTTATTATTTTTTTATTTTGAGACAGGGTCTCACCAAGTTACTCAGGGCCTCAAAGTCCAACTCAGCAACTTATTGAGGCTGGCTTTGAACTTGCAATCCCCCTGCCTCAGCTTCCCGAGCTGCTAGGATCACAGGCGTGCACCATGGTGTCCAGCACAAATATGCTCTGGTGAAGAAATCGTTATTTGATTCATCAGTGCTCCCCCCTTTTATACCATAGTCCAAGTGAAAGAAGGACTCACTGGTAGTAGCGAAAGCTGCTCACTCGGTCGTTCTAGATGAAAGTCAGGAAATCAGTGGCCATGCCGGTGTTGGTATAGTCACATGTCTATACTTGCAGGCAAGTATAAATGGCAACAAGAGGGTATGACCTGTTTTGGTGGTGACAAACCATACTACTTCATGACAAACCATATTATTCACATTCTGTTGTTGTTGTTTTCCTAAATTAGGCATGCAAATTTTTCTTCAGCTGGAAAAGCTATTACTGTACTATTCCGAATTGTCACAGGTGAAGACTGGAACAAAATCATGCATGATTGTATGGTAAATATCTCCTCATCGTTATCTGAACCTGCACTTAGAATCAGCGTAGTACCTTTGGCAATGCAACACTGGTGGTATGGTCCTTGTTAAGACCTTGTATAATTCTACATATCCTGGCCTTTTGGTCCATAAATTGCATTCTTTTACATTGCAATGTAAATACAGGGGTAAATAATCAACTGAACTCGAACTTGTAGTTCCAGTCAACAAATATTCCTTATATGAACATTGTTCTGTCCCTCCTACCTTTAACATCTTGGCAGTCCACGAGGCGAGTGCCACTTCTTTAATATAATGCAACAACAGATATTGAATTCACTGAGCCCCTAGTTCATCCTGGGCCATGGGGTAGGTGCTAGGTCTTCACCAAGTCCAGGGTGTCTTCAAGCAGCCAAGGCCAATGGCTCTGATCACTCTTCCTTTGGTATCCTGCCTCATCTGGGATAGTTCACCATCATTTGCTGGTCTCAGTTTATGCCTCGGTTCCTTTAGATATTTTGCCCCCAAAGTTGCATATGGTCTTACAACCCTATTTCTCCATTGCAGCAAATATCACAACTCTAGAAAATTATTGGATGGAATTATTTAATTTCACCTCCTTCTTACCTTCCAGATCAATGCTATCCTGTAGAAATTTCTGCAGTGTTAGAAATCTGTACTGTCCCATTCAGGAAACCATTAGCAATATGTCTACTGAGCAATTGAAATAGGACTAGTGTAACCTAGAAATTGAATTTTATATTTAATTTTATTTTATGTAAATTAGCATAAATTTATTCAAATTACCATATGGAGCTGGTGGTCCTGATGTTACACCATTCCATGAAGACTGTTGGTAGCATCAAGGGACAGGGCTTATGTCTTCCTTACTAGTTTATCTCCAACATTTGATACAAGCCTAGCATATAATAAAAACTAGAGAACTTCATGCATTAAAAATGGAGACAGGATTTACCAAATCAAATATAACCCAAGGCAGAATTGAATAAATTCTAAATAAAAGTGCCAGCAGGATGCAGTGGGAATATAGAAGAAAAAGCTGAAAGACACCAGGACCATTTCTCAGGGGTGTTGGCATTTTAATGGGCCCCTAAATATGATAACCTGAATCTTAGGGTATACCCTGTAAAGATGCCCCAGGAAGGTGGATTACTCCTTATGCAATTTGAATGTGAACTTGCTATAGATAGTCTACCTTCTTAGATCTTAACCCATTACTTAAGTTAGGAACTTTTCAAATGCATTTTTATTTGACTTTCTGTGATTCAGTTACAGTGTCTACTGACCACTTGGATCCAGTGGAGGTAGCAGAAAGAATATCTAGTGGAGGAAACTGGTTCATTTTTATTGAGCTCCTAACAATGACAATGAACTTGAGATTCCCTAAGACTGAAAGCATAGTGCAAGTGAAATATTCTTTCACTCCGCTGTGGATGACGTACCCAGTGTACATGACTTTTGCACAATGACTTTGTAACTTATTACAATCTATCTGGTTAGAAATATGTTCACTAACTCCTGTCAGCAGACATTAGGATCCTCTTCTCTCACTCTCCCCCTCCTCCCCACAGGTTCAGCCCCCATTTTGCACTCCAGATGAGTTCACCTACTGGGCGACGGACTGTGGGAATTATGCGGGAGCACTTATGTACTTCTGTTCATTTTATGTCATCATCGCCTACATCATGCTAAACCTGCTTGTAGGTAGGTGACGTCCACTGAGTGTTTTTCATCTACTTCAACTCAGGTACTTACATAATTAGGTACAATTTTCAAGTAATTATCCTGGATTGCTTGGGGCGGGTGTTTTATGGCATTAATTATAATTTGGTGCCTCTCAATCCAGAAGCTGGAAAGACCTTTCAAAGGCAAGTAATGACAGTTGATTGCAATTTCAAGGATTAGACTATTTGTTATGATCACTGATTTCAAAAGAGCTCTCCCCATGAACTGAGTTGAACAAATATTGGGAACAAATGGAAGGAGGCTACCTTCATGGCCTCGAAATATCACACTTTTGTTTTTAAAAATACATGTTGTTCACCTAGCTTTGGGGCCACCCAGACCCCAAAATGGCCTTTAAGAACCACCCTGGAACTCTCAACTCAGAGTGGCAGCCAGCTGGCTCAAAGGTCCATATGCACAGAAGTGTGTTTGTACCCAGGACCCTCGTGTTTTGGAAAGGCAAGAGCTGGATAAATAGCTCAATCCAAGTGTGAAGCATGCCAACTTGGAAAACCTTACTAAAAGCATTTTCAAATTTTAGCTTTATTATGTGGGTGATAAGAGTCATTATTTAGAATAGCGGTTTGACTTTTTCTGAAAAAAAAAAAAAGAAAAACATAATTCTGTCATTGTCAAACTTCTGAATTTTTTTTTTTACTTTTTTTTAGCTATAATTGTAGAGAACTTCTCCTTGTTTTATTCCACCGAGGAGGATCAGCTTCTGAGTTATAATGATCTTCGCCACTTTCAAATTATATGGAATATGGTGGATGATAAAAGGGAGGTAAGAGAGTGGGTTTGACCTCAGGTCCCACCCCACAGAGGCCTGCTGATGTGTCACAGATGTTTAAGTCATCCTGTGGTTGGCCATTGACACATGTTGGATTCTGAATGGCCGTTGGCAGCCTGCAGAAAGCTGTCACTGACCATTCAGCCCAGCATGCCAGGAGGGAGAGGGGAAGAACAGTAGTTTCTCCTCATGTGCTCTCCAAGCATGGGCCTTCTCTTTAAACTTTCATAGGGTTGGCAAGGGAGGATCAGCCTTGGGCTCAGGGCAGGAGAAGGGGTGGCATTGAAACCACCAAAAACACATATTTTACAGGGTCACAATCACCTCAGCCCCCAGCCACCATCCTGATTAAAACTACAAAGGAGTTACATGTGGAATCCAGAAGTGTTCTTTTGAGCTACTTCTGAGTTGTTATGTGACTGTTTTAACCATAAGACATAGACAAAGTTTCATCCTTAGCCAAAACGGCAGCAGGTTCTTCTTCCTCCTCCTGGACCGAGTTGAACAAAGATTCTTCTTTCCTTCTTCCTCTTCCCACTTCTCTTCCCTTTCATCTTAACAAATGTTCAGGCACAGACCTAGACACTGATGGAAGGCCCTGTGCTTACAGAGATTCTGTTTTCCTAGGGAGAAGCAAAGAAGAAAAGGTGAGCTGAATTATTATTCATAGTAGGGTTTAGCATCCCTAGTCCAAAAATCCAAACAAATATATTATGTATTTAGACTTGAGTCTAATTCCCAAGATATCTATCTTATTATACAGGTTATACTGATATTTCCAAATCTGAAAAAAAAATCCCAAATTTGAAACCCTTCTGGTATCAAGCACTTTGGATAAGTGATACTCAATCTGTGATATTTCAGGAAGTCATAAGTACTTGGAAGAAGGTAAAATGGCACAGTGGCAGAGCCAGGGCAGATAATTTAGCAGGGATGGTCATGCAGGTCCATCTGAGGAGCTAAAATGTAACCTATTAAAACCAAGGGATAGGAAAATCTGAGGAAGATACAAAAGTAGTTTGAGAAATAGTTGATGGAGAGCACAATGACCAATGAGGCAAGCAGGCCTTATAAATGAGGGGTTCTGGACTCTGGCCAGGGCCTGCCTGGGCAGTACACAGCCCTCTCCACCCCTCTTTGTTCTCTTCATTCTTTGGCAGCCCCCCAGCCTGGGCTCCACTCCCTTGGGATCTTTCTTCTAAAAGAGTGACATACGCATGGGGCACCGGCCCAGCTCTGCGTCCTCTTGTACCTGCATGACAGCTGGTCATCTATGGAAGCCTGCTTTCATCTAATTCACTTAGGGAAGACTATACCCCCATTCACACTGAGATGCCACCTACTGGCAGGAAGCCATGGGTTACCAGTGTCCATCCAAAGACAGAGCCAGGGCTGGTGTAGTACGGTGTGGAGCCCAGAAGGTAGCCATACTTTTAGAGTCTCGGGATCCAGATCTGTTCTGACCAGAAGGAGGGCAGAGCTGGGAGCTTCCTTATCTTGAATGCAGGTGTTTCAGTCATGGAGAAATCCCTGATTTCAATGCAAGAACAACTTGTAATAAATGTTAACAAGTCCAGCAACTCAGTCATACATGTGGGCACTGCCCCAGTGTTTGGTGGGAGGGCGTTGCTGGGTGTGGGTAGGGGAGCAGGGCTGGCTGAGTCACGAGTTCTAAGCATTGGCTCCAGGGGAAGAGAGGGGGGCTTTCCACCCTCCAGAGCTGCGAAGGCTGCAATGGGATCCTATAGGACTGGAGAGCCCCCGCAGAAGCTCCTGCTCAGGTGTTCATCCCGGGCTCTCCTCAGTGCCCCTACGCCACCCAGCCTCCAAGGAGGCCCACAGCTTTCTTCCTGCCTGGTGGTAATGATGCCACATTTTGAGGAATAGCTCCTGCATCTTGTTTTTTGACGATTGTATTCACAAGCCCGTGAAGAGACCCCACGGACCCCCGGGGCCTGCCCATGACTCACCAGCACTGTGCTCTGCCACCCAGGGCGTGATCCCCACGTTCCGCGTGAAGTTCCTGCTGCGGCTGCTGCGCGGGAGGCTGGAGGTGGACCTTGACAAGGACAAGCTCCTGTTTAAGCACATGTGCTACGAGATGGAGCGGCTGCACAACGGTGGCGACGTCACTTTCCACGACGTCCTGAGGTACCAGGCGGGTTTCAAAGCGCAGGGCACAGCACTGAGCCCAGTCCAAGACTCAGCTGTAACTCTCAGGGGACTTGTGAATGCAATCATCAAGGACATGCAAAGCCTGGCATGGCACACCGCCACGGTTATAAAGTAGGGTGACTCTTCCAGGAGTGAAGTGCACCTCACAAGGGAGAGGGGGGAAGCCGTGGCCTGACATCCCAGAAGGGACAGGGAGAGGGACCTGGGAGAGTACAGTCCCACCTTCATTCTGCAATGAGGGAGGTGTCCTGAAAGTTATGGGACTTGCTCGTGGTCACCTGGCTCCATGGCAGAGCTAGTGCTAGAATGCAGCTCTTCTCACTCAGAAGGGTCACCTCCTCCTGGCCTGCTCCATAGCGATTGCCCATGACTGGTTGCACATTGCCTCTGGCCAATTGAACACTTCATTTTCCAGGCATTTAATGAGCACCCAGTCAAAGGGCCAAACTGAGATCTTGCCTTTCCTGCTCATCTCTGAGAGGTGTCCTGTTGGTTTCCTGGGCTGCTGTAACAACATAGCATCAACCAAGTGGCTTAAAGCATACAGTTTATTGTCTCATGTTCTGGAGGCTGGAAGTCTGAGATCAAGCTGTTGGCAGGGCTGGTGGGGGGAATCTGTTCCAGAACTCCCCCTGAGCTTCCGGTGGTTTCCTGCCAAGTTTTAGTTTGTGGAAGCAGCACCCCAATCTCCACCTTGATGTTAAAATGGTGTTCTCCGTGTGTGTGTGTGTGTGTGTTTGTGTGTGTGTGTCTCCTTTTATAAGGACCCTAGTCACATTGGATTAAGTGCTCAGCCTACCCTAGTATAACCTCACCTTAGCTCAGTGCATCTCTTGTGACTCTTTGCTTAGTACCTCGTGAGGTACTAGGGATTAAGGCCCCAACACACCTATCTTGGGGAGAAATATTCAACCCATAACAGCTTCTTAAATAGGATCCCATAAATAAAAATTCGGAAGCCTACAACTTGCAGGAGAAAGCAAATATGTTTTTATTTTCAACACTCACTCCCTGAAATATAGCATTTTCTTCATGATGAATGTAGGCAAAAAACCACGGCAGCATTAACAATACCTACATCTTTGTCATCAGTAGAAATCATCGAAATTTTCAGGGCATGTTATGACTGCCTTGGCTGGCTTCTTAAAATATCCTAATACTTCTAAGTTACAGTAGTCATTTGACCTCAGCTAGGTTTTACTATTTAATGGAGAAATAAAGACAGATTTATGTGACTATACCACCACCTTTGTAAAGAAACTAATTCGAGAAATGTATTTCAGTACAGTTGGTTTCCTTGTAATACTGTGTTTGACTCGCAGTAGCTATGTAGGTCACATTGAAGTACCTGACAAATTAGATGGGTGCAGTGTCACAAATTTGGAGAGCACCCTATGATACAGAAATACACTTGTGGCTCGAAGATGAAAAGAGTTCAGATCAGAACAGGAAGGGCCTGGGGAAAGTTCTCTCCATTTTACCATTCACTCTTCAGATCTTCCAGGAACAAGTTTAAAAGGCAGGAAAAAAAAGAAAAAAAACAGGATAGAAAATAGGTGTGAATAACAGGCTGTCATTTCTCTCAGAACGTCACTTAGTCTTTCCTCCCACGGACAAATTGTTTTTAGGTTGAACGTGAAGCACATAGACATACTGTTGCCATTAATATTAGCATTCAACCTGTGTTCGTCAGCTCTTCATGGCTGTGACAAAATATCTGACTTAAGTTGAGGGAGAAAGATTTTGGGGGTTCATGATTTACGACCAAATCAGTAGTGGTGGTGGCCTCCCTGTCCTCTAGCCCGGTGTCTGACACAGTCAAGCAATGCTGGGTTCTCAATCCATCCTCCGTGGTGGGAAAAGACTTTGCAAAGAAGAGAAGGCCAATGACCCGTGCTTGTGAGGACCTCCATTCTGTGATTTGGTGGCCCTGAGCTCCCAGCAGGGCAGTGAGTTGCACCAGAGCCTGCTGCATGACAGGGCTGTGTTCTCCTTGAGTCGTGGACCCGGGTCCTGATGCGGTGATTGCCTTCTTGCCCTCAGGCCCCAGTGGAACGCGTCAGCCCTGTTGACCTCACTTACTACTCTTTGGGCACAGCCAGCTGAGGGCTAAATGGGGGTGAACACTGCCCTGCTGTGTATTCTCTAAAATCCAAAAAGAAGATACAGAGGGATGTGCGAGATTGATAACGAGGGAAACGGGGTGGGGCATGCATGAGGCACAGCCGAGGTATTAACCAGCTCTGATAGAGCCAACTGTGAAGGAAGTATGGAGAGAGCAGGCCTCCTCAGGAAACGTTCTGGAGTCTGATTCCACAGCTGGGGAGCCAGACCGTCACCTACCGTGTGTCTTCGTTGTATAAGCTCTTAGATGGCACTTGCTACTACAAAGATCACACATTTTAACTCACGGCCTCACTCAGTAAGGTGGGTACCATGACCGTCCTCATTTAGAGACGGGGAAGGGAGATGCAGAGGTGACATCACAGCCCAAGCTACCCAGCTGTTAAGGGGTGGCATCCCACACAACCCCCGTGGGCTTGGTGATATGCTGCCTGGGTCTGCAGACCTCTGAGGGCCTGAGCCAAGGTGAGGAGACCTGTCTGCTCTCGTGCTCCCCCAGCATGCTGTCCTACCGCTCAGTGGACATCCGCAAGAGCCTGCAGCTGGAGGAGCTCCTGGCGCGGGAGCAGCTGGAGTACACCATCGAGGAGGAGGTGGCCAAGCAGACCATCCGCATGTGGCTGAAGAAGTGTCTCAAGCGCATCCGGGCTGTGAGTGAGCCACAGCGCCTGGGTTGGGTCCCCGTCCTGGCAGAGAAGGAGGGTCAGAGGCAAGAGCTCCACGAGTCACAGGCACTCCTGTGACTAGCCTGCCGCTCCTTGAGAACGTGTCACTTGCAGCCACCTCAGCTCCAGTCCAAGCTCAGCCTCATTCCCTTCAGTGGTCCATAACACGTTTCAAATGAACCCCATTTTCATAATGTAACATGAAGATTTAAATAGCAGTTTATAGGTATTAAAATATTTACAAACTCAACTGCACAAAACTCCAAAATATCTACTGAGACTGAGTTTACTACTTTCAAATTGCTGCTAAAAATCCCAACATACCCTTGGTGGTGGTGTTAGGTCTATAAAGATCACCTCTCGTGGACTCTTACTGATCCGTTTATAGCTGCCCAGAATATAAGCTTATGCAAGTCTCTAACTCATAAATGAATGAACATATCCTGTGTGGGCGTATGCTGTGTTTTTGTTTTTGTTTTTTGTGGTACTAGGGATTAAACCTTGGACTGCTCTACCACTGAGCTACATCCACAACTCTTTCATCTTTTATTTTGAGACAGGGTCTTGCTAAGTTGTTGAGGCTGGCCTCAAATTTGTGTGGTCCTCTGGCCTCAGACTCCTGAATCATTGGGATTTCAGGCATGCACCTATATACCTGGCCATATAAGACATTTTTTTTTAAATACTGCTCTTCAGAACAACATCAACTGCAGAAACATGCATTTCTATGGAGGAGAAAAGGTCCCCAGAGAAAAGAAACCATCACCTCCTTGGGCGAGGCCAACTGCCCTCTGCTGCTCTGGCACAGCTGGCCAGTGATGCGGGAGGCAGGGAGTCCTGGCTTCAGTGTAGGCCAAGACAGACAGGCCTGCAGGATTGCTACTGGCAGGTCTGTGGAATCCAGAACCAAAACCAAAACACCCACCCAGTTCTCAGCTGCTTACAACTTGCAGGAAAGGGAAAACTGGCACCAGTTTAATGAGCACAGAATAAAATCAGAAGGGAAAATCGGAACACAAAGAAAAAACATAAGCTAGTATCAATGAACAACAGGTCAATTGTCATGCAAATGAAAAGACAGGCAAAGCATTTCCTCAGTATCAAAGCCCTCCTTTCTATCAGTCTACCCGGTCCTTGAAACAACTTCATGGTTTGGAAATTCTTAGGAGGTCACCAACCCTACAGATCTTTGGAGAGGGGAGGAGAGAGGGACTGGCATGTGGGGCAGGGAGGCTGGGCTCATTTTTCTGTTACTGAAGGAACGTTTCTTCCCACAGAAACAGCAGCAGTCCTGCAGCATCATCCACAGCCTGAGAGAGAGCCAGCAGCAAGAGCTGAGCCGCTTCCTGAACCCTCCCAGCATCGAGACCACCCAGCCAAGTGAGGACACCACTGCCAACAGCCAGGATCCTAACATGCCACCCAAGGTAGGACCTGTGGACCGGACGAGGTTTGTGGCTTTGCCATTCAGGAGTCTGTTGTGGCTATTCAAAAGGTTTTTTTTTGTCCGATAGGTTAGTTCAATTCCTGTCACTACGACAAGATACCTGAGATAATCAACTTAGAAAAAGTGAAGGTTTATTTTGACTCACAGGTTTGGAGATTTTAACCCACGGGGTAGTTGGCTCTATCTCTTTGGGCAGCACATCCTGGTGGAGGATGGGAGTTCATGGCAGCTAGGAAGAGGAGGCCATAGTCCCAACTGACATACCCCATGACCTGACTCCCCTCCACTAGGCCCCCTCCTAGAGGTTCCACCACCTCTGGACAGCGCCACAGGCTGGGGGCCAAGCCTTCCCCACATAGCGGGCATTCAAGACCTGAACTGAAGCATGTAGATACTAAAAAATGCGAATGCCCTGAATTTAATAATGCTGGGCTTTTAAATTTGTTTTCTGGGTTTTGTTTCAATTTTGCCTAAAGAGTTAGTTTCGTCTCTGAGCTGAATTTGAGCCTGGAGAGATCACGTGCCTCAGAGGAGCATGGTTTACCTGGAGCTGTAGCCTGAAGGTTTTCTTCCCCTTGTTAAGGCATAGAAATTTGCACTCCAGTCAGTGTAAATGTTTGCACGTGTCTTTCAACCTCCTTCTCTGCTGATCAGACTCATAGAGGGTTTCTTCTTCTTAGCTGGGTATCTGAGAAGCACCTGCCACTCAGGAAGATGGCTTGAGGAGCTTCTCTCCTAAAACACCAGATATCTTCATTTCTACACTCAAATCTACACGTCTATAAAACATCACAGGCATCATCAGTATCCTGGAAAGCCCTGTCTGTGTGAGACACAGCTGGCAGGGGCTTCCTGCTCCTTTATGAGGTCCCAATTATGATTTGCAGTTAACCACATGGAGTCTGTTCAGCCTTCTGCACAGAGACCCCCAGCTTGTGGTGGGTAGCGGCACAATCACGGGCCAAGATCTGACCTGAAGCCTAAGGCCCCAGGGCCTGGCGGGAGGCTCCAAGAGGCCCTCTCTGGCCCTAGCTGTGTCATGTGGATTTCATATTGTTGGCTCCCTCATGTATTCCAAAATAGCAAGAAGGTCCAGAGGTTCCCAACACATAGAGATGAGAAATCCTTGAGCAGATTAGACAGAAATGCGGAATACCCTGATTCACCATCACACCCTGTACACATGAACTGAATTATCATTCGCATCCCATATGTATGTACAAATATCGTCAACCAAACATGTTTAAAAAACAAGAGCCATAACTTCCTTTAGTACCCCATAAATATGCATGAATATTGTGTGTCAAGTGAAAATATCTTGAAAAAGTCACGACTGCTGGATTCCTCTCCCACACAGACGAGCAGCCAGCAGCAGCTCCTGAGCCCCACTCTGTCCGATAGAGGAGGAAGTCGGCAGGATGCATCCGAGGCTGAGAAGCCCCAGAGGAAGGTTGGGCAGTGGTGTCGGCCCTCTGGTGGGTACATCAGCCACTTTGCCTTCAATGGGGACCTTTAACAGGCATTTACTCTCTCTGTGTACTTTGGGTCTTGAATTTCAAAATACAGGTTTGTATTAGTCAGCTCGCTCTTACTATAACCAATAACAGAGATAATCAACTTAAAAAGAAGAACAGTATATCTTGTCTTAGTTTTGGAGGTTTCATTCCATGACTAGTTGGCCCATTGCTTTGGAAGCTGTGGCAAGACCCCACATCATGGTGGGGACATGCATGCCGGGTGGAGGAAGTCATACACCCCGTCCCAGCCAAGCAGGAAGGGGTGGGGGTGAGGCTCAGTGGCAGAGCACTTAGCTAGCATGTGCAAGGCCCTGGATTTGTCCTTTAGCACTGAAAAGGGAAAAAGAGAGAAAGAAAAAAAGAGAGAGCTAAAGAGGAAGAGATTGGTGTCCCACAATCTCCTCCCAGGGCATGCTTCCAATTCCGTTAAGAGTCCCACTGGGGCCCACCCTTAAAGATTCCACCACCTTTCAATAGCACCCAGCTGAGGACCCAGCCTTTAGCCCATGGGCCTTTGTGGAACACTCTAGATCCAAACTATAGCAAAATCTATGTCTGATTATTTTCAAACAGTGAAACAATAAAAAAATGCATCCCCTTATCAAAAACAGTCTTCTCAAAACAACTTCTCTAAATGTAATGCCTTGGCTGTCCTTTTTACTGCCGTGGCTGAGAAGGCAGCTCCTGTTCTCAAAGTGAGATGGGTGGCAGCCAGGACCCAGAAAGGAAGGAGGAAGAGGTGTCCCAGGGCTGCCTGCATGCGCTCAAAGCATCTCACAGAGGGCGAAATTCATTTTCTCTTGGAGGGAATGGGCAGAGGTGATCACTCAGAAAATGACACAAAGTTCTCAAAAAAGACACAGGCCCTGCTTTACCTCAGCTGACATGGGTAGCTGTGCAGCTCACCGTCTTCACGGAGTCTGCCTTGCCTCAGTAGTAACGGTGATGATGACCACCACAGCACTCATGTAGTGCTTAGTGCATGCCTGGCACTGTCCCAGTGTGCTCCTTAGTTTCCCTCCTGGAATCTCACAGTTCTATTATTTTCAAATGTTTCGCCGATTAAGTGAAAGAATTTTCTTTTAAAGGAACATGGAAAACCAGTATAATTGATTCAGGCCACGGATGTCAGGAGAGCACTGCTAGGCACAGCCCCGTGTCCTCGGCACATGATTGTCACTTTAGAGAACTGAGCCCAGTAAAGTAGGGCTTCCTCCTGCCCTTTAACTGTGCCCAACTTCAGCCCATCCCAGGTGAGGAGGTGCAGGATGTGGGAAAGTCCTCGCAGCGTAGATATTCCACCAGGCGATGACAGTGAAACACCTTTTGGGGCGAGAGGTGTTCAGTGGTTCTTCACTAAAGTTGCTGCCAAAGACAACGTCCTGTTTCATATCCAGGAGTCTATCACTCAGGGATCAGAGATGACCTCGCTGTCCAAGGAAAGCCAGGAGCGATGGGAACAAGCCTGAGCAGGTGGCGGGGCCAGGACAGGCAGAGCCTGAAATCACGAGCTGAGTAGTTTCCACTTGCTCCTCCAGGCAGGTAGCAGCCTCTGAGCAAGATGTACCCTCAAGTCCGTGCTTATGGAGGTTGATGTGGCAGCAGTCCAGAGCAAATTGTCCCGGGCAGCACCCGGAGCAGGTTACGAGCTGGAGGCTGTAACAGTGATCTGGCCATGGTGTGATGGGACTGTGCTGAGGCCTGGGCACTTCAGGGACAGATTGGAAAGCAGCTCTGGGGGAGAATGTGCCATCTCCCAAATTCACTTAATGTCAAAAATGCCTCCCTCCAGTGGTCTGTGCCCACAAGACCCCAAAGACAAATGGTGATGCAAGAGCCCCTGGGGACGTGCTGAGTTTGTGAAGCGGAAGAGAAAGCAACGAGCATTTTAAGGGGACGCTAACAATGCACGAAGTGTCCTGCTATGCACTCTGAGGTCATCCCACATCATCTGTTTGAATCTTCACATAGTGCAAGGGGGCATTTGCATTCTCTTCCTTTCACAAAGGAGGAAACTGTTGGAGGTGTGCACTTGACTGTGGGGACCCTAAGTGACATCTCTCCTTGCACACCCTCACCATGTCCCTTCTTACCATCCACGACACTATCCTTTCTTTCCCTTTATTTATTTTTTCTTTACATGCATATGCTAACGAGCACCAGCTCACACATTTCTATGACACTCCTGTTTACCCAGATTGGAACTCTTAGTGATTTTCTGGTTTTCATAATTATCCTGAAGTGACGGGGCAAGCCCCATATTTTTTTAAGTGTGATTATTAGTGGTCCATGAGTACAATTTACAAATAAGAGTATAAAGAATCAAATGCTGAAAAGGTTTCTCTCTCAACATCTGAGGACAGGACTTAGGAGCCGAAAGCGTTGCAGAAGGAATGTTGTGTGTTCTAGAAAGGGCTGCCGCAGGGAAGCTGTCCCAAGTTGCTCACAGGACTCTTTGCTAATTCCACAGACCCCAGTCTACCAAGCCAGCCACCACCTGCTGTCACCTTCCCGTGTGGAGAGAGGATCAAAATGAAATCTGTGGTGTGCAAGATGAATCCTGTGACGGACGCAGCCTCCTGTGGCTCTGAGGTGAAGAAGTGGTGGACGAGGCAGCTGACGGTGGAGAGTGACGAGAGCGGAGATGACCTTCTGGATGTCTAGGTGCAAAGTAGTACAGAAGGAGTTCTAGCAGGCAGAGGGGAAGACTGCTTTCTCGTATTTTCATGTCGTGTCCAGTGGGCAGCCCATATTTGATATATAATTTAATTCCAACTGGGCGGAAGATATTCTTAATTGGTTTTCTTCCTGCCACACGAAGGCATAAAAATCAGTCTGTCAAAGCTGTGTTTGATGGATTATCATCATATATCCGAGAAAAATTGGGGCTGGGAGTATAGCTCAGTGGTAGAGCACTCGCCTGGGATTCATGAGGCTTTAGGCTAGATCTCCGGCAGTACAAAAACTAAAAAAAAAAAAAAAAGGAAAGAAAAGAAAGAAAATCTATATAATGACAGTATTGATGATATTAGAAACTATACCAACAACATATGTAGATATTTAAAAATGTCATATATCGTCTCTGTAAACCAAGGCGTATCTTCATGTGTGCTCTTAGACATCATTACCCCCCTCCAAGAGTGCTAAGCCCAACGTGGCTGGTGTTTATGCTACAGGAGCCGTGGCTTCCTTCACTTTTTTCCACATTTCCACTAGAAGTACTTCTCTTGGGAGAATTTCTTATCAATGATTGATCTGAAAAGGTCAGCACCAAGCTCATGCCTAAATGATAGTAGTTTCACAAACTACAGATTCTGAATTTTAAAAAGACTCTTCTTTCTCTCATGTTATTTTTTTTAATATGCACAATATATTTGGAGGTCAGAACGGAAATTGATTTCTGCCTCCAGTTATTCTAAGACGATGTTGTCTGCTTCCAAGAAGACTGTATGTGCAGGTCCCGGGCAAACAAAGTGACCCTGAAGCTAAGTGGTTTAAAACAAACCAGTCAGCAAATCACTTGAGAGACACAGGGATGCAGAAATACCACGTTTCTTAAAAAGCCCTTAGGAACTGAGTTTCTCAAAAAAAGAGGAAATGTCTGCATGCATGACTTCGTCATTGGCTTCACTTCTCTGTTTTGCCATAAATCAACAGGGACATTCTGATGTGATCCCAACACAACAGTACTACGTTAGATTCCAAGTGAGTCCCCTGCTACCAAACCTCCTGTGGAAATAACGGTGCCATGCAAAATCTTACGCTGAATCCCCAGTTTTGGTACCCCACGAATTAACTGCATTTTTCTTCAACCATCAGTGGTCCATGTCCTCTGGGAAAACTAGAAATGCAAAACGATTACAAAGTGTTGTTGGGTTCTCGTGCTGGGTCAACCAAGTAGACATGAATCGGGGCCTTGATATTATTGATTGAAGATTTGCTGTTTAGGTTAATTTTAACAGACTGATTATCTAAGAATCCTTTCACTCCCACATCGTTTTATGATCTCTTTCTCTTTGTTGAACACTCTTCATGTAGCCAAATATCACATTTCTCTGAACCACAAATGTAACTTCGTGGTGACAGTGTATTGTTTATATGGTTCTTTGTGTGCGTGAGATAATGGGCAGCTAAGTCAGTGCAGCCACAAGGATTTTATTTGGTTTTATGTTCACTTGGAGTTTCCTTTTTGTACATAAAGAGGTAAAATAAATATTGGATTTGTAAAAGAATTTACACTAAATTGATCTTTTTTAAACCCTTTTCTTGTGTGTGGTGGGGAGCACTTGGTAGCTGGCACTTTGCAAACCCTGTCTTGAATATTCAGTCCATAATTGGTTGGCAAAAACTCTGACCCTGATAGTCATTTTAGCTCAATTCCCTGAGCCAGAATGTCCCTTTTATGTTTGTGCTGATAAGGCCGAATGCGTGCCATGGGCCTTCCAAACTCACAGTGATGCTGGGAAGGCAGGACCACGGCCAGGGCATAGGGCTGTGCTAGTGCTGGATAAAAACAAGGGTTTTCTCCTCGGTTCATCACACTTGAGTGATACAGCTTCATTCTCACAAAATGCTGAGCCTTCCTGCAACCTCTGTAATTGATGTTCAAGAGAACACCATTCATACCGCAGAGAATCGAGCACAGAATGGCAATGTACTTAAAGCCACAGCACCCTCCACATTCAGTTAGATGGAGCAGTGAAAGACTTCCCGCAGGGCCTCACCTCTGAAAATTTCCTGAAGCAGCAGAGCAGACGGCAAGTCAGAGGAGAGAGGTGCCACCCTGTTTAAAGTTTACCCCTCGATATGTGAACATGTGAATGCTTCAGTGATGCAGCAGGAGAGCTGAGGCCACATGTTCCCTGGGCCTTAGGGAAGCCTCCTGTCATCTTGCCACCCATTGCCTTTAATTAAGGGAATGTCAGTTCTAAGGGCACCAAAAAGCCTAAGGAGTGGAATATATGAGGCTGAGCTCCCAAGAGAGAAGAGACCACACATACGGTGCCCATATGGCAATTCAAGGGCGCTCAAAGGAACGGGCAGTACATAATGGCTGGGCTGGTGCCACTCACTCTGTTCTTGGTGGTGGTTCCAGACCAATTCCCATCAGCAGTGACTGACTGTTTGTGTCCTGCGCATGCTGAATAAGTAAGGGCACGTAGAAGAAAAACCACTATTCAATGCCTTGCATAAAAGCAGTTTCTAAGGCAGTCCATAATGTGTTTGCCTGTTTCTTTGTTGGAAGCAGCACAAGGTAGATCCATGGGTTTTAATACGTTGTCCAGCAATGGCACTCTTTCTCTAATAAACTCTTTCAAAGGATCCCAAAGCTCTAACTTAACCAAAGCAGAATATCCCTAGTGGAAGTTGGGGTAAAGAACCCCATTCACATGGCATCTTCTCACCTACTGTTATGAATTGTGTCCCCCAATGACATGGGGAAGTCCTAACCCCTGGCACGTGTGACTGTGACTTGTAAATAGGGTATTTGCAGAGGTGATGGGTCAAGTTATGATGAGGTCATAATGGAGTGGTGGGTCCTTAGTCCAATAATCCTGATGTCCATGTCAGAAGAGACACACAGGAAAAGAAGGCGCTGTGAACTCACAGGGAAGGCGCTATGTGAAGGCGAGGCAGAGACTGAGGAGCTGCTGGGACGAGCAGGACCTGGGGAAGGCCAGGAAGGGTCTGCCCCACAGGACGCAGAGCCTTGATTTTGGACTGAAGACCTACAGAATCATGACAGAAGGAATTCCCATGATTTCAAGCCACCCAGTTTTGTGACTCTTTATATAGCAGTCTTAGGAAACTAATGCACACTCCCAACTCACACCTGTCCCCAAAGATGGCCCAAACCATCCAGTACTCCAAGGAACACAGTTTGGAAACCACCCATCCATATAGATCAAAGATCGTGAGCTGGCAGTACGACAGATTTTTCAAATCCCGGATTTACTGGTTACTTTTTTTGTAATCTTGGATGGGTTTCATGCCCTCTCTGAGTTCAAATTCATAAGCTTGCTTAAAAAATAAAAAGACCAGAGAAGGAATTTACTCCCTTCACTTACTGGAGAGGCCCAGAGTCTGCTGGATGAGTTGGTTCTGAGCTGCTTGGGCCACATCCTCCGAATCATTAACTAGCTGTCTAACCTGCCTACCAGAATCACCAGCTGGCCCAGCGCCAGCCTTCTGCCTTCCCTGCTCAGGTCACAGTCAAGTTTGGAGTCTGCCTCAGTCTGATATTTTAAACAATGAGTTGATTTGGGGCCACTTTTTTTTTAAACGCAGTACAACTTCCACAGAGAGATTTTTTATAAAATGCCTTTTTGGCTCCACCCCTAAGATACACCCAAAAATTGTCTGTATGAGCTCTCTTTCTTCTTTCCTTTTCCTCTTCTTCTTTCAGCTTTTACAGAGGGTGACATCTGGGTAAAGAGATGGGGTTTGGTTTGGTTTGGTTTTAAAAAAGGGTCCTGAAACCTTAGTGTTCAGTTTACTGTGAGTCGTTCAAGTCTCTCCTAGTGAATCTGAGTCAGAAAAGGGTCTGACTTGGGTCCCTTGAGGGATGGAGGAACAGAAATACAGATGACAAGTCACGCACACCAGCTTGTGCTGGACGGGGCTGCAGGAAGCGCTCACCGCACCCCCCTCAGCCTTCCCTCTTGGCTGGGATGGTTGATCTTCCTAGGTCCTGCCAACCTTGAGACACAGTCCTTGACCAGTGGCTTCTGTGCTCACATCCTGCCCAGGCCTTTGCCTCAGAAGTTCCTCTCCATGATGCCAACATGCAGAGGGCATTGGGGCTGCAAAGGAGGACCCCAAATACAGCAAATGATGCTGGTTGTGGCGAGCTGCCTTACTTTCCCTTACCTTCTCATCAGTATAGCTCCGCCTTCCCGTCTCCCTGTTATGCATCCCCTGACTCAGAGAAGCAGATGTCCCTTCTCATGCTAAACTGCCACCTGCCATTCAGGCTCCATCCTTCCCCACTCCTGTTAGGAACTCCTCCCCCACAGACTTCTCCCTCCTTGGATCTTTGCTGAATGCCTTCCTCTTCAGAATCCCTGACAACGTCTGTTACTCCCTGGACCGGTCCCACTACTCACTACCCACTACCCTTTCTGCTTGGTCCATTCCAGATCCCTTGGCTGCCTTTGATGATCTTCTCCAACTGCAAGTTATTTCTAATCTTGAAGACCTCATATTTCCTGGATCCCACCCTCCTCACTCCCCCATCTCTGATTAACAATGAGGAAGCAGCTTATCAAATGATGTTTGGAATCTGTGGGGGGAAGAGTATGGAAGAGGGAGTCAGTCTACTAATTTAATGAATTCCAAGTCTTCTGAGCAGGCATTCAAAGGGAAGGCCACAGTATTGGATTTGGTCAAGGGCATGAAGAAATGACTTCCCACTACTTCACAGGTCTGTAATCAATACAGTCAGCAGAGCAGGGGAGGGAGTGACATTATCGTAATAATGCAAGAATGGCCTGTGTCTTAGGAGGACTGCATTGGAGGCAATGTGTAATGTAGAATATAGGAGGGAGCAAGAAGGCAGGATGAATATAGTCAGCCCTCCATATCCACGGGTTTGCCATTGATTCACTCAGAATCATTTGGGAAAAAATAATATGTCTGTATTGAAAGAAGGCCCAACCACATACCTCATTTTACTTGAATGACTTCTTTAAAAACCCTGTCTTTGAATAGTCACATTCTGGAGTGCTGGCTATCGGGGTTTCAATGTATAAATCTGGGGAGGGACAAAATTCAACCCCTAGCAGGAACCCTGGCAATTGTTCCTGGCAAAAGCCATTAGACTGGCCTTTCAGGAAACAGAAAAGTGACCGTCAGCCTGCCCAAGCCCTAAGGAAGACATTCAACCCTGAGCCCTTTCCACTTTCCCAGAAGCCCAGAAACACAAGATCCACATTCTCAGAGTTAACAAGGAAGTCCACTCTTGGGAGTCAGTATGCGGAAGGCAAACAGCCATCACACCCTGGGTTATGGTTTAGATAACGCTAATGTCTCCCCCAAACCCTCATGTGTGAGACAATGCAAGAAGCTGCAGAGATGAAATGATTACATTATGAGAGGTGTAACCTATTCAGTGGATTAATCCACTGATATGGATTAACTGGACCATAACTGTAGGCAGGTAGGGTATGGCTGGAGGAAGTGGGTCCTGGGGATATGCCTTTGGGATTCATATTTTGTCTTTGGTGAGCAGAATTCTCTCTTGCTTCCTGAGTGCCATGTCCTGAGCTGCTTTCCTCCACCACACCCATCCACCATGGTGTTCTGCCTCATCTTGTGTGTGTGTGTGTGTGTGTGTGAGAGAGAGAGAGGTTGATTTTGAGGAATTGGCTTATGCCATTTGTGGGAGATGAAAACAAGTCCAGAACCTATAAGGCAGGCCAGCAGGCTGGAGATGCAGACAGGGTGTCTGTGTTAGAGCCTCGAGGCAGAGTCCCTTCCTCCAGAAGCCCCAGCCATGCTCTCCAGGCCGTCGGTGAATTGGACAAGGAACACTCCCAGTATGGGGGTCAGCCTCCTTCACTCAAAGCCTATGGATGTAAGTGTTAATCATATCTAAAACATTCCTTCCCAGCAACAAACGGGAACCGCAGCCTTTCCGAGCTGTAACACAAAAAGCCATCACAATGTCTGTCATTTTATCCCCTGTAGAAGTTAGTCACTGCAACCTTAGATGTGCTCCCTGTTTCCTCGGGAATCCACACAGCTGTCTTTGGCTAGGAACAGGAATTAAAGACGCCCACTCCAGCCACTGGGCTTCTTGCGATTCTCCTCTCCAAGGAAGAAGGGAAAGCAGCCTGGGAGGAGAGGAGCTGGGCTTTGTCTTTCACTGTGTGTCTGTGGTCAGGGGTGTCCTGTCCACAAGGCTGTGTCACCAGGGACACTTCAGGGTCACATTACCTCCACAAGCCATAGCCTTGAGCTCCTTAGTCTCCTGGACCCCAGGAGTGAGGGCAGTCGTCTGGGGATTCATCAGGCTCTCTTCTCTTTCACAGTCTTCAGTTCACATGAAAAACATGGAGGGGGCTGGGTGTGGTGGCGCCCAGCTGGGATCCCAGCGGCTCTCGGGGCTGAGGCAGGAGGATCACGGGTTCAGAGGCAGCCTCAGCAACTTAGTGAGGCCTGTCTCAAAGTTAAAACATAAAAAAGTGCTGGGGAAATGGCTCAGAGGTTAAGCGCCGTGGGTTCAATCCCTGGTACCAACCAAGGAAATGCTGAGAGCACAAAAATGAAAGAGTCAACCGGGAAGCATCGGATGAGCCCAGTCCTCTGACACCAGGGAACACTCCCTCAAGGGCTTCCTTGGGTTCAGGGGAGAGGAGAGAGTCTCTTTCTGTTCCTGTTTGAGCCAAGAGATGTGTATGGAAAGGAGTCGAGACACTTGGCTCTCTGGATGCCATTGATGGGACTTGCAGATAACTGAAACTTCACTCAGGGACCCCCCGTTGGGGTGCATTGGCCTCTTTCCACAAACTGACTCTTCCCGGCCTTTGTTCAGGGCATCATACAGCCCATCTCAAAAGCCTGCCTCATCTTCATGATGGTGGACACTCCGGGTACCCCAGACCCTTTCTGCAGACATCACTGGCTGCAGAGAATGCCTCGTTTCTGAGTTCTGCCAGCTCCACTTCAGAGCCAAATCCATGTGGGATGCCAGAATGAGTGTTCTTTTGGATCCATTGATTCTTTTCTTGGGGCAATGGAAAAGGGCCCTGCTTGGGGCCAGGTCAAAAGATAATTGGGAATTTTGTAAAGCCCTAATGAGCACAGCCTGAAGGTCCTGGCCGTGTTCTCACTTCTAACAGCCACCACTCGACAACATGTCACACTACCAGCCCTGATTCTCCTATCCAGGGGTTTCCCAGCCCAGGCAGGGTCTCCATCCCCTTCTGCAATTGCCTCACACCCTTGTCTAACTGTTAATTAGATGCCTCATTTCTTGGCATGTGTATGGGCTTGAGCCATCTGCTTATTGATCACATCCTTCAGAATATATTGGATTTCAAGGAAGCCAGCCACAAAAACAGGTTATGTTGCAGGTGGTCCATTGAGAAAGTTTCTCCAGAGTAAACTTGTGAGTGTAAAATGTGGGGCGACCTGTGGCCAGGCACATGAATCAACAAGCTGCAGACACGCTGGCTGCAAAGCTCATAGATTGTCATCATTTTAAACTGATGTGAAAACAAAATTCAAAATCTCTACCAGAAATCCTTTCATTAGAGTTGGTACTGAACAAAAGGAAAATGTCTGAAGGAGGCCAACAAGCTGCACAGTTACTGCGACCCTGACCCAAGTCCTAAACAGCTGGTTCCCCAGCTTGCTTCCCCAACCCAGGTCAGGGGTCTGAATCTTCCAGAGCCTGTGGGCAAGGGCATCCCATCTGCCTCTGTTCCTCTAGCATCTCTAAACAGCACATTGCCTATGTGTGACCCTTAATGCTGCTCTTCAAACTGAAAAGAGTGGAAAGGCTTCCAATTTTTTAAAACTCACGTGTGATTAAGAATATCTGGCATTCCTGGCATCCATCAAAAACAAAGTCTTGACCATTGGGAAGACTCCCCATGTTCCCCTGCTGAATTCCTGCTCCATTCCCCTGACTCTCTTCCTTGAGGACCACAGGCGACAGCTTCCTTTCTGCCTGGGGGAAAACACGAGCACAAACAAAGCAACATGCACCTTCCTGGAGCACCTTCCGGATTGTTCTTCAGTTCCAGCTTTGTTCCAGAATCTTCAACAGGGCTCAGTGTTGTGAGGACCGAGAGTGAGCATTGAGCCAAACCTGGAACAAGTAGAAGGACCTGGCGCTGAGGCCACCATGGCAATAAATATTGCAGCTGATGCAAAACATACTAGCCTACTTTTTACCCCAGGGGACACCTGCCCAACCACCCAGGCCTGGCGGATGTGGCCATCAGGCCATGGGGGTGACCATGGCTAGGTGACAGGAGACCAGCTTTGATCCCTGGATTTTGCCTCTTGTCAGAGAAAAAGCAAATCCCCAAGTGAAGTAAGGAGGGACTTTCTTTGAAAAGTTTACTGCAATATCTTGACGAAAGCAGGACACTTTCAACTTTGCAACAAGTTAAGTCTTCAGGCATTTTGTCCAGATTGGTTGGTAGGTCCTGACAGTTCAGTTAATCATTCATTACATAGGTAGGGGATGAGGAGCTCAGCTAATCATTCATTAGACAGGTAGGGGATGAGGAGAACCTGCATCTGACCCCATCAGAGGCAAGTAAGGGCTCCCCATGAGTTCTTCCTAGTCTTTGCAGTTTCCATTTCCTGGAACACAAATAGCCCAGGGATCTGTGACCAGTGCTCTTGTCCAGGATCGGGGGACTCAGGAAACACTGAACACTGTCCAACCTCCCACCAGTCCCTCCATCTCTCAGGGCTCCTCTTTTCTCTTCTGTAACATGAGATTGGTCATAGCCCCCGCCCCACCTGCTTTATAGGGAGATTTGCGGATGGAGAGAGAGTGTGTGAAAGCATTTCATAGCTTGTTGTACACCATATTCATAATGCTGGCTGTTCTTGTTATCTCTGAACACAGCCACCGGCTCCCAGGTTCACATTGGTTCCAGAGATATTCCTGGTTGTCATTATCTTACGAAATCTTCAGAATTCAAGGTGGAGGCCATGAGTTAGCTATGTGTGAGGCTGTGGTGGGAATCCTGAAGGCTTCTTAGTAAACTTCATGGCTACCAAGTGTGCTATCAAAAGCCTGTAATCCCAGCATCATGGGAGGCTGAGGCAAATTTAAAGTTGGTCTCAGTAACTTAGTGAGATTCTGTCACCAATACAAAAATAAAAAATGCTGGGGATGCGGCTCAGTGGTTAAGCACCCCTGGGTTCAATCCCCAGTGCCAAAAAAAAAAAAAAAAAAAAAAAGTAAACCTCAGGACAGGGTGCCATTCACCTCTGAGCCTACTTTCCTGTCTGCAAAACTGGCCTAAAGAGGTTGACCTGGGCCTGTAACAGAGCACAGGAAAAGTGCTGTTTCAGTCTGAAGATACTTAGCTGCTCATGTGAGCACAGAACCTCAGAGGAAGCTGCCTCCTCCCACATTAGAGCAAGCACCTGAGAAAGCCCTTATGCTGCTGCAGATCACAGTCCTTAAGTCATTTTTTTTCAATGACTTTTCCATAGCTCATGTCAGAAATTCTGACCACTGTAGGCAGAGGTGGGAACCAAGGGGCACTGGGCAGCAGCTATGGCATTGGCATGGCAGCAGGAGAGGTGGGAACAATGCTTGGTCAGCAAACCCAAATGCCCAGGAAGCAAAACTTTTTCTGAAACCCAAGGAAGAAAATCAATGTTCCTAGAAGGGAGAAGGGGAAAATCTATAGGAAAGGGAAAGGAGTAGCATGTGATGCAATTTGGAGGTTTCTTTTTCTACCTCCATGCAATTGACTCTAAAGACAGCAAAACCTACAAACCTTGTTGGGCAGGGAAGGTTCACCCAGGTAGAGCCACCCTGCTCTCAAATGAGTGGCCGCTGGCTCACGGGGCCGGTGTCTACGCCTGTTTTTGTTTCCTTGTTTGGTTTTTCTGATTTACCAAATGGAACTGATATGGACAATCCAAAATTAGGACATCAATTTCAGATTTGGAAAGAATTCCACATTAGTCTATCAATTATTATCCCCACTATAAATAAAACCCAAATAAGCATGACAATTTTTGAATTGAATTTCATGAGTGGAAAAACCCAGGATGTTTCTCAACAAGGTCTTGCACACCAGTCTGAAATATTCTAGAGAGAATGTCTAGTTTTACGTCGGTTTAAATGACTGTGTTCAAGATAGGCATGGCCTCACCTAAATGATCAAATCTAGAATATTCATCTGTCATTATTATACTACTGGTGGTGGGGACCATGTTTTCTACCTTTCCATGTCTACTATTAGGAATGGATACATTCAACCTCAAATAAGAAAATCAGCATCAGTGTCAGCTGCACTGCCAACCACTCTAGCTCCCTCTGTCTGTCCATCAACCTCCGTGCTGCTCTTCCAACTGATTCTCATCAAATAAATGGTTGAAAAAGATGAGATACTCTCAAACCAAAATAAAGAGCGCAAAATGACTCACTCCTCCAGATCTTCCTGATATTTGTCTCCTTTTTCTGCCTGTGAGAACACAGCAGTCCATAAAAAGATGGACAGATAGTGTTTTCTATGAAACTTGCTGCAAATACTTTCCTAGGAAAGACCATTAGAAATGGCAGATTGGATATCAACTGCTGTTACCAGCATTTATTATTAAAATAATTCACTCCATGAGAAACAGAGGGCTCCAGTCCCTAAGTGGATGCAATGGAGAGTTCCAAGTTTGTCACCTGCTCCACTGGTTTATCACCCCTCATCTCTGCAAATCAACCAAATATGGCAAAGTCAGAGACTGACCGAAAAAACAGTGGCTTTTAACTCTGCTGTCACTTGGATGTTTTCTGTTCCCAACCAGGAACCCTGGGGATTAACCTTCCTCTGGCATTTATTGATCCTCAAAGATCTAAAGATTTTTAATAAAAATTGACAGGCCCAAGCCTAATTTTTTAAAATATGATTTGTTTAAATCATAGACTGACTGCAACCTAGATTGTTATAGAACCTCTTACATCTATAAAGGATGACAGGAAAACAGGCCTGGGATATGATTGAATTTCTAGCTGTTTTGTATTTAAACAAATGGCCAGGCCATCTTTTAAACATACAATAACTTCTGAAATGGCAGCGTAAAGATAGTTTCTCACCAGGTAAGACCTCTGCTCCGAGGGGAGGGGAAAGGTGTTATTATCAGGGGAATCATGTTAAGGCCTGATTAGCCAGTCTTCTAGCAGATCTTGCCAGCAAACCCTGCCCTCTAGGGGAGTCTAAACTTCTCAATTGCCAGTATATTCATTAAGCTCCCCCACAACTCCAATCCCTGTTGGTTTTGTATGTTTGTTTTGTTTTGTTTGCATTAGAAACAAAAAAGAGAATAAATTGAAAGACAGTCACTGGCATTAGGGGGTTCCTAGGATCTTTTCTTAACTTTCATCTGTGCAAGTGGGCTAGGTCTCTAATTGCAAATGTGAGCTGTATCCACACACACTTCCTGACACTTCTGAAAACAATGACATGATTAAGAGTTGATCAACTCCTAATTCAGTAAAAAGTGTTTGCTTTATGAATCAATTGTTTTCTAAGTTATGTTTAAATTTTCAATGACTGCCTTCTCTAGGAACAATGATTTTAAAAACCTGAATGGGGCGTTTTTTCTGCATTTGAGCAGCTTTCCTCTCAATTAGCATAAGGGGTTAGCCAAGGTTTCTGCCCAGGGCCCATAGTAGCACTAGACATGCGCAATTCTGTCTGTGACTACTCCCCTAGTTCCTTTATTCTACCCTAGTAAATTTGTTTCCCAATTATATAATAAGAATGACCTAAATAAGAAATTAGTGAATCGTGGTACTGCAAAGGGATTTGAAATCAGCAGAATTATTCTTCAGTCCTGAATTTGCTACTTTTTACCTAAAGGATCTTGAACAAATAGTTAAACATGGTCAATCCCAGTCTCATCATACATCAAATAATAATAATAATAATAATAATAATAATAATAGTACTTCTTAGGGTTTGTTTGTTTATGAAGCCAAAGAATACAATAAATATGAAATCTCTTTGATGATTATATAGTTCTCTGTAACATGTTTATGTTTACCATAACAGGCAAGTTTTTAAAATGTGTTAATATGCACCCTGGAGTAGGACAAACCTAGGATCAAAATCTGGCTGCAAGACCAACATGTGAGCTGTGTGGTCTTGGCATTGAGGTAGACAGAATTCTAAATGGCCCTCAAGGTCTTA
This sequence comes from Callospermophilus lateralis, assembly GCF_048772815.1. Classification (NCBI taxonomy): domain Eukaryota; kingdom Metazoa; phylum Chordata; class Mammalia; order Rodentia; family Sciuridae; genus Callospermophilus; species Callospermophilus lateralis. The sequence continues at coordinate 101,716,562 of NC_135316.1, read as the reverse complement.
GCCCTAATCCCCAGACTGGGAATATTATGGGATATCACACTCATGGCAAAAGAGATTTTGCAGATGTCGCTAAGGTCACTAATTAGTTGACCCTGAATTAGTAAAAATGGGGATTTTGGAGATGATTTAATGTAGTAACCCAAGCTCTTTAATAGCAAGTTTTCTTTAGCAGGTGGCAGGGGAGAAGCCAGAGAGAACCAATGATGAGAAGCATTTGAGACATTGTTATCTTTTAGGATGAAGGTCAGTGTTTAAAAAAAAAAAAAAATCAGAGTGACCTCTAGAAGCTGAGACAGGATCTTCAATCTGAGAACCACAAGAAGTTAGTTCCCTTTGCCTACTATGGATGAGCTTGGAAGTAAATTCACTCTCCTGCCCCCACCAGGTACTCACCTGGCCTGGCTAACCCTTAGATTTGGGCCTGCGAGATGCTGGGCAGAGATCCCCACAAGTCTGCAGACTTCCAACCTACAGACCAGTGAGAGAGTAAGTGGGTGTTGTTTTAAACTGCTGTGGTTTTGTTAATTTATTAGGGCAGCAGTAGAAAACTTAGTTGAGACTGAGTGATAAGTGAGCCACCCAGTACCTTGATGTGCAATAGGAAAAGAGGAACCTGTAAGTGTGAATCCCACTCCTTCTTTTAGAACCCCATTTCCTGAACTTGAAAATGTGTATTTGGATCACCTGGGTATAGGGTACAATGTACCTGGGTACAATGAGGATACTGATTCAGTAGGCAGGGTGGAGCCTGAGATGCTGTTTCTCACAAGCTCCCAGCTGTCCATCAACCTCCGTGCTGGGGCCCAGAAACCACACCTGGAGGGCAGGGTGTGGGTCTCCCTTCCCAGTGGATCTCAATCCTGACTCTACAAGACCATCCTTTGCAGAACTTCTGACATGCTCAGAAGCCTGGGATCTCCTAATCTAATTAATCTCAGGTGGAGCAGAGACGCTTTTCTCAAGTGCTGCAGCCAGTCTCCTCTGCACTCGGGGATGTGAAGCATAGCCTCTGACTTCTCATTCTCAAGGTGTGGTCCCCAGACCAGCAGGACCAATGCCACCTGGCATCAGGGAGCTGTTAGAAATGCAAATCTCCATTCCAGACCTATCAGCTGAATGGAATGCTCACAAAGTCTAGTACTGAAAATTTCCAGTTAAAACTCTCACTCCTCACCCCAGCTCCTGTCCATGACTCTACATCTCAGGTCTGCTTTGGGAACTCTTGTCTTACAGGAAGTCCTGGGAGTAAAACCCTCTTTCCTAGTAACAATGGAGCAGGCAGAGAGCCTGCTGACCCCTTGTGAACTCCCCATGTGCAACTGAGGCCCATTATGTGTCTTTACCTTAAGAAGTACTTATTGCCATGGGTCCTTATATAATCTGAAAACTTTTCAAAGGAATGCATTATAAAGGTAATGTGGAAAATGTAACAACCAATTACTGCAAAAAAACTCCATTCTCTTTTCCCCTTTTGACTTATCTCATTAAATAGGCAGCTGATACACAGAATCTTCCAACTTTTTAAAAATTAATTATTAGTGCCTGAAGGTATGGAAGGCCTGATATTTTACAGGACTCCATGACCAGACAAAAACAGAAGGCCTGCTGACTCCCTAGCCAGGCAATTTAATTTCCCAATTATCTTTCCTAGGCAAATTATGGATCTAAATATAACATATTGTAACCTTTGTCATTTTTTCCGCAGGGCTGATGCATCGACGCCTTGATCTCTTGTTTTCTCTCTTCTGCTCAAGAAAACAAGGATGGGGAAGGGCCATCTAGATGCTTGTCAAATGCGACACTGTTAAATTAAGAGGGAAACCCGCACGACATTACCCAGCCAGCATCAATGAGGGGAAATGGGAGGGTTTCAGCGCCCCTTGCCCCGGACCCAGGGAACGAATTAATTAATAGTTCTGATTTTAGACCCTTCAGGCAGCAGCTCCCAGTGAAGTGACTGTGGCTGACTCACAGGAAGTCCTTGCTTGTTATTTCAGGGTGATACTAATTGACAGACAGTGGGGTCTCCAATTAGCATAATGTTGGTGGCAGCTGATGGGCTCCCATGGGGCAGGCCAGTAGTGGCCCACTTCCCTGCTGGGGTGAGGGTGGGATGACTTCTAATCTGTGCCCTGTGGTCAAATTCTCTTCTGGGCTCAAACCCCGACCTCCAACAGCTTCTTGGAACTCTCCAGATGCAAGTCCTAAAGACACTGCTCCCTTAACAAAAGCCAGCAGGCCTAGCCTGACTCCTCCTCTGTTGTTCCATGCTCAAATAGTTTTTGACCCTCTGCACTCAGGGAAACCCTTCAGGGTGTGACAAATCTGTGTGCCACTGCAGCCCCCGAGTCACCTCGACAGTGCAAGCTCCCCAGGTTTGCTCCCCTTGGCTGACGCCTGGGTGGTGTACTTTGGCTTTGAGCCTGTTTTGCCAACATCATTTGAATTTACATTCTAGTCTTTGACTCATGATCTGGATGGTGGCCCACCACCTCCACCAACCAGATGTACTTACTGAAGTCCTACACCTCCCCGGTACCTTAGAAGCTGTCTTTATTTGGAGTGGTGTCTTTAAAGAAGTAACTAAAGTTCCACGAGGTCATTAGCAAGGGCTTTAGTGTGACATGACTTGTGTCCACACAAGGGGAGAAATGAGGACACATAGAGGAAGGTGGCCGTCTGCAAGCTGTGGAGAGAACCAGTCCTGCAGACACCTTGAAATCTGATTTCTAGCTTCCAAAACTGTGAGGAAACAAATTCCTGTCATTGAAGTCTCCTGCTCTGTGGAACTTTGTTACAGCAGCCCAGGCAAGCCAGCATACCTCAATGCCTTTTTAGGAGATAACTTCAGTTTTGTTTTGTTTTTTTCCTGTCTTTACTTGAACCATATATGAGGTACAACATCCCATCTTTGGGCCCTCATCTTTGGGACCAAAATGATATTCAGAATATTTTGAGACAGCCATAGCATGGGAACTGACCAGTCAGACTGGATTCCAATTAGTGGGATGGAGCCACCGCTGCCTGTTAATAAGCTAGCAAACCCAGGGATCCAGAGGACACGATGGGGTGGGAGACTCAGGGCCAAGACTGTGATTGAAGCCATTCACCACAGTAATATTTAGCATGTTCATAACCTGTAGACCATCTGGCCAAACCAGCTGAGCTTCAGCCTCCTTAATTCAGGCCCTGAGCAGTCATGGCTACCAGTACTCTGTCCTCCTCGGATGGGAAAGAGGCATCATTACTCATTTCAGTAGACACTAAAAACCCCCTTATCACCCTGGGTTCTTCCCTCTCCCTCGGGCTATTGGGACCACTTCTTAGTGATCCTGTCTGAACCCTCCCCATCCTCATCCAGCTCAGTTCAGTGTGGCTTGCCTGCACCATGCAATGGCTCACTAACTGGTTCTCTCAACATCCCATCCCATCCAATCTTGTCACTCACTATGGAGCTATCATGCCAGAGCACGATTCCAATATAATCACCCCTTCCCCATCCAAACAACAAGTAGTTCCTGTTGCCTACCACAGAAGGTGAAAACACGTTTATCTATTTTTCAGGATCATCCATTAGCTGCACCCAGATCAGCTCTTATTCAATTTATTCACTCCATAAATATGCAGAGTTCCCTGCATGCTAAAACAGTAGAGAGGAAACCACAATTGGCATGAGAAGTGTTGTATTGGGTAAGCACAGTGTGACGGAGCTCAGGGGTGACACCTGAGCTTGTTCCCAAGAGACCAGAAAAATGGGACACTTCACCAGAGGGAAGTAGGTAACAATCCCAAAAGAAATTGAGAGAGATAGGCTCTATAAAAGAGCAAAAAAAAAAAAAAAAGTGTATTCAGGAGTGATAGAAGTTTGCAATCTCAGACACACATGCCATACCAAACCATGAGGGTCCATAAGTGCATCCAAGGAGGCATAAAGAAATCAGGGGTTTTTAAGGCAAAATGAAGACTACATAGGTTGTTTTGAAACAGCAGGAACATGGGCCACAACGGGTTATTGCAGGAGTTGACATCAGTTCATTAGTGGAGACTGGGTGTCAGGCAAGGGTTCAGGGGACATGTTGAGTCTGAATTGGCAATGTCCAGTGGGCAGTCGTAGATCTAGAGCATCAGGGAGAGATATGAGCTGCAGTTATACTTGAAGAGTCTTCAGCAGACAGCGATACCCACCAGCCTTAACCCCTGCTGCAACTCCCCAACACCCACCTGCAGTCCAGCCACAGACCATTGACATATCCCCAGACACAACAGGCACTGCCCCGAGGCCCTTCATCTACCTATGCAGCTCTTCCACCTTCCTGCATCTTCACTTGCCAAAGTGCTACTCCTCCTTTTAAAGTTGTCTTCTCTATGAAGCCTTTATACAATTCCACCAATCACTTCCATATTTTTTACTTATCAGAAAATTATATCCATCTCGCTAGGAATATCTGTTCCTTGAAAATGCTTATTATCTTTCCGTCTCCTCCCAGGAGAGAGCAGATGGACAATACATTTAGTGCAATGCCAGGATAAACCTATGGAAAGCTGTAACTGGTGATGAAGTCAGGGTGTCGTCAGAAAAAGAAAAGGCACTCTGGGAAATTCCGGCACAGGGAATTAGCAAAATGAGTAAAGGAAAAATTAAGAAGAAAAGAGGCAGCAACCCAGAAATTATCTACTGCAGGAAGTCTCTGTCATTCTTCAGTCTTAGGGACAAAAACAGTGTTACCCAGTGCCAATAACTGGGCTCAGCTTGGAGATGCTGGAACTATGGAGGACCTTGGAGACCATGGCAGAAGCTGGGCCCAACCAGAGCCACAGAGAAGATACTGATATTGCTGGAGCAGTCACCCAGGCGCAGCAAGAAACGGAAATTTCCTGACTTTTCCCTTTCTCCCACTTCCTCCCTCCCACTCATATCTCCCTTTGGCCAAACCAGATGGAAAACAGGTCTGCATAGGACCTTGGGAAACATACCTTGCAGGATCTGCAAAGAAGATAAATAACAGAGCAGAGGATGAGCTAGGAAAGGACCAGAGAGCAGAGAGATCACTGGCCAGCCCAGCTGGGAGCCAGACACTGCCAGTTCATCCTATAAGCATAAGGAGTTTAAGGAGCTTATTGCCTAATAAGGAAAAGAGATAAGGACACAAAGGAGTACCAGGGAAATGTTTGCTATCTAAGACTAAGCTGGAGCCCAAGAGGCAGGAGGAGATAAATCCCATTTTAGTATCTTACGCCCCGTAACAGGACATGTGGAAATAGAAACATGGGATAAGCAAATGCCTACTGATGAAGGGATATTTGAAACCAGTTTTGAAGATACCCAGGAATTTTCAGGTGGGCAAAACACAAGGACCATTAGAAATAACCAAATGTGGAAGGACTTCAGAAAAAAGTAGAGAAATATTTCTAGCTGGAGAATACAAAAAAAAAAAAAAAAAAAACTCTTCATAAAGGAGTTACAATTTTGAGCTAATCTATTTTAAGATTTGGAAAATGAGGTAAAAGAGGAAGAAGAGCTAAGAAGTAAACAAGAAAGTTTACATTCAGAGATATGCTGACTTGTTCAGTGGAAAGTGTGGCCTTCAAACTGAGCAAGCAGCTCTCCTCTGGTCCCATCTAGAAACAGATCTTTGGGCTCCCTGGTGTGCTTTGCTGAGAAATTGGTCCCAGCTACTGACATTTGGTAAAAATGGTAATATGGAGTCACAGTTGCCTTAACAGAAGTCTCCTTGTCCACATGCCTCACCTCCTGAGTCTAGATTACCTGGTAGAAGAGACCCCAAAACATAACACAATGTCGCCATGAGAGAGTGGTGGGAGGCAGAGGACAGTGATCAGTGAGGCGTCCCCATCCATCTCCTTAAATGAAAAAAAGAGTGACCCTTGGTATGGAGCAGTGGGTTCAAACAGTTCCCCTATAGCTGTTTGGGAATGATGGTTTTATTCTTCTGAAAGCCTTCAAACTTGCTTAGTCCTATGTCCACACACAACAAACTCCCTAAGTCTAACAGCCAGAGAAAAACAATGCAGCTATTATGGGCACCTTAGCAAAACCTTAGCAAGAGGCTTTAAATTCACAAGTGGAGAGAGACGGACATTCTAGCACACTGGATCACCGTTCTCTTCTGATCAGAAGTCTTCCTCTTCAAATGTGTGTGTTGTGTGGGCCCTTTCCTGGGCCAAAGGAATGACCACAGAGACCCTTCGGTCTCCATGGTCCCTCTGAACTATGGGAAGCAGAGTTTCTCCTTTCAGTTTGAGGATAGAGAGGCAACAGAAGGATATGGGTGGTGGCAGAGAGTGTTTTGTAATATCCTAGAGAAAACACTAAGACATACAAAACCAGCCTGCCAGCTTGCCCTCCTGTTCTAGGATAGCCTCAGTAACACCTCCTCCTGGTGTTTTGTGAGCACAGGGTGATGGGGGGCTGCTTGAGCAAGTTGATCCTCCTTTACTCCAAGCCAGCCTCAATCACACTCCGCGGCAGTCAGAGTTAGTCCCTGTTGGAGCTTGGGCTCCTCCCTTGGAGAGCAGAGCATTATGGCCATTTCCACCCTACGGGGCAATTTCCCAGCCTTCATCCTGGATCCCCATCACACTAATGCCTAATTACCACGATTAGATATTATTGCTGTATTCCACCTGCCATCTTTTGAACTATTTTGTACATTCAGCCACCATTCCCTATTTTAGCCCCCAGGACCTAGAATTTTCATAAATCTCTTACCTTCCTGAGATGAGGAGAGCATCAAAGTCCCCCCTTGCAAAGAGCCAGCCTGCCAGCCTGTTGCTTCTCACTTGCAGGTTCTGGGCAGGTGAGCTGACAGCTCCCAGTTTCACATTGGAGACTACGAGGTCTCGCCAATCTTGAGAAGTCCGATGCAGAAGGAGGGGTGGAGACAAAGGTGAGAGCTTTTGGTTGTTGTTTCACCCGTTCTTCTTCACCCCCTGAGAAGCAGGATTTGAATGTTCTGAGACATCCATGAACAAACTAGCATCCTGCCTCTTAGTTGTTGTTTAAGCACAACATGAAATCTACTTTGGAAATGGTATGGGCTTTGGCTACAGCCAGACCCTAAAGTGTTACATAGAGGACACCAACTAATTGGGTAGCATAGTTTGGTCCTGACCTCAACAACTGTAGAGAAAGGAATGATACACTAACATACTTTTTTCATGAGAGAAAAAAAGAAATTGGTCTGTTTTTATTGCCTTATCTGTACCTTTGAGGGATGGCTATTGCTGTTATTCTTTGATTGTGATTGTTCCTTCTTAGATTTGTGATTCTGATTCAGTACGTATCTGCCGCAGTCCGGCTCCAGCAAAATAACTGGGGGGTTATGAACAACTTGTGTAGATTGATACAGCAGGAGTGGGAGCCGTTTATTGTAGGACAGGAGGGGTATATCTACATTCCACACAGCTTATCTTAATTAACATAAACTAGATACAGCAGTCAACCAATCAGGAATCTCCACACTTAATGGCTCGCTGGCATTACTTCACAAACCACTCCCTCTGGCAAAATGCCAGGCGCCATCTTGACTTGTTTACAGGCCCTAATACGTATCTGTTGGCAGTTGATTCCATGATTTTTTAGTGAAACTCTCAGGCAGAATTAGTGTGTTTGCAAAATACCTTTATGTATGCTGAGATCTCATTTGGGAAGAGAGTGGCAGAAAGCCCCAAGTTTCCTGATTTTTCTCTGTGACTCTCAGGAATGATTACATTTTCAGGACATTACATTTCTAATGTCCTGAAAATGTAATCTGAAGGCTCTGTCACTATAGCAGCATTATGAATGCAGGCAATAAAAATAATTTTTGTACATTCTATACCTGCCACTCATTTCCTGAGTAACACTATTTCTAATACTTTGTTCTTACTCAAGAGCTGCAGTCATGCAACAGAAAATGTTTCAGTCAGCCACTGACTGCATGTACAAGGTGGCTCCGTAGATCATAGGGGAGCTGAAACATTCCTGTCACCTAGTGACATGGTAGCTGCAATAACAGCATGACACGTTCCTTGTGTGTGCAACGATCTGGTGTAGGCACACTTATTCCACTGCCAGTCACATAAAAGCCCAGCAATACAGTTTTATACAGCCTACCACACTAGATAACATAGACAACTGTTACTGGTTTGTGTATTTACTGTACCATACTTTTTATTGTTGCTTTAGGGTGTACTCCTACTTAAACATGAAAAAAAAAATTAACCATAAAATAGCATGCCATGTTACTCAGGCAACAGCTTCGCACATCTACTTACAAAATCTATCATGCATTGTTTACTCTTGTGCTTGATTTAATCTTGTTTCTTCAGCTCATCATGGCCTTAGGAGTCACAGGCTATCACACACACACACACACACACACACACACACACACAATCAAAATGTGTAGTAGGCCATACCATCTATGTTTGTGCAAGCACATTTTATGGTGTTTGAATAGTGACCAAGTCACATAAAGACTTATCTCTCAAGATATGGCCCCTTTGCTATAATTCCTTCCATTTCCCAACAGAAAAAACATCTGTAGTTCTATTAGTTAGTTCTATTAGTTATGGACTCAAAAATGCACTTGTATATATTTTCTGGGATGCTGACTCTAAGCGTAATATGTCAGAGACAACAGAAGAATCACATGTGAAATGGCAGCGGGGGGATTCAGGATCCAGAGAAGGTTCTATGGAGTCAGGAGGCAGTTGAAAGAGCAACTGCAGAATGTAATGGTGTGGCAACTCCCTGCCTGGTGACAGTTCCACAGGAAATTAGTCAGGCACCTGGAGCTGCACTTCCTATTGAGGCACAGAATGGATTTAAATTAAGCAAAGTTACATTGGAGGAATATGCAGGATTTTTCTTTTCTTATTGGTGGCGACTAGACTTCTTCCTTCCTTCATTCCTCTCTCTCTCTCTCTCTCTCTCTCTCTCTCTCTCTCTTTCTTTCTTTCTTTCTTCTTTCTTTCTTATGAATTGGAAAGTCCACTGAGGGAGGAGCCACAGATGCCAAGAAGTGCAATCGAGGTAAAAATATTTAAGAATGTGAAAGGAATTTCAAATGCAGACTAGTATTTTAAAAGTTCCAAAACATAGAACATTTCTTTGGTTCAATAAAGCTACAGACGACATCTGTAGAGAATGCATGCTGACCATAATCAGTCCCTGGTTCGATTTTAGTTTGGCAGATGTTGGTCATGGAGGATGGAGTTTGTGTATAAGTCAGCCCGTTCAAGATCGATGTCACAGCGAGTTTTACATACCACAGAGTCGTCGGTTCCAGCAGAGACAGCAGGAAAAACGGATTAAATTATACCCCAATCATGCCATTCGGCGGAGACAGAGCTCCCCATGAACGCTGAGACGAGAACCTTCCTCTTTCTTCATTTTCCCGCTTCCGTGTCAAGCTCTTCTCTCATCTTTCTGTAATTCTAACCCAGATTCTGTGCACGTAAGAGCACAGAATCACCTCATTCTTGATGTCTCTGTAGAATCACCTCCATGGGAAAAGCTGCAGCTCACTTATTCTTATCACGTGGAGCTGAGTTTGGCCCAAGCAGAGCTCAAATCCATTGGCCCCACACAGGGATGTCCTTTGCCCTCTCACTCTGCAGCAAAGCCCCGCTCACCCTTCTCATCTTGAGAGACCCTCTACCACCATAAGCAGCCAATACTCTCACTTTGAACTCCACGGGAGCTTCCTCCAGCCCTGTGCTATGTAGGGGGCATGAAGATACAGGTCTTTACCACTCTGGAAACATGCATTCACATTTATTACGCTCAATGAAAAGCAACAATTTATCAGTTGTTTTGTCTTCTGATTTGATCTACTAGGCTGTAACTAGTTTTTAAATGCTCATAGAAAACTGTAACCCCACAAGTGACATTATGGTGAGCAGACAAAATGCGTGACCACAGTTTTACATAATATTCATATGCAAGAAGATGGAGGCACTGTTTACCAACCCATAATTTAACAGACGGTTCTAATAGTGCACTGGGGGATTTAAATGTATTACACAAATGAGAGCGATTCCAAATTCAATAAGATATGAAAAGTGGATACACTCTCTTGAACTAATAAGCAAAATAGAATTTAAAATTTTGAGCGTAGTTTTGTACAAAACAAGATGTTTTTTTCTTCATCTTTCACAGTAGGGTCCAAAGAGTGCTAAATTAATTCTGTATAAGATTGTAAATAGAGTATTAGTCCTAGATTAATGTAAGAGACATAATATAAAGGAACCTACTGTAGATAAGAGATGTAACTGTATATGCTTAAGAATTCTTAATGTTAGGGTCGCAGAGTCCTGAATGGGACAAGTGAGTCATATTATTTTCCTTTCCCAGTTACATGAAAATTCATTTTTCAGGAAATGTTAATATATGGCCCCAAATAGCATCCAGACATAACCAAATACCCAATCTTTGCTATTTGGGAGTTTATTTCAACTTTGTTTGCTTTTATTGTGAAATATTTCCTCTGGGTATCATTCTTTAAATAATTATTATTATATGTTGAGGGCCACAGCCAAGTCGGGATGACGCATGGCATTTTTGCCAGAAGTAGTGGTTGAGAGGTGACGCCAGCGAGCCATTAAGACGATGACTTTTGAGTTCTCCTGGAGTTCCCGTTGAGTTCCGGTTGAGCTCTCGCGGGGATTTCTGAAGAGTTTGAATTGATTGGGGAAGTGCCAGAGGAGGGATTTTCCGGTTGGTGGTTCCTGGAGGGGCCGCGTGGCGTTCGGGAGAGTTCCCGGGGAGCGTGTGTGGAGTGTGCTGGTGGAGTTCAGAAATAAAGTTTGTTCCTCTTGAGTGGCTCGTGATTTGTGCCCAGCCAGACTGTGGCAATTATCCTCATTATCAACACACAGTAATTATGCAAGTAAGCTTCTTGATACCTAGCATCACTTGAATACCCATGTGGAAGAAAACATTAATATTGACCCCCAACATCATAAATGAAAATCAATCCCTGTGCAATTGCAGACCCAAATGTGAAAGGAAAAGTTGTAAACTTCTTGAAGATATCATAAGAGACTATATCATGATTTGTGGTGACCAAGTTTTCCTATACAGGGGCTTAAACCACTACTCAGAAAGAAAAATATTGATTAAAGTCATTATATTAAAATTAGGAATCTCTGTACATTGGAACTCCACGCTGAATAAATAAAAAGACAGAGACAAGTGGGAGAAGACATCTGCAATATGTGTAACTGACAAATGAGTTAAATCCTGACTATTTAAAATGTTATTACCAGGAAAGAGATAAATAGTAGGAAAATGGGTAAAAGACTTAAATAAGCACTTCACAATAGAGGGGAGCTAAATGAGCAACAAACAGGAAAAAAGTAAGTGCTCAACCTCGTCCATCATCAAGAAAATTAGAACTATAGTGGTCAAGTGTCTGCACACTTGCTAGAATGAGTGAATTCTAAAACACTAAGAACATAAAATGTTGGCCAGAACACAGAGCAAACGGAGCTGTCCCAGGATGCTGGTGGAAGGCTAGGCTGCAGCTGCTTTGGAAAACTCATGGGCACCATCCACTAGAGCTCAGTGCCTGTGACTCTGGGACCCAGGGATTGCACTTTAGGGCATCTATCAACAGAAAGGTGTATGCAGTTCCAGCGGCTCAGGAGGCTGAGGCAGGAGGATCGTGAGTTCAAAGCCAGCCTCAGCAACTTAATCAGGCCCTAAGCAACTCAGCAAGACCCTGTCTCTAAATGAAATACAAAAAAGGGTTGGGGATGTGGATCAGTGGCTAAGCATCCCTAGGTTCAATTCCCAGTACAAAAAAAAAAAAAAAGAAAAAAAGAAAAGAAAGAATAGTGTATGCAGGTACATAAATGGCATGTCCCTCAGTATTATAATGAATGTTAAAAACTGTGTATCCATGGCAATGAAAACACGCTGCATTCAACTACACAGATGACCCCAAAACAAAAATAGACGCAAACATACAATCACATTCTGTATGATTCCATCAGATCACTGTGAAAATAAGCCCAGTGATAACTGGTGTTAGAAATCAGGATAATGTTAGTTTTGAGAAAATAGCCACTAAAAGGGAATACGAAGAAAGCTCTGCTGGCTGACTTTTTTTTTTCTTTATATAAAATGTGGGCAATAGATGTGTGTGCTTTGTAAAAATTCCTCAAACTATGTTCTTACACCACAGATACTGTTCTATATATACTCTATACTTAAGGAAAAGCAAACTTTTATTTGAAAGAAATGCTTGCCAACTGCTTGTCCATATTTAAAATTGAGATAGATTTCCACAATTCAGCAAACATTGATTTCAGAAGGAAGAAAAGTAGTAAATTGAAGTGAAAATCACTTCTATATTGCAAAATGCCTTTAACTCAAGCTATGTTCTGATGGAATTTGTATATGTTCCTATAGACAGCCCCATTTTAACAGTATTATGAACCAAAAACTAGCTGACTTTTTTCTTTTAGGGAGTGCTGGGAATCAAACCCAGAACTTTGTGCATGCCCGTCAAGTGTTCTACTGCTGAGCTATGTCCCAGCCCTATTAGCTAATTTTAAGAAAAAGAATTAAATTATTTTAATTAATACAACAGGGTGCAATTAACTCTAGTCTCTTATCATCATATCTTAACTTACCAGAGTCAACACCAGGAGGGAGCCAGATCTGCTGAGGCAACTACGGGCCAGAGAAACTGGGGGACTCAGAACAGCACTGCGGCTCTATGCCCTCAAGTCTGTGTCATTGCTAATGAAATGCAAATAGAGTTACTTTGCATATATGTTTCATTCTCTTTATATCTCTTTCTTTTATTAGTTGCAGAATAAGTTTTTATTAGGATGCAGGTGTCACGTGAAACATCTGATACCCTTTGTGATGTGAAACTGAAGGAAAAATTAAGATATATTACACAGGACACTTGATTGCCCATGACTGGAGATAAGGGGGCTCCATAACCTCACCCCTCTCTTTCTTACAAAGAAAAAGACTGATAACTAGTAGAATGCTGAACAGGAGGCTTAAATAGGCAATTCACAAAAGATATGGGTGAGAGGTCTTTGTACTTCAAAAGTTCAAGTATTCCCAGGGGCGACATCAGAGAAAGGCCCACTCACTGGAGTCCTTGAGTCTTCACGAGCTAGTCCTGAGAACTCTGGGTCATACAGGGGACAGAGGGACTTCTCCATCATGTAGGACAGAAACTCACATTTGACTATCCACAGAATATGGACGGGGGGGGGGGGGACAAGAGGTCTACATATGTAAAGAATCTTGCACACAAAAGCAAGTAGTTATTATTTATCCTCTAGTTCAAGCTACATGAATGTCAGAAAAGCCTTCTCCACAGGCTTCCAAATGGCATAGTCCATAGACGCACACAATCTGTTCAAAAAGAACTTGAATTAGAGAAAGGCCCCTTTCAGTAAAGAACTTGTGACATCATAACCAAGGAAAGTCACTGCTTGAAAAATAAGACATTACTGCAGAAATAATGACTTCCAAGAAAAGTTTGGAAGATTTTGTCAATAAGTAAAACGGAAGGGAGAGACTGGAGAGAATTTCAGATGCAGCTTCACCTACAAACTGTCAGAGAGGTGGGAAATTACATGTCACCATGGAGATGCAGCTCTGTGACTTTTCTTTCCTGCTAGTTCTCCTTTGAAAAGGAGGGTGCAGGTGTCAAATAAAACATCTGGTACCTTGTACAATGTGAAACTGTCAGGAAGGAAAATGTAAGATATGTTGCCAAAGGGTATAACATTCAAGCTTTTCATAGCTTTACTCAATTACCAAATTTCATCCATGCTAATACAAGCACCCTATTCCAGCCCTGGTGTCTTGTTGAGTGTTACAGGGTGGAGTAGGCTTATTAAGTGAGGCAAGGCCATGGGCACAGGTGGTGTAGAGATACATACAACGCACTGTGGATGCTAAGAGGTGAGCTCTGCGTTGGATGCACAGCAAGAGGGCAGCATGTGCTGGAGGGACAACCTGGTGAGCATGCTCCCTGTGTTCAGATGAGCTCCAAGAGACAGCAGAGGCACGAGAGGCAAATGGCCAAACGCTGGAGGAACTGAGCTCATAAGGGTGGTGCACTTATAATCTGAAATCACATATGTGAAAGCTTAACACATCCGGGACAGGGCCACTTGAGTGGGTCTAGGGGAGTTGGCTGGAGATACCATCCAAGTGAGGAACATCCACCTTAAAGGTGAGCTCTGTTCCTCTCCTCCACTACCTGATCTGTGATAGCATGGTGAAGTTACAAAGTAAAACAAACCCAACAACCTATTTATATAGCATAAGTTTTCAAGTTTACCTGTGCTATCTGATGCCACTGGAAGCATCATTTTGGGGGTAAGGGGCAATGCTCTAACAGCATGGGTGATGGGCATTCCACTGAGGTTTACCCTGATGGAAGACCCAGGAGAAGCTGAGCTTCAGGCAATGCCATGTCCATACCACAGGTTCCAACGTCTTTCCTGTCCCACGCATGGCCTTCTGTACCTGGAATTGTCAGCTGTTACCCATTGAGATGCTCCGTGGGTGAGCAACACTCTTTATCAATAGCTTCAGTGCCCAGTTTTCCACGTTTAAGACTGCCCTCACTGCATTCCTAATGGGAGGGCCACCATGGCTCATGGAATCAGCATCACTCTGAAGAAATGACTTGGGATAAGCCAATCTCTTGAATTGCTTCCTCATGTAACATGTTCAGGTATTAGCCAGCTAATATAAGTACCTCACTAGCTCATTATTACAACAGTAATTATTGTTATTCCTCTGTTATGGTTTCTTAGACAATTTTAGTTGTAGTAATTCTATTATGATTAATACCTAACAACTACCATTATCATTAATGATCATTGCACATGATATCAAGCAGATCTAAAATTTTTAAAGGCAAACTGAAAACATTCCTTTATATTGCAAAACAATCTACATATGAAGGAGAGAGAGAGAGAGAGAGAGAGAGAGAGAGAGAGAGAGAGAGAGATGACTCTGCCTTCAAGATAACTATTAAAAAAAGGAGTTCTAAAAAGTTTGAGATAGAAAGGTAGCATAGCAGTAATTAATGATAATTAATTAAAATAAAGCAGTATTGGACTATTACTTAGACTTTGCTCTGTTTCAACAAGTATTTCCTGGAAATCTTTGTGTCAGGAATAAGCATGAAGACTTCAAAATGGATCAAGTATAGACCCAACCTCCAGTGACTAACAAGAAGTAGGGGGTGGGGAGGGAGCAGCATACTCAAGATACTGCTGCTGCGTGGGGACCCTGAGTGCACATATAAAATACTCAGTGTGAATTAAATGTATGCAAAGAGCATAGAGCAAAGAGAAGCAAAATTCCATGGCATCAACTTTGATTTTTATTAAATAGCCGTAACCTGTGCTTACTAACAGCATGCTCAAGCTGCTTAAATAAGATTCCATTCAAGATGGCAAACTGCCTGGGGACATTTAAGTCCATGTCCTGCCAAGACTTCATGAAGATTTCGATGAAGTATTGTGGTTTCTTAAGTGTTTACCCAACAAAATAAAGATGGGAGAAGGCAAAAGTGCAAAGCAAGAGATTGAGCAAGTTCTAGAAAACAGCAAACCCAAAAGTGCAGAGAAAGTCTCTGGGTAAGCAGGGAGCCAGCCTTCCCAGGACCTCAGGCAGCTCCACAGCCAGGATGGCAGGAGTGGGCAGGTGTGTTGACTCCCGCTCAGGTGTTGAGTCTGAGATGGATGAGACCCAATGCCACATGCAGACCATCCTGCTGGCCAGATAGTCACCCAGAAAGGCAGCAGCACTTGTTCTTCTGTATAGAGTGGACAGACTATCAGGGGAAGACTGAAACAGTGAGCCTGGGCTTTGTTGTCCTAGAGCAAAGTCCCCTAAAACATTCCTGCCACTTGACCCACCCCTGCAGGAACACAGAGAACTAGTCAATATAGCCTCAATCTGAAAGGATCCAGGAAGCCAGAGTCCCTGGACAGGTGAGGGAAGCTGCAGCAGGAGGTGAGTCACCATAACATGTCCTGTAGAAAGCTGGCCCGGGGAAGAGAAGGTGAGCATGAAAATTCCTCATTAACATCACAGTTAATACTGACATGAGCATTGATCTGAGAATCTGCTGAATCCAGAGAAGAATGAAGAGGAGATGGGGAGGGAAAGAGGAAAGAGAAAGCATGGAGGAGAGAAGGAAGGGACATTCTTGGGGATTCGCCTTGTACTGGGACCATCCCTACTTCTGTTTCATTTGCTTTGATAAAGAAGAAAGCAGAATTAATTTGAACATTCTTCCTTGAGGAAGAATAAGGATCATGACGTCAGAGCCAGAGAGGGAAATGTAATCAAAAGACACTTGATTCTCAAGTCTCAGTAAGCAATGCTTTGTAATAATAACAAATTCTGCATATTCTTCCAACAAATGTTCATTGGGTCTTTACTGTGTACCAGACACTTTTAGAAGCCTGGACTGCATCAGTGGATGAGATAGGAAACAGAACACACCAGCCCTCCCCTTGCGAGGTTCTGAGAAGACTCGTTGCCTTATGGATAATCTCTGAGTAGGTTGCCTAAGGTCAAGTACCAGGGAAAAGATAGAATAGGCAGAGGATACTGTGTGGGTTTTGGAGCAAGCCACATAGAGCCCGATAAAATTCAGTAAGAAGATGTCATTTGGGGAAGACTTAAATCTGGTGAGCAGTTTGCCATCTGAAAGCAAATGAACAGCCCTTGATGCGAAGCCTTTGTTTGCCAAGCAAAGAAGTCCGAGTAGCTGCCCCAGAGCAAAGCAGGGCAGGGGAAGGGGGGGGGGAGTTGTATGGGGGAGGGGGATGTGGAGCTTTATAGGTCTTGACAAGAACTTTGGTTTTCACTTTGAGTGAACAGAGGCCATTGCAAGGAATGCAGTTGAGGAGTGACATGGTCTTTAACAAGATCATTCAGGCTGCTGCACCGGGAACAGACTAGAAAGGGCAAAGGTGGCAGCAGAGAGACCCATTAGGAAGTTATTCAATGCATCATTTTCAATCATTCCATATCCCAAGCACGGAGATTTAGAGATGGTTAATACCCTGATTGTTGCCATTAGCAACCTGCAATATTAAAACAAATGCAGTGGTCCCAAAGTTGACAGTTAGCTGGGGAAGAGAAGTCCGTGATCGGGGACAGATATTTTCATTATAAACTTTCATGTACTCCAGTTTTTAAACTGCATATTTGGATAATTGACTTTATCCATATATGGATAACTGATTTAACCTACTGATGTACGTTAAAGATGCCAACTGCAGTCTAGAAAATAGGTAAGGTAAATGCCATATCACTTACACTCAAATTGCTTCTTTTTAGCATGTGGGGCACAGCTCACTCCCTACAGTGGCTTTTCAAATGATTTTTAGACATTTGTTTTATCATCTCCTTGCAGTGACAGGAGCATTTTCTGCCCATTTTGATCTGCACATCTACAATACCCAGTATTAAACAGCAGATATTATAAAGTAAGGAGATTGCCAGATGCCATCAGGCAGCAAGACATGGCAGGAAAACACACAGGGGATTAAGTACTACCACTTCAGAACAACAGGTTTTGGAATGCCTGCCTAAATATCCCTGAGCACTGGGGAAATGGGCATAAGATAAATGTCAAGTCTGAGGGTTGCTTTGAGTATTCAATAAGCTAATAGATGCAAAACACTTTGCAAAGGAAAAAGGTGCTAAACATTTTCTATGTTTATACAGTTGATGTTTCACACGCCACTGATTGTTAATGCACAGTGCTTCGTAAATTCTATATGTTACTCTTCCTTAATTCTCCCAAAAAATAACTGGCGAAGCTATGCTGTTAAGTAAAAGTGCAATTACACTGAACTTTGATTCAGGCATTAGAGGCAGCTGGTCCCTCTGTCACTTTGTGATGCTTCAAATCCAGTTTCATCCTCTTCTAGTTTTAGGTAAATATAATTTCTATAATGAGTTCTTCATAGTCAAAGGAAACATTTGAAAGGAATTCATCCTGATTCCATGCAAAATCATTCTTATGAAAATGACTTTACTTTTATTGTATGACTTGGGTGTTGGGCTTTATGACATGATATTTTGACATATAGTTAAAGTTTAAAGGAAACCATTTCAATCATCATGAAACTTTTCTGCATACATTTTATATAAGATGTTCCCTACAGTCAGAATGTATTGTAAAAAGAATAATTCAGTTTTCCAGTCTTTCAGGTCACTGAATGCTTAGAAACTAAGCTTTTACTATTTGCAATCGTATAATCTTTGACTTGACTGACTACAAGACTTTTAACTACACATGCTTATAAGAAAACAAGAACGATGGCTTCCTGTATTCTCTGAAATTTTGCTACGGTGCTAACCTTTCAACAAGGAATGGCATTTTAGAAATGCCACATGCATTTTAACTCTTGTTCCAGTTACTAATGGCAGAGATGACCTATCAGCAAAGAAAAGGGATGGAGTCTCTCCTCATTAGCCACATGGTAACTTCAGTCCTTCAGGGTCATTGTGACCCTGTTTTTCACCCAGGCCAGTGCCATTTCATTTGTTAATTCACCTCAAGAAACATTACTTTCCATCAGTATCAGGGAACTGGAGTGTCCTGGGAGACCTAAAGTTATGAAGTCCTACAGAGACCTCACTGCCAATATCTTTCTGTCTCTTTTGTCCAACTTGCTCTTGTCCGTGTTGGTCACAGCAACTGCTCTGATCATCATTTTCCAAGCCCAAATTCACATACCAGAAAGTGAAGGGTGGGGAATTTTTTTTTTTCTTATCCACAAACATCCCTTCAATACATTTTCAGAGATTATAAAAAGATAATCTTCTTGTCTATTCTCGTCTGAAGAACAATTCCCCAGGCAGGATAATCCGTCCTGTTGGACTGTGCACATTGGGAAAGATGTCATTAGGGCAAAGAAGAGGTAAGAACGTTTCCGGCTGAATCATGCATATTAGCCACTCAACCTTGATCACGAAACCAGTGAGAGTTGAAGCTTCCAGGGAGGTTAGTAGGTGGAACTTCCAGAGGCTCAAGTCCAAGGGACCAATTTTTATAAGTACTCAAACACATCCACTTTTCTTCATTCATCAAATATGGATTAAGACCTAAATATTTAAATCACAACAACCTCAGGGGGTAGGAACAGCAGTGACAAGGAACCAAGTCCTTGCCTTCAGGAGCCCCTCCTCCTGACAGGGCCGAGGCTAATGAGAGTGAGAGGGCTTTGCAGTGCCTGGTGTTGGGGGATGTTGCCATCTGATACAGCGGCCTCTGATAAAATGACATCTTGGTAAAGACCAAAGGCCAGGGGAGTCAGCCACGTGCATGATGAATTCAGAGCAGACCTCCTGGCTCCTCACTGGCCTTTCAAATTAAATTTTCTGTCATACATTTTGCTTTGGGAAGTAGAGGTTAAGCAAAACTAATTTGTGTTTTCCTTGTATATCATCAATTTTTAACTTTCAGAGACTGATGAGATGATGTGTGCCTTCTCACTTCTGTGGTCTGAGTCACCTCATCGTCCATCATAGGAAGAAAAAGTAGCCAACAGCGTCAGCCTTGAAGAACGTGCAGTCCAAGCCACCTGGGGATTACACTGTGCCGTGACTGGAAGCGGGGTGAGGAGTGGGGGACTAGGGATGGGTCACGATGAGACACCAGTCCATGATGACCACGGAGCAGAAGCCTCAGGGTGCACGGGCACTATAGAAGGACAAGGGCCCACAGTCCTAGAGGCCAACAAAATGTTTTAACTTTTTTTTTTTTTTAAATCAGAAGAAGACAATGAAGCTTTAGTTTGAAGAATATTAATATGTAAAATTGATATATTTGTCTTCATACTCATATGGTGGTAAGATATAATGTTTTTAATATTTTAATTTAAATATTTTTGTGGAGAAAGAAGCTAATGAAAACAAATGCACCTACAACCCATGAAAGTCAGAATCTTACCCCAAGGCCAGCCTCCTGGGTGTGTGGTCCACCCAGGGTCCACCCTCAGAAGGAACCACACTTGGTCTAACTCTTGCCATGGGCGAAGCGTTAGCAAAAGTCATAACTGTTTATCAATGAAAAACAAGGAACAAATGCTGTCACCCAGGATGTCAGGATACTGGGGAAGGGGAAGGGAGTTTTGTGCTACTGACAAGTCAACTGTGTCCTTTGAAAATAAATGAACTTTGCCTCATTTGTGTGACTTCTAATTTGCGGCTCTAATCTCCACCCACTTCTGTGGGAATGGAAGGACCATGTATTAAATGCTTATGAAGTTTAATGCCTAGAACCATGGTAGGTGCCTGACCTACAATTCTCGCAACAGTCATGAGAGGTAACTGCTTGTGCCCCTATTTCATGAGGAAAATGTCTCAATGACAGGAGACCAGGTAGCGCTGACAGTAGATGACAGAGTTCTAACTGAGAGGGACTCCAACGTCCATATTTTTTGTGCTTTTTCCCTCAAATAGCAAAAGGGAAAGAATCTGCTATGATGACGCTAACCAAACCCCTCCCTCATCAGCCGCCGTCTCTGCCATCGCCCGCCATCGCCTGGTGCACTGGCTCACCTCACCTGGCGACTGTCCCCCATACTTGTTTACTGCAGATAAAGGGGCAGCCGTTGACCAGAGCCTGAGGCCCGGCTGCCCTGGCCCTGCCACGGGCTGGTTTCAGCTCACTTATTCTGGTTGTGGCGCCCTGGTCTTCTTGCTCAGAGGGGAGGAAGATGGCCTTCTCCAGCCAGGGCTTTACTCTATCTGGAGCACCCACCCCATACTTCTGAGTGGCCCATATCCTCCCTTGATTTGGGTTTCCACCCTAATGCCGTCCTCAGAAAGACCCTCCACGGCCCTCCTTGGAAGAGACCAGCACAGGTATTCTGCAGCGGGTTTCGTTGCTCTCCTTCTCCAGCCCTTGTCCCATCTGACAGCAAAGTAGACATGTTTGTTCTCAGCCACAGGCGGAGGCCCCAGGAAGGCAGGGCCTTGCTTCTCGGGTCCACAGCTGTCCCTGGACCCTGGAGGTGCAAGTGAATGTCTGCTGGCTTCACACCCGCTGTCCAGGGAGTGTCACGATGCTCTTGCGGGCTCACACTTCCACCTCAGCCCCGTTTTTCCCAAGGAGGTTGTTAATTCTTTCATGTGCTACCAGGATCTTGAGGCTTTAGGAAAAAAAGCGCCAGCCAGCATCTGCTTTGTGTCTTCTCCTTCTTGTGGCTGTCACCGCCCACAGAGGCCACCTCCCTGAGGATATGCACTTTGACTGAAGTATTACTTTAGCATTCTTTTTCAAGTTCACCAGGCACTCACAGAATCTTGTTATTTCTGGATCAAAGGAGGAGACTTTGGTGGGGGGTTTTCTGATGCTATTTCACATTCAGATTTTCGACACGATTCATTCCACAATTAACTTTTTTGAAAAACTAAATAGCAATTGATTCTTAGATTCATTACTTACTCTTTTTTTTTTAAAAAATAGAGGAGAGAGAGAGAGAGAGAGAGAGAGAGAGAGAGAACTTTTCAATATTCATCTTTTTTTTTTTTAGTTTTTGGCGGACACAACATCTTTGTATGTGGTGCTGAGGATCAAACCCAGGCCGCACGCATGCCAGGCGAGCGCTCTACCGCTTGAGCCACATCCCCAGCCCCATTACTTACTCTTAAAGTTGTTTCAGAATGGCACACAGGACCTGAAGAACCCCATAAAGTTATCACTTTGTCTTTAAATTATCCTTGTTAGACTGATGCAGAACATAAAAACTGGATACAGAAACTGAGATCAGGAGCTCAGGGATCAGACGGCTTGGAAGGATTTCTCAAGCTCAGCACCATTGACATTTGTTCCAGATAATTCTTTATTGTAGCAGGGCATCCAGGTTATTTTAGGATGATCAGCAATCTCCCTAGAATCCACTCATAAGTTACCAGTAACACATGCATCCCCAATCCTGAGTGTGACAACCAAAACTGTCCCCAGGCATTGTCAAAGGCTCACTGAAGAAGTGGAAGTCCCAGGCCCACTATGACCTCACTATGCCTCAGCTTTCTCATTCATAACATTAGAATAACAGTACTCCCTTTTCATGTAGTTATTGTGAGCATTTAGTGAATAATGCATATTATAATGAATAATATAAAGAACAGTACCTGGCTTGCCATACCACTTAGTAACAGACAGCTCTTCCTGAGGTGAGTACACCAAGATCCACTTGGAGCTGCCTGGCTGTGTCTGATGAAGAAGCCAAGTCCCCGCCAGAACTGAGACTGTAGCATGTCTATGTTCACCGTGCATCACACAAAGGAACTAAGCAAATACAATGAGTAGGAGAACCATGTGAGTCCACAAATGGAATCATGATAGGGAACAGAGGTTTTGAGTTTTTGCGAGGTATCAAATACACTGCTAAAGGCATCATGTTTATTTTCTCATTTTTATCCTGAAAACAAAGCAGGAAGTAGATCATTTTGGGCCCATTTTACAAGAGGGAGAACTGGGTTTCATGAAGACAGAGCCACTTGCCCAAATTTGCTCAGCCTGAGACTGGCAGGCCAGCACTTGAATCCATGTCTGTCTAATATCAAAGCTATGATCTTGGACATGATTTTATAGAATCTTTAAGTGGATAAAAGCACATTTTGAGAAATGGAAACTGAGGCCTAGAAACATTAATGACATGTCCAAGTTGCACAGTTTGCCAGAGGCCCCCAAGTTAATGGTAATATTCAAAGTTAATGGTGATCTGTCACCCCTGTCGTGCTACTGTGTTGACATGTGTTCACTTCCTAGTAACTGTGCCAGAACATCACATTAATATGCCTCCCTGGTCTGTCTGCTATGGGTTGTCACAACTGCAGGGCCACAGAATCTTAGTGTTCTGTCTATATGCAGAAATCACCAAGGGGCAGAGGGACCTGTGATTTCCCTCCAGTTACTCACATTGTAAGGACAAGACTAGGTGTCCCCTTCTTTGTGTGCTCAAATACTGTCCTCAGAGATTTCCTAAAGCAGACACATTTGTGGGACTTGAACAAAAATGAAGCACAATTCTGACTGGTCCCAATTCTGAATGTGAAAACCATTTCAAAGGAACCTGTTAAATTCCAGATCTCAAAGCAAGAAAGAACTAACAAGCTATAATGCCAGGATTTCCCCTTGCTGTTTTATTAAACTTAGTCATAACAAGCTGCCTGAGGTAGGAATCATTCAACTCACACCAGCTAACACTGCATTTGTTTGTGGAACGTGTCCCCCTCCCTCAAACTTGATCCTGGTGATATCTATCCCAATGAATTGGAAAATTGCAGGACAACATAAAAATCACTAGCCAAGTTTCTGAAACACTTGCTTACCCCTGTGCCCTGAGATAACATAAGCTACCACTGACTACTGAAAAGTAATATTGCCGCAGTCTGGCTGGGCACAAAAATCACGAGCCACTCAAACAGGAACAAATTTTATTTTTGAAACTCCCGCCAATGCCCTGTAAGCTCCCAGGAAATATGCCGACCCACACACGCAGCGTTCTCCAGGACACCAACAGGAAATCCCTCCTCCAGAATTCCCTCTTATCGCACTTCCCCAACCAATGGGAACTCTCCAGGAGTCCCTTAGCAGGTTGAGGTGGACAGCAGGGGTCTAATATCCATATGAATGCAGATCTTAACATAATCATATCATCTCAATGGCTTGCTGGTGTCACCTTTCAACCAAAAATGCCATGCATCATAGTACTTGGCTATGGCTCTTAGCATCTCCCCGCTTCTGTTTAATTAAGCAACAAGCAACGTGGCTTAGGGACCGTGCCTGTTAGGTTGTCCAATCCAACATATGGTCCTTACCCGTCATCGGATGAGCTGACCTCTAGGCATCAGCCTCCTGTCTTAGGTTGGTACCACTGCAATTGGATCATACCCGTCACTGACTACCGGTCCAGCATATAGCCATACTTGTGGATAGGCCTATGCACCAGTGGGGGGGTGAGGTTCTTTATCTCACCTCTGTTGGCCCCCAAATTTGGCCTTGGTGCCGGTTGGGGGGTGAGGTTCTTTTAATATTGCTTCATGAGATCCATGCTATCCTAGAAAACACATATTTGTAAGTTGCCTCTGGACTGCATAGGAGAGGTAGAGCAAGAACTCAGCTCTGGTACACTCTGCTATTTGCCATTCCTATGTCCATTCTTTCTTCCTTACTACCAAAACCCAAATTTTATCGTGTTTGCAAGGATCCTAGCTAAAAATATTGCCATATTTCTGGCCATGGAGACATAGTGAGGGTTCTGGAAGGCAGATGCTGAGCTGGTCTAGACACTATTTCTGTTTTTTCCCCTTCCATCTTTCCTTTTACCTGGAATGCTGACACCAAGACTGGAGCAGCAGTTCTCACGATGTGTCCAGGAAGAACAAACCACACACTAAAAATGAGGGTGTAAAAAAATAGGAGGAAGAAGTTACGGTAAAGGACAAAAAAATCCAGCCCACCACCTCTGTTTATGTAGCCTGCAAATAAAACGGTTTTGCATTTTAAAATAGCTCAGAGAAAAATCAAAAGAACAATGTTTCACAACACATAAAAACTACATGAAATTCAAATTATATTGTACCTAAATGAAGTTTCCCCAGCACACAGTCACGGTCATTGGTTTACATGTTGTCTGTGGCTGCTTTTGTGCTACGAGGGAGAATTGAACAGCTGTCACAGAATCTGTAGGTCCCACAAAGCTCAAAGTATTTACCCTGGCTTTTTACAGTTAGCCAACTCTTATCAAATAATATCCTTGAACACCCAACTCCAGACATTTTCTTGTGTGAAAAAAATAAACCCTTGGCTTATCTAATCTACTATCATCCAGGTTTTACGTCTCTTGTAGCTTAGCTGGTACACAGCTAAATGAGACGTGATGGACCAAAGAACCAAGGTGGGAGTCAGGACAGTGGGGGGCATTCTGCAAATGTCAGGGTTCTTAATCTAGTTTTATCCACCTTCCCAGAAATGTTAGAGCTTTCGCTGGAATAGGCTGAGGCTACAGGACTAGAGAGGAGGGAAGAGAGGAAAACTTGGAAGGGCACACCTCTGAAGGACCCCGCAGTCAAGTGAGGGGCAGAACAGGGAAGCAGGACTGCAGGGGAACCTGCCTCCTGTGTTCTCCGCTGCAGCAGAACCACTGCTCCTCAACATTTATCTCCCCCATTGCTTGTAATTCAAGAAACTGGGTGTGGCTTAGTGGGTCCTCTGCTTTAGGCCTTGCCTGAGCTAAAAGCAAGGTGAAGGTGCGCTGCAGCCTTCTGCAGGCCCAGCAGGGAGAGGAGCCTCTCAGGAGCCGATGCTTTGCAGTCCGTTGGCCTGAGAGCCTCTGGCCCTTGCCAGCTGTTGGCCAGAGGCTGCCCTGGGTTCCTTGCCATGTGGGGCAGTTCATCACATGGCAAGGACTTCACCAGCGCAGGCAAGCAAGAGGACAGCAGGCGCCTATGAGTCAGCCGGAAGTCACAGTCTCTGTCACATTCTCCAGAAGTGACAGTCCCCCACTTTTGACATATTAGAAGTTAATCCCTAAGTCCAGCCCACACTTAGAAGGGGCCTGTGGGTACCAGAAGGGGGCATCGCTGACTGCCCACTGTACTTGCCACTGTCGAAACATCAGGGATTATGATCATGTGAGTCACCACTGCTGTTGGTCTTGGAATCTGCAGTAAAAAGCAAAGGAAGTGAACCCAGGGCACATGGGTGGGTGCTGGCTCTCCCTCAGGGAGTTTCTCCTTGCCAGCTGCTCTCACCTCCCTGGACACTGGCCTAACCCACCGCACCTCTTCCTCCCCACCTTCAGGGTTCCTGGTCTTAGCAACGCTAACCCTTGTCTCCTATAATCTAGATTCCCTAGGAAAAGTGTGTCCCTGTGGTCACAGAGCCTTTGTCTTGCAATCACGTTTGAGTTTGGAAACACAGACTCTGGAGCACTCCCTGCCAATCAAAGCAATCCGGGCATTTGCTGGCTGGCGTCTTCTTGACCTGTGGGCCTTCCCTCTCCCTCACTTTCCTTTCTAGCTTTCCTTCTCCAAAAGAGGGCTCCCTCACTTCACATTCCCTTCTCCCAGTGGGAAGTGCTTTCTGAAACAAAGAAGCCCTGGCCCAGCCAGAGACTGAGACTGCTTAAGTGGACACTTCTGATCAAAAGGGCTTCAAGTTGGCGCTACAGCTATGGAGGGTCTTCAGATTAGACTCTTGAAAATGTGCAGCGCTGTTCTGATCTTGGCAGACAACAGGCCTCATTTGAATGCCCCCGAACTCCTCTGGACAGACACTTCAGCTTCTCTTTGCTGAGGTGAACCAAAGAGTTGATCAAACTCGTGAAATGAGTCTCAGGGAGTGGGAGACATGGCCTCATGCCCTGCCTGCCTGCTTTGCAAATTTAAGGACACTGGGCATCTGTAGAGCTGGTACTTGAGGGTCTATTAAATGCCTAGAATACTAAACGGCTCAGGACTTCCTGTCATTGACTAGAGCAGCTGAAAGGAAAACATGGGAAGGAAACGTAATTTCTGCCTTTTGGACAGATCCTTTTCTGTTTCAAAAATGACAAAAAAAAATGGTAACAAGTTCAAAAGGAAAATATGAATACATTTATACCCAAAGGTGCACCCAATTATTTTCAGAGATTTTTATTTAATTCATCTTTTTTTTTTTTAAATGCAACACAATGGAACCCTATCCTTCCTGGCCACCGAGGAGCAGGGTTGGTCACCAACTTTCATGAGGACATCAGGGCCAACAACAACCACAGAAATAGGAGGAAAGATTTTGAGAACCCAGACAAAAATAATAATAATAAAATAAGACTTTCGGTGGGGGGTGAGATAAGATAGACAAATTTGCTCCCAAAATTCTTGCAAAGGTGTCTAAGGAGGGCAGAGGCCTTGTTTCTGGGTAAGAAGGATGTCACCTTTCCTCACACCCATCCTTAGCGCTAAGTTAAAGCAAAGAAGGAGGATTTATAATATGATGGGGGTGGGGACGGGGGAGCCAGCTGTCAGTAAAGTAAATGAATGAGAGAAGGAATATGCAAATGGGCAGTGGCCAGACCACCCATGAAAACGGAACTGGGGCCCACACTGTGCAGCCACCTGCAAATGTGGGGACACGGACATGCCTTAGAGTCTGCCAAATGCAAGTGATAGTGGCCAAGCTCATGCCACAGCAAGTCTGAATCAGTAGGCTTTGCTTTTCTCATTTGGACGGTCTTTGATCATTTCAAGACAAGCAACCTCGAATGGCTAAGGTGTACTTCAGGAAGTTAAGATCTCTGTCCAGAGAATCTCTGGATAAGACCTTGTATGCAAAACACCATCTCACTGTCACTATACAGCATGTCCTTGTCCATGTCCTCCAGCCTGAGGCAGCTTTCAAAGGAAACGGAAATCAATTCACACTCAGGAGCTCCAGGGCTGGTCCTTCACCTTCGAACAACTTCCAGCTCCTATGCATCTTTGACAAGTCTCCAAACTCCCTAGCCCTTCTCCAACGGCTCCTTTTGAGTTCTCAACATTTACCCACACGGTTCACTCACTGGTCTTTGTGTGTTGCTTTACTATCATAGTCCTACCAGTTTACTCCTCCACACCCACCCATTTTTGTTGGTGACTGTCACCCCTACTTAATAGTTTGTGATCGCTCTTGCATTAAAGTCTCCTGATCATGAATATCAACCAACTTTTAGAAATCTCTTGCCTTTCAAAGACTTTAAATAAATGACCCTTGCAAATGCATAGACCTTTGTTTTTACAAAGGTAAGTTGGAAACTGCTTGCCACAGTGGATCAAAATATTTTCAATATGTATTAAATTTAGGCATATGCTGTTTTGATGTTTACTTTAAGGAAGAACTAACTAAGGATACAAAAGATAAAATGTTAAATCTTAGGAGCTTCAGAGAGTAGATGTTTATTTTGTTCACATAAAGATTATTCCAAATCTGAAGGCCAATGCCTTCCAAGCAATGACTCAGACCCAGGATCCATCTATCTTGTGGCTCCATCATCTTTGAGCCTAGATTTCCCATGTTTACTTGCAGCAGGCTGGGGAAGGACCATGGAGGATCACATGTGGGAGCTTTTTATGGGCCAGATCTACATTCTTACAGAGAGGTGAAGGTGACTTCTAGCACATTTCATGGGCCCGATTTCAGTCATGTGACCACTTGGAACATCAAGGGGTCTGAAAATGTGATCTCCCCCTGATCTTGGGGGTAAGGGAAAATGAGTTCCATTAAAAGCGAACCAGTTCCTTCCCTGTTTATCAAGGGGAAAAAAAAAATCTCTTCTGTGAAGTCCTCCTTACAAATACCAACCACTCCTCTGCCCTAAATGCCTGGCTCAGTCTCTGGAAAATATGCACAGACTAAGTCCTAAATTAGATTCTTTATACATCAAAAGATACAGTAAGCTCCTGATAGCCCTGGCTTCCCAAACATGAAGGACACTGAACAAGGATGGCAGCAACACCCCAAGTCCTGCCAACTGTCCCCACCTCTTAAAAAGAATGCTGTGGTGCTTCTAAGAGCATCGAGGCTTTCATGAGCCAGTGAACTAGCTAATTGGCTACTGAAATAACTGGGTTTTGAAATGTGGCGCTTAACCAAATAAATATGAAGAAACTGATTCTCCAGAGTAGAAGCCTTCAAGGGTGAAGGGTCTGTCATGAATAGACATGATGTCACATGTGACAGTTAAGGACAAGGGAGAAATGGGATTGGGGAAAGGGGAAAAACTCTATGGGAATGTGTACAGTTGTCTCACACTCAGAATCAGTAAAGCTCTAAATTTCCTATGTAGCTAATTATTTGACTACAAAGAAAGAGAATTTTTTTTATTGGACATTATGTGTCTGCCCTCTTTTCCCACATATTCATGTACAGCTCAAGCAAATCTGATACAAAAAGGAATGGAGATTTCAGTTTTAATGCAGATCTTGATTTATTCCGACTCGTTCCCAGGGGCCAGCAAAATGATCTGCACTTTCCTACAGAAATGAGATGTCAAGATGCGAAGAGGGCTGTGTCCGATTGACAGACTGACACGGCCTGTCTCCCAGCAACCTCAAGGGCATCCTTCAAGAGCAGGCAAGATCCAAGCCCCTCCATCAGACTGACATCTGCCAAGTCTCATGTCCATTTCTAGAGTAAACGTTGAGAGCCATACTGATTTGGAGTTTTTCCTGGAGCTCAGCAAAAAAGGCAGATCTACTTTCAGATGATTCATAGAAAAAAAAAATAAGTTGTAGAATTAAATGTGGCAATTTTGCAAATGAGAAAATAAACAGGATATGTGAACATGGCTCAGATAGACCCGTCTGCTCTCAATTGTAAGTGACTACAAATCAGCTCACAATTTTCTGCTCGTTGGGTTTCCTAATGCAGCTTTCCTCCATCCGCCAGACACCAATATGTACACCGTTCCTGGGTAATCATGTTCTGCAACTTTCCCTGCCGCGGGCCACAGGACATTCTGGTTGAATTGCAAAATTATTAGGGCAAATAGTTTTTCTAATAGCTAAAAAATATGTATGAATATGTTGTCTTTTTCCTATATTTATCCCTCATTATTGGCTATCTTATATTGCCAGTAACTCTTCTCCCCTCCATTAGCACTGATAAATTACAGTTGATTATAGTTCAGTTCCTTTTCTAGTGGGTTAAGTGAAGTAAAATGAGCAGAAAAGTAGCAAACAAGGCCTTGGCCTGACATCAACACCCCATAATAGCTGATTTTTACCTCTGATGTTTTCACAGATGATTCTGCCTGAAATTCTCCAATTTTGAGTAATGGTGCTGAAAGTGTGTAATGTGAGAATTTGGGGTAGAAGCAACAGAGGACGGTGGTGGTGGTGACTGGAAGGTTATGTGTGGTTACAAAAGCAGCTCTGTGTGACAGACTGGTCAGGGCTAATAGCCCAAGCGCTGGGATCCATCCCATCTTAGTGGTTCCATTAGTAAAAACATAAGTTTTGAAGTTTACTTTTTAAAGGACAAAAAAATGAAATAAAATAAAAAGCATCTCTGACAGCGTCTTTAGGAACGGGGGAGCTGGCGACTGGTGAAGAGCACCTTCCGACCCATGGCTCTCAGTGGCACGGGGGTCTGTCACTGTGCTAGAGTCACCGACCTTTTTAAGAATCCCCCTATCTTTTGAGGGGCATTCAAATATTAGACCCGACGTTTCGAACCTGTTGGGACTAAAGGGATTCCTGCCTAGATGTGACTCCTTGTGACTACCATGAGCACCACTGCAGTACAGTAGGAAGAGCTCGTCTTTTTATTGAAAAAAAAAAAAAAAAAGTTTATACCAGGTTTTTGCTTCTTAAGGACCTTTATGTAGAGAAATTACGGCCACAATGAAATACTCACTCTGGGATGAGAGAAGACAGTTGGGACTTAGGAAGGACCTGAATTCTACACCAGGAGCCACAGGAGCTTGGCCTGACATCTCTCTCTTCCCTACACACAAACGTGGTCCCCACTGACACCAGACCTTAGCCCCTTGGACAGACATGTCTGTCATCCCAGTCTCCCCTGGACCACTCTACTTCAGTTACTCCCTGCCAATGACTCTGGACCCTGGCAGGGCTGTTGTGTAAAGATCCTTCACCACCCTGGAGCTGCTCTCCCTCACAGATCCACTGCGCCCAACCTGTCTGTCCACCCCACTTTCCTTCCATTTCACCCTGTACCCCAAAGTCTTGCACCATGGCACCTGCCAAGGACGCCCCCCCACCCCACAGACTCAGGCCAGTCATTATTACGCTGTCTCCCCGCTGTGGTCCCTGGGATTCTTGCTGCTCATTTTTCACTCTTTTCAAGACTTGGCTTTACTGCCACCTCCCACGCTTTAACCTAGATAGACCTGGACCCCACAAGAGCCTCAGCCTCCTCCCTCCCACCCGCCCTGCACTCTAAGGAAGGGAGCTGGATCCTCTTCTGACCTTGGCCCCTGATCCCATCCTCGCTCCTTCTCTCAGACTCGGCTTCATCCTTTCTCTCCCCTCTTGAGACTACAAGCCCTGGATGTATCTGCCTTAAAGGGGACAAAATGAGATGAAATACCAGCTCTTTTCCTGACCCAGGTATGCTTACCTGTGTTTTGTTATTTTTTTAATTCCTCCTCTAAAGCGGGACACAGACCCTCATCTCTCCTCCCTCATCCCACTAGAGTTCTCCTTTGTGCTGAATTTGTCTGTCAAACATCAATACTTTAAAAAAAAAGTCTACTTTGATCATCAAGTACTATTTCATGCCATTCCTTAACTGAATTTTGATTGCGTCTTAGGATTTGTACGGAAAGCCATGTGCATACAGCAAAGCGGATGAGGTATTAGTGAAAGGCTCAGTGGGTGTGTGCAAACTGAGCACCAGCTCTGTGTCAGCCCCTCCACCCAGGAAAAGGACCTTCCCCAAATTCCAGATCCCTTGGAGCACAGCCCCACCTACACTCCCCATGGGCTCACTCACTACTACCCTGACTACTGAAATCACAACTTAGTGTTGCTTGTTATGCCTTTTGAGGGTCTGTCTTCTTCCACCAAACATTGGATCAGGTTTATTCATGTTGCTGTGGACATTTGTAGGTCATTCATTCTTGCTCCTGTAAGTTTTCTATTGTGTGAATATACTACTGATTTATTCATATATTCACTGTCGATGGCATTTGAATAGCTTCCAGCCCAGTGCTTTTATTAATAGTGGTGCTACACACACACACACACACACACACACACACACACACACACACAATCTTTCAATAAAAATATGTGCATATTTCTGTTGGCATGCATCTAGAGGTGGAATTTGGAGAGACCATAAAGTATTCACTTCTTCAGCTTTAATATTACAGATACTGCCAGTTTCCAGGCTTATGCCAATCTACATTCCTGCTGGTGGTGTATGAGAATTCTGATTGCTCCAGAGCCAATACTATTTTTTAAAAATCTTTTCACTTTTGTCATCCTGGTGATTATGCATCAATACTTTTAATGCAGAGAATCCAAATGCCTCATTCTTCTCCAGATATCACACTGGGGGCTCCCTGGCCCTACATCAGAAACTCACTCCTTCCTCAGGTAAGATGCACACTGATCTCCACCTCTCCTTCCATGACTCTGCCTTCCTTACCCTTCCTAATCTGCAGCAGTTTTCTTCTTTTCTTTTCCTTTGCAAATGCTCGCTCCACAATCATGCCATTGCCTATAGCCTCACTTGCCAACTCTCTGAATATCTTCCCTGCAGTCCTGATTCCTTCAAGACTTCGTAATTAGAGCAGGCTGCCATCATTTTATTCATTTATTCACCTAATTGTTACTTGATCTTTAATATGTGTGGGACTGTCTAGGGTTGCAAGCACTCCGGTAAGAAGGCAGAGATCTGAGTTCTAATAAGAACTAGACCTGGACCTCAGACAGCTCACTGCCTCAGGGAGATGATGACAAACGAATCAGAATTGACAGGACTTGTGAAACACACCAGGATGGAGGTGTGCAGAGACAACAGGAGGCACAGGAGAGGCACCAAGATCAAACACAAGGTAAGAAGTGATGTAAGAAGTCTTCCCCTCGCCCTTGGTAGCTAAGGTAAAGTCTACAGGAAAAAGCAGAGGTTGTCTGGGCAGAGTGCAGGGAAGGGTGTTCCGTGAGAAGAGAGCTTCATGTGCCCAAGTATGAGTACACAGCATGGAAGTGAAACTGAGCAGTTCTGAATAGATAAAAGTAGGCTGTGGGGAGCGAAGAATCAAGAGGCGCCTGGAAACCCACCCTGAAGGGCTCCAATACCTTGCCAGGAAGTGACTGAACCCATAAATCAAGGACACCATAAATGTGCTGGGATGATGCTGTTTAATTGACTGAAAAGATCATGTCTGAGTAAGGGATCTTATTTTAGTACCCAAACTAAGGCAGCCATATGTCCTGGATTTTCTAGGACTTTACTGATTTAAAATATTTTGCCTTATCAGAACATGTGTCAGAACACAACCCAATTTGGGATCCTGAAAATTCTGTTACTATAACCTCATTCCAGCCCACACACCATATTGTTTTTCCAAACAAAGGGTGACATTATTTCTGGTTGGTGTTCTAGACAAAAAATAATCCTGATTTGTGAGCTTGCAATTCATACTTATGAATATTCAAATACACAACTCCAATTAAAACCAGAGCTGAAAGCCTGGGCTACAGGCGATGGAAATACTACATTCACTTTACTAATAGGTTGTAGCCAAAAGGCCTAAGAAGAAACAATTAATATTTTGTTATTACCTTGTTATCTTGCCTCTAATTAAGCATTTGGTTTTTGATTTTCATGTACTGAAATGTTAGGGACTCGGCTAACACAGTCGCAGGAGTTGGCAGCTGCTCTGGCCAGGTGAGACGCAGCTTCCCCCACTCAGGGTCTGTAGGGAGTCCAATGCCAGGAAGCCCAATCCAATGGGGGAATTCCAAACTTAGAACAATTCGCAGATCCCGATCATAGCCCACAGCAGCAACCCTCTGTCCTGCACCCTGCTGGCCTACACCTGCTCCAGCACCTCTCCTCCTCTGCCCTGCCCCAGCTCTCCATCTGGAAGATCATAGCAGCCCTTGACCTCATTTCCACTTGTTTTGCCCATTCCCTGAGTTCTCCACTACTACAGACGTCTAGAGTCTAACAGACAACTGGGAGCCTCTCCATTTCCTTCCCCGTCCTGGTCTTTCCTCTACCTGTTCTACGTAGGACAGGCTACCCCAAAACATGGCACCACGGCCTATGACAGCAGTGGCCATAGACACTAGAAAGAAGTCCTCTCGCTCCTCCACTATGGAAGCAGGCCATAAAACCTAGCTAAGCTTCCCCTCACCCTATCTCAGGGGACACACAGGACCTGCTAAGTTCCCCACTGTCACCCTTAGCCCATACACTTTTGTCCTACAGCAGTTTGTCCAATTTCTTTAGGTCTTCGTTTCTGAAGTCTCCCTCGTCACATAGAACATATGAAATGCACCTGTATGCTTTCTCGTGTTAATCTGTCTTTTGTGGTGCTGGGGATTGAACCCAGAGCCTTGTATCTAAGCCATGAGCCTAGAGTTGGGTGAGGGAAAAATGTTTTTTCTCCCCTATACCTACTTCTACTTTATAATCAATCTGGAAAGAGGGAAAGCAAAAGCCCAGCTCTCCTTAGAGGATGAGAAAAGGTGAGCAACGATGAAACTTTACTTAAAGCTAGGGGAGCCTTAAAAAAAAAAAATGAGCATCAAATTAAAACATGATCCAGCAATTCCACTTCCAAATATTTGAAAGATTCGAAAGTAGAATCTCAAACACATGTTTGTACTCCAATATTCATCACTATTCCTAATAGCCAAAAAAGTGGAAATGACTCAAACATCTACTGTTAAACGAACATATTAAACAAAATGTAGTATATGCAATGGAATACTATTCAACCATCAGAAAAAGTGACAATCTGAGACATGCTACAGCAAGGCTGAGCCACGTAGGCATCATGCTGAGAGAAGCAAGCCATTTGCAAAAGGACAAATATAGTATGATCTTACATGTGGAAGCTGGACTAGGCAAATTCATAGAAACAAAAGTTAAATAGTGGTCACCAGGACTGCAGCAAGGAGGGAATGGGGACTTATTGTTTAATGAGCACATAATTTCAATTTTAGTTGATAAAAAATTCTGCAGGTGGATAATGGGTTGCTCAATACTGTAAGTATACTTAATGTCACTGAACTATATGTGTGTGGGTGGGGAGAGGGTGCTGGGGATTGAACCCAGAGCCTTGTGCATGTGACTCCAGCACATGAGGTCCCTGACTTATACCCTTATAAAATGGTTAAAATGGTGAATCTTATGTACACATAAAATAAAAGATTTCCTTTTAGAAAAAGCTTATGAGAGAAGAAAGATTATGTTTTAGCTTTTTCACTGCTGTGACTGAAGGACCCAACCAGAATAACTATAGGGGAGAAAGAGCTTATTTGGGGGCTCACGGTTTCAGAGGTCTCAGTCCATAGATAGCAGATTCCATTCCTCTAGGCTCAAACTGAGGCTGAACATCATGATAGAAGCGTGTGGCAGAGGGAAGCAGCTCACATTGATGATCAGAAAGCAGAGAGAGAGACTCACAGGTACAAAATATATACCCCCCAAACCACACCCCCTATGCCCCACCTCCTCCAGCCACACCCCACCTGCCTTCAGTTACCACTCACTCCCATCAGGTGACTAATGCACTGATTGGGTTAAGGCTCTCACAACTCAATCATTCTTCCCTGAACTTTCTTGAGTTACCTCACATGTAAGTTTTTGGGGGACACCTCACATCCAAACCATAACAGAGACATGCGACATAAAGGATGCTCATCATACAGAAAAAAAATGTAGGTAGGAGGTAGATGAGCTATTGATAGTAAATTCTTATGTTTATTCAAAGTAATAATTCTGCTTAGCTACCCCCTAAGTCACCTGCGTAAGTCGTTTTTCACATATGACGTGTTATCCTCTCCTTGTGCACAGGCACCTTATTGCTGATTGCTTTCATGTTGGCATGTTTTAAGCTGCTTGTTATTCATATTTATAATATGCACTCCCCAAATACAACACTCTGGAAGAAAATTAGAGAGGCAATGTAGATAGGATATTTTGTCTCCATATTCACCCACAACTGCATAATTCTCCACCCCACTAAAAACACATTGCCCCATGGTTCTGGGCCTGCCACCTGTTTTCCTGGAGGTATGCAGAGATAACAGGTGGCTCATGCTGAGTTATTGAATTTTTGTGTTTCCCAAGGCAAACTTGGAATCACCAAGATGGTCATTTTGTAGAGATGCTGAATTATCCATTAAGGGAATCTTGTCACTCTTGGCCGTTAAACATAGTCTGTCAAAAGCTGTCCTTAATGATGAAAAGAATATTGAGGGATTTCCTTTTCATACATTTTTTTAGGTAGAGCCTTATTTTAAAAAGCTAGTTGTTGAGCCAAGCTTCCCCCCAAAACATTTATTTTTATCATATGTATTCCATTAATCATAATAACTTTTGTAGGGGTTTCGACTCCCTTAATCACTATTGCTCCAAACTTACAGTGTATTTTGGATTTTTGAATAGCCCTATTCATCTATGCAACAGTCCCGCCAATACTTCTTTCAAAGTGATTCTGAAGTGTGGTCCATTTCTTTTTCCCAACTATCACTTTCCACTTTCAATCCCTCATATTCTTACTCCTGGTTACTCCAATAGCTACCTTATTTTAGCTTTATTAATATTTTTGCTAATTTCAAAGTAATTTTTTACTAATTTATGAACACAAATAATATAACAAGAATTGCATATATTTGGATACATAATTTAGTGAATTTTGTCATATACACCCAGAGATAATTCAACCAGGACCTGGAACCTTTTGGCTCCCACCCACCCTAGAAAGATTTCTTTGCAATCAATTCCTCCCTCTCCACCTCCACAATCCCCATTCAACCAAAGATCTTCTTTCTGTCACTACATATATGTGTTTTAATATTTCTATAATTTTATGTAAATGGAACTACATAGTATGTACTCAACATAATGATTTTAGGACTTACCCATGTTATGTATGCAATGCCATTTTTATTGCTGAATGATATTCCCTTGTATGGATATACCACATTATTTATCCATTTTCCTGTCAATGAACATATGGACCATTTCCATTTAGAGCCATTACAAATAAAGCTACGATGACATTCATATACAAGTCTTTGCCTGGACATGGCTTTCATTTTTCTCAGGCACCAAGAGAGTCGAATGGGGTCGAGTGAACCATTAGTGTATGTTCAACTTTTTAAGAAAGTACCAAACTGGCCTGGGGCTGTGGCTCAGTGGCAGAGCGTTGCCTTGCACATGAGAGGCACTGGATTTGATCCTCAGCACCACATAAAAACAAATAAAAAACAAAATAAAGCCATTAAAATATATATTTAAAAAAAAAGAAAGTACCAAACTGTTTCCAACTTGGCTCTTCCATTTCCATTTCCATAAACCATTAGGACCTTCTAGTTGTTCCATCCTGGCCAACAATGAGCACTTTCAGTCTTTTTAATCATTTATATTTATTGAGTCTGCAGGGTATCTCTTTTTGGTTTCAATTCAAGTATCCCTGGTTAACAAGGATGAGCATCTTTTTTAGGGCTTATCAGTCATTTCTATATCTTCTTTTGTGAACTTTCTGTCTGTCTTTTCCCCATTTTGTTTGTGGCTGAACCATTGTCTTATTTCTTAGCTCTAAGCGGGTTTGGATTGGTTTGGTATAATCCAGATACAAGCCTTTCATTTGATGATTGTGATATTTTCTCTCAGACCTGTAGATGGGCTGTCAGCCTGTCTACAGTAAATACTTGTTCTTTTCTCTCGAGTCATTCAAGTGGGTGAAAACTCACAGTAGTCACTGGAATAATGCAAAGAGCAAAAGTGGAGCTCCAGAGAGCTCCAGGTCTGGCCAGCTTCTCCAGTGATTTTGTGGATCAATGTAAACTTCAGGAACATCAGGACACAGGCTTTTCCACTAGGCTATGGTGATGTCTCTTTTTTGTGATTGCATGTGTGGAAGATGGGAAAGATCCAATGGATGGTTTTGACTCAGCTGTTGTCACTGTGTAGGGGCACTGTGAAGAGGTGAAGGTGGTGGGTGGAAGGCGAAGGGGTGTTGATAGATTTAGGAGAGAGTGTCTTCAAAAAGGCACCTGGATTAGAAATTTCCGTGGTCCCAGAAAGAAACAAAATAGCAACAATCAAAATGCCACCACTGGAGGACAAAATCAAACGAGAGAGAGAGAGAGAGAGAGAGAGAGAGAGAGAGAGAGAGAATAAACTGCAATGTGCTTTGTTTTTTCTATTGAAATCACACATGTCTTATTGGTGGATGTCATGGTCTGGCTGTGAGGTGTCCCCAAAATCTGACATGTGAGACAACGCAAGAAGGCTCAGGGAGGAAATGATTTTGTTATGGGACCCTTGACTCAATTAGTGGATTAATCACATCATGGGAATAATTGAGTGGTAACTGAAGGCAGGTGGGGGTAGCTGGAGGAGGTGGGGCATCGGGGATATGGCTTTGGGGTATATATTTGTATCTGGCAAATGGAATCTCTCTCTCTCTCTCTCTCTCTCTCTCTCTCTCTCTCTCTCTCTCTCTCCTTTCTGATCATCATGTGAGCTGCTTTCCTCTGCACGCTTTTCCGCCCTGATATTCAGCCTCACCTGGAGCCCTGAGGAGTGGAGCCCCTGTCTATGGACACAGACCTCTGAAACCGTGAGCCCTCAAATAAACTTTTCCTCTCCTAAAATTGTTCTGGGTGGGCCTTTTTGTCACAGCAGTGGAAAAGGTGACTAACACAGTAGATGTCAGTATTCTGGATATTAGCATACACACACTTCCTTTGAATCCTCCAGAAGCTAGAGAAAATGCCAAGAATGAAACCTTTGAGGAAGAGGACAGACACAAATCAGCAGTCAGTGAGAAGTCAGCCTGAAAAGTTCCCAAATCTGAGTAAAGCCAAAATCTTTTTGGAAAAAATCATAATTTGGACATTGGCCAAATTGTACTATGATATTGTGTGCATGTACGAATATGTAATATCAAATCCCACCCCCATGTACGCCTATAATGTGCCAATAACAATTTGGAAGACAATAGTAATTTGGGCTTATCTGGAGGTTTCTTATTGTCATCACTTAACACTCTGTGGTAGCCAAGGTCAGTGGGTGTTGGCCTGGAAAGACCATGAGCTTTGGCATCAGACAGACCTGGATTCTCATTCTGGACCTAAATGAGTAAATAACTTTGTGAATTTAATTAAATTTTAAAAATTGATTTAGGAATCCATAGTGGAAGATAAATAATATTTACTTAAAAGGATTATTGAAAGTTTTAAATGAAACCAAATATGCTCATTTTCTAAAATAGGTCTCAGTACAAAGCAGACCCTCATTACACCCATTTTATTTAGTCTTTCCCTCCACTGTGGCCCCTTATAGGAATGTTATGGGGAATTCCATGCCTTTTAGGATCTCATAACTTCCTAGGGTTGCAATGTGGCAAGCAGGAGAGATTCGTGGCCAGTGAGAGGCCACATTTCATAAAACTTTAGAGAATATATAATTTAATGCATCCATAAGTAAAGGATTTGAAAAAGAAAGTTTAAGAAACCAATTCTACTTACAATAACATCCAAAGAGTAAAATACCCAGAAAGAAATTTAACCAATGAGATGAAAGACTTGTCCACTGGACCTAAAAATTATTGTTTAAAAAAATTAAAGAAAATTTAACCATATTGAAAGACATCCCATGTTCATGGATTGAAGGGCTTAACCCATTTTGTCCCATTGCCTCCAAACAACTATGAACACTTGGAGTATATAATATGCAGTACAATTATATAACTAAGATAAATAGTACTCTAAATTATGGTTTCTAATCTGTTTTGGAATGCACCTGGGTCAATGTCATTAAAATATTCATCTGATTTGAAACTTGGGACTTAATGTATTAATAATTGTAAGATTGCCATACTCTCCAAAGGGATCTACAGATTCAATGCAATTCTGTTCAAAATTTCAAGTCTTTTTTGCATAACGAGAAAAGTAATCTTTAAATTCATATGGAATTTCAAAACCCTGAACAGCCAAAAATAGTCTCCATTAAAAAAAAAAAGATGGAATACTCATGCTTGCTAATTTCAAAACTTATTACAAAGTCATGGTAATCAATAGAATCATTGTTGGTCCAGAGATAAACCCTGTATCTATGACCAATTCATTTTGACAAGAATGCCAAAAAGCAATCAATAGATAAGAATAGTCTCTTCAACAAATGGTTCTGTGTCAACTGTATAATCATATGCAAAATATTCAAGTTTTGCTACTACCTCAACCCATAGACAAAAACTAACTTCCAAATGGATCAAAACATAAAAGCTAAGCCAGGTGTAGTGGCACACACCTGTGATCTCTATGACTTGGGAAACTGAGGCAGGAGGATTGCAAATTCAAAGCTAACCTTATCAAAACCCTGTTTCAAAATTTAAAAATTTACAAAAGGGGCTAGGGATGAAGCTCAGTAATTAACCACCCCTGGGTTTAATCCCCAGAACCAAAAAACTAAAAATAAAAATAAAAGCTAAAGTTATTAGAAGGAAACATAGGGGTAAATATTCATGGTCTCAGATTTGGCAATGATTCTTAGATTTGAGCCCTAAGTAAAACAACAACCAAATAAAAGCAAAAACTATAAAAATAAATAATCCTAGCATATCAGAAGATAACTGTATGCCTATGTTTATTACTACATTATTCACAATGGCTAAGAGAGTGAATCCACCTAGATGCCCATCGACAGATAAATAAATTTTAAAAAATGTGGTATATACACACAATAGAATATTATTTAACCATAAAAATTTATATATAATCGATTAAGAATGTGCAATCCATGCAAAGCAACATTTCTCCAAAAAGTTATATAAATGGCTGCTAGGCACATGAAAAGATGTTCAACTTAATTGGTCATTAAGGAAAATCAAAACCACAATGAGCTACCACTTGACCCACGCAGAGATGGTTTATATTAAAACAAACAGAAAATAAGTCTTGGCAAGAATGTTCAGAAACAGATACCTTCATGTGCTGCTAGTGAGAATGAAAACTGGTGCAGCCATTGTGGAAAACAGTTTAACAGTTTCTTAAGAAGTTAAACACAGAATTATCTAGGGTTCAGCAATCCTAATCCTAAGCATTTACCCTAGAGCAATGAAAATCACAGCAACAAGAGCCAAGAGGTGAAGGTCACTCAAATGTCCATCAACCAGTGAATGGCCTGCCCCTGACCTGCATACTTAAAAAAGGCTTATTGTAATTTGTGTGAATTTAACCTCAATAAAAAATACTGATGGGTATGGATATGGTATTAAGGTGCTGTCATTACGGAGATGAAGTCACTCCTAAAGATTGTTAAAAGAGATACAAACAGGGAGCCTGGTGACTAGGGCATGTGGGGAGGGGAAATCTGTGGTAGGAGACTACAGCTTCTTACTGTAAATCTTCCCATACGCTGTCTCTTGTTTTAGTTTATCTGCATGAATTACTCTGATGAGAAAGTGTTTACTTATTTTTTACAGGTCAAATTCCAGGATACTGGAGATGTTCGCAGCTCTCCGTGGATTCTCTGAGAACAAAGAATGAGCCCATTTTGACACAGAGAAGGTAATCACTCTGCAGACACAGTCCAAGGGTGGCAGTGGGCAGGCAGGGTATGTAAGCACCACCTCATGAGCTGAACAGCAAGTGACCCATGCAGTTAGATCTCAGGCCTCTGTCCTAGGGTCACCACACAGCTCTGAGTTCATGACTGACATCATTAGACCTGAGTGTGGACTCCTTTCTGGTGCTCCTTCGGGCATCCATGTAAAGAGTCCTTTGACAACTGTTCCAAAAGTCAGCTCAACAGCTTCTGAATAACACACGGCAGCCCACCTGCAAGGCTGGTCAGTTCTACTTCCAAAATGTGTGTTCAGCGGGTTCTTTTCTCAGCTTGTTCACTACCAGTAACCCCCAAGACCATCATAAATTAACACTCATTTATAGCTGGACAAGGACAGGTCCCTCCCAATGGCTGCCACCCATCCCCACCCACTCCCAGCCAGGGTGACTTTAATCAGAACCAATCATGTCACTCTCTTGCTTGAACAGTTTCAGTGGAGTCCTCTTACTCTTCCAATATTCCAAAACTCTTCCCGCCTCCTCAAGTCCTCTCAAGATCCGGCCCTCTACAGTTTAGGGTTCTTCTACCTCTTGGTCTTCCTCAATCCTTCTCTCTCCAGGATCCTCACATAGACTCTTTGACCCTCCAGAGTACTCAACCAGCCCACAAGCACCCAGCCCTGCCTGGACGATTCCTTCAGGCCCCGGGTGAGAGGGTACCTCTCTTGGGAAGACCTGCAGCCCCTCCCCTCACCAGCCAGAACTCTGCCTTTCCTGCATAACATTTAGCCCCTTTCAAGTCTTTTGTGTTTGATGTCCGTTTGATCTGTCTCTCCCACTATTCTGTCTACTTCAGGAGTGAGGAAAGGCCTGCAGGCATCTGTGAGCTGCAGTGGCTCCATCTCTTATCACCACAGAGTAGACATGCGTCCTAGCTGTTGAATGGAGAATGAGGAAAAATCCTTTCTCTCTCTCCTAGAAAAAAAGCTTATACTCACAGCCGAATGTCTACTACGGTTGCAAGTAAAATGAAAAGTGTGTCCCTGTGAGGCATGCAAATCTTAGTTAGGATGAACAAAGGTACATATGATAATGCCTAAAGGAAGGACACTCTTTAAAAAGGAGGGAGGACACTCTGAAATAGAAGTCTCACAATTCCATGCATCAGCGTGTCAACTCTAATCACAAATCACCAGCATAAGAAACTGACAAGTGATTCTGATGCAAGTATTTTTAATAAAGAGCTTAGGTAAAGCTTTCAGACCCTAGGGTAGTGATGCTGTTTAACTAGAGAACATGATCACGTCATTGAGTCACAGCACCCACAAGGAGTCGACGCGTGATTTTAAACAGCTCACAGAGTCAGCGCATCCTTCTGGTCAGTCACTCCCAGGAGGCTGCACACTAAAGCAGAGTGGGGCGTTTCCCCAGCAATGGCTCTTGACCAAGACCGTTTTCCGTTGTGGGTCCTCCGGCCTTCCAGGTCCACGTTGTTCCTGGCCCCATCAGACGGCAGCTAAACGTTAGCCCCGAGCTAGTTGCAGTGATGGTTTCTCAGAGGAATGATCCTGAGCCCATGGGTTGTCTGCCAGGGCACTGCAGGGCTGGCACAAGCCCCTTGGGCCAGCCATGACCTCTGCCGGGTGTGCCAACTACCACATCACACCTACATAGTGACCTCCATTTCCTGGCACCTTTTCATGACAGTCTTCGAGGCACCCCAAAGGCAGGAAGCAGGAGACGCAGACGCCATCTCTCCATGTGTGAAGAAAGCAGACTTCAGGAGGGCCAAGAGTCTTTGAAAACGTCCAATCCAGATCCAGAACCTGGACTTTCCAGCTTCCTTATTCATTAAACTAATTTGTGAAGAGTGCCTACTACTGCCAGGCACGAAGTTCTTGGGAATATGTCACTTTACAAAAAGAAAGATATTTCTGCTCTCATGGAGCTTACCCTCTAACAGAAAAATATGCAGGTTGTAGTTAAAAATCGAGGGGTCAAGGTAGACCTCTGGAGAGGAGGGCGTGTGAATGAAGAGGTGAGAGAACTGCAGAGGTCTCTGGCGGGTGCCCAGGCAGAGCTGTAAGGCACTGGCTTGGTAACCCAGTGGGAGG
Source organism: Callospermophilus lateralis (assembly GCF_048772815.1). NCBI lineage: Eukaryota > Metazoa > Chordata > Mammalia > Rodentia > Sciuridae > Callospermophilus > Callospermophilus lateralis. The sequence goes on along the minus strand of NC_135316.1, from coordinate 101,673,164 downwards.
GGAGGGGGTTGTGACTTTGGGAATGGTGGTGAAAGAACCCAGCAAGCCCATCCTTTGGAAGTGCGACTGACTCGCCTCACTGACTGATTGGATGGCTTACTCTTTCTCCAGAAGGCGTGGAGATGATTTTTGAAGAAGGGTCAATAGATATTAGATGAGGACAGTAAGAGGATGTGGGTGAGGAACCCAGACTCAGGCTGATGTCCAACTGTGGCTGCGAGGAAGATCAAGAGAGCTGTGGGGCTGCCGTGGAGGGAGAGAGGGAGAGGGGAGCCACAGGGGAGACAAGAGAGGAGCCAAGCTGAAGAGCCTGTGGATCACTGGAAAGACCAGTGGCTTCCATTCGGAGGGAGATGAGCCCGGGGAGAGTTTGATAGAAGAGAGGGGGCAGATCTAGGATAGGATGGAACAGGAGCTCCAATAGGGTGCCCTGCAGAAATCCAGGCTTTTGGTGGTGTTTCCCTGGGCCAATGTGTCAGCAATGAAGGCAAGAAGTGATCCAAATTGGGGTCCTTGTGGCTGTGAGGTCAACAGAATAGGCTGATGGGTTGGACGCAGAGTGCGAGAGAAGAGGAATCGGGTTCTGGCCTGAGCAACTGGAAGCTTGACATGGCCAAGCTCCAAGGGAGATAAAATGAGTAGACGGGTTTGGGGAAGAGAGAGGGGAGATCAATTTTAGGCCAGTTTAAGTTGTCAACTTAAGAGGAAATGTCAAGGACACTCAAGTGTGCTCAGCGGACGTTCTTTGGCTGAGATACAAGCTCCTGATAGAGTGCTCATGCCAGCACTCTGTACCCCTCCACAGCCACAGCCCCGACTCCTTCAGAATGAGAAACTCCACAGTGCAGCTAAATTCTCCTGCTGGTGCTATTTCCAAGAAAAATAACCAGTGACCCAACATTTTATCTAAAAGGCCCTCAGTCAAGGGCTCCCTGCCCAGTTTACCAAGGCAGAAAACCTAGTCCTGAACATCAGATGGCAGGCAAGACAGAATCTGATAAACTGGGATCGTGATTGATTAAATATGGAGTCGTGTCTCCAATATCTACAGTATATTTGATGATTTTTCCTAATTTATGATAAGGATGAATTTTTTTTTAATTTCCTCATTGGAGGAAAAGCCAGGAGAAGATCTTATGTCGCTGAGATGTTCCACAAGAGCCGCGCTCAATGCATCTAAATAACCCAGGGCTTGAATCGATGCCAGTGGAATAATCATATTTTAAAACTTTCCCTATAAGTGTGACATACGCATCCCCATGTGTCAGCATAATCTCTGCTGAAAGCGGTTCAGTGAATGACAAGTTGATTGGCCCCAATTTGAAAAGCATAGTGTATAAAAACATAATTTCAGGGTGGCCAACATTGTGACAGATTCTATATTCTGCTCATACACAGAACTAGTTTGAACTCTTTAGGGAATTGTGAGAGTCTGCAAATGCTTATGGCAATGAAAATTGGCCAGATAGGCAAAGAAGGGAAGGGGAGGAATGAAATTAACAACTGTTTAGGCAACTATTATCAACCAAGCATTGTCTGAGAGAAACGAGGGACGGGGCACAGATTGATAATCATTGTTTTTACTACCAAGTGAACAGCATGAGGGAGAGGGAAAGAATATGGGTTTTGCAACTGGAGATCCTCAGTGCACATCCCAGCTCCGTCACTTAATGTCAAACAAATACTGACAATTCTCACACCTTCAGATTTTATATCCATGAGGAAGAATAGCAGTAGATATTGGTAAGAATTGAACTAGGTTTGTTTTTACACACACACACACACACACACACACACACACACACTCGATGAGCTTGACTTTTCTCTCATTTCACTCCATTACGAATGGCATATTGAAAAGTCTGCAACTTCCTGTGCAAAGCTTCTGAACCACTCAGGCTGGGACACACCACTGTGTTAGACAGCACAGGAAACACGCTGGCCATTTCCACGCAGATCCCACATGGAGTCTTGTTGATTCGGCAGCTTAGAGATTGGAAAGGATAAACAGAACCCAGAACAGGTGCCTCTCATCTGTCTGTGTAACATCAGCCATCGTGGGACCACCTCCTGCAGTCTCCTCATGCATTTTAATGAGTTTATCTCAAAAACTGTGGCCTCATCATCAGTTGAAATCCTCCAACAGAAATTCTAGAAACTAAGATAGAGAAGTGAAAAAGTTTCTGAGTTATTTTGGGAAGAATGGCGCAGAAAGAACCCTTTAAACATTTCCCCAGAGTGTTCTACCAATGTCCACCTTGCCCTGTGTTGAGGAGAAGCATCCACAGCAGAAGCTCGACTCTGAATTTTTTTGTTGTTTCCGTTTTCTCTGACCTGCTATGACTAACAGTAAGGATGAGGGGACAAGTCCAAATCCTGGATCCCAAGCAGAAAGTCCAGAAAAACGAAAGGACCGTGGAGGTTGGGGCTCAAGAGGCATGGTGAGATGGCAACCAGACAAGAGCCTGGGAAAGGAGGCGGGGCAGAGAGAAGGAAGCTCGCTTTCCAGTCCAGTCCCAAGGGGCCTTTAACTTTCAGAAGAGAATGGTGTCTCTAATTCGCCCTTTCAGCAGATATTGATTGGGTTTTTCAGACTGGCTCTAATGTGAGAAACTCTGCGGCTCTCTTAGAAGCAAGAGTGGATAGATCAGCTCTTTTTCAATTGAATTTGCCGTCAAGCCAGACAAAGATATAAACGATAACAAGTGAGGGGACGTAGCAATTGCATGACTTTTCTTCATTTTTTTTTTTTAATTTTTATTTTTTTTTTTAACACTAGTCTTCTCTTGCATACCAAAATCATCTCAAGAAACACCATCTGCTGGGGAGGAATTGAAGAACTACTCCCAAAATGCCAAACTGCAGCGCTGGCTGAATAGGAAGCGCTTTCATTTGCAAATTCTGTGCTGCACAAGGTGCACTCCAGGGGAAAGATGGGACACATCATGTAGGACAGGGAGGGGCTCCACTGTGACCCAAGTGGCACAAGGTGAGCACAGTGAGGGCAAAGGCTCATGCAGGCACACCCAGGACAAAGTGCATGCAACAGCAAGGTCAAGGACAGAGAGCTACTGTGCTGGGTGCTGCAGCTTAAGGCAGATGCGCAGAACCAAGCGGAGGTGGGGTAGGGGGGGCGCGAGGGGGGGAATTTCTCTGTCCCTGGAGAAGGCCTGAAGCTGCCTCCCACCCAGAGGAGGGAAGGAGAGCTCTGCTGGGGGTCTTGGCAGACAAGACTCATCCTTGGTGTGCTTTCCTTGGGTTCATCTTTTCCCAAGCCAGAGGGCCAAAGGTCAAGGGTAAGATGTGTGTGAACTGGAGCAGGGGGCACATTTAGGCTAGGTTCTGTGTCAGAGGCAAGAGTAATCCTTGTGACTTCTGTGCCCTCCCGCCCAGTTCCCCAGGACTCCATGCACACGGACAACCCAAGAGGGAAATGGGAGAGAGGCTCAGTCCGGGGTAAGGATGGGATGCGGACTTCTCTCCTAGCAAGCTGGGGGCACGCACGCACGGACACACATGCATGCGCACACACTTGTGCTTCCAAGGTTTCTACCCAAAACATTATTTTGACATCATAAAAACTCCAATAAGTTTTACAAATTGAAGATTATGACCCCAAACACTTAAACCTGAAGTATACTTACTCAACTAACCGCACTCCACAATTTTTCAGATTAATCTCTCACCTGCTGCTTCAGAGGTTTGAACTGAATGGTTCAATAAATATTGCTCAGTTCATTATGAAATACAGTCATTTATTAGGATGAATAAGTGTGTTCTGTCCACAACCCATCTTAATATTAGTAATTGATCCCTTACTGTGGATCAATTGAAAAACCCCTCTAGTTGCTTTCCTCACATTCTGCTTAAACATTCTTCAGCCAGTATCCAAACGGTGGTTTTCAATTTAAACAGATACAGATGAACCAAAAATATCTGAAAGCCAGTTCTTTAAGAGAGATGTTTTAGACACATGAAAATATCAGCACCATTCACAAAAAGCAAAAGGTGGAAACAACTCAAGTGTCCATCAAATAATGAGTAATTTTGGTATAAATGAACAATGCAAATTATTCAGCTTCACTGAGAAAAGAATTCTGAAACATGCCATGGCTCATTTCCATTACGCTGGGGGGGCGGGGGGAGCCAGTCACAAAAAGACAAACACGTGATTCTGCTGACTGAGGTGCTTTGGTTTGGGCGTGATTTCCGTGCGGAGGCTCCTGTGCTGCAAGCCTGGTCCCCAGTGTGGCGGTGTTGAGGTGGTCGAGTCTTTAAGAGACGGGGCCTTGGGGAAGAGAATTAGGTCATGGAAGCCCCACCTCAAGTTCACACCAGTGTTCTCCCACAGTAGGGAGCAGGTCCGGTCGCACCTTAGCTCCCCTGACAGCAGCCTGTCAGATGAAGAGACAGCCTGATCCCCCTGCAGTCCTGGCTTCCTGATTCCCCATCCAATCTCTTCCACAACCACTCCCTCCATCATGATGCTCTTCACCATGTGGCCCTCATCAGAGCCAGGAAGATGCTGGAACCATGCTCTTGAACCCCCAGAACTGTGAGCTAAATAAACCTTTTTTCTGCATACAGTTCCAAGCCCAGGTATATTGTTATAGCTATGCCAAACAGACTAACCCATGAGGTACAAAGAGTAATGATATTCATAGACACCAAAGGCAGAATGATGGTTGCCAGGGGCTGGCAGGGGGATCAGAAGTTTTGTATAATGAGGACAGTTCCAGTTTTACAAGATGAAAAAGAATTCTGGAGTTGAGTCTCACAGCAATGTAAAGGTGCTTTACCACTACTTAAAACATTTAATATATTAAATGTTGTGTGCATGTTACCACCTTTAAAAGTCTAACAATTAATGCATAGAATACAATGTATCATTCTGCTAAATGACAAAGGCTTTGGAGATTTCATCGGGTAATCCTTGAAAAATGGAGCTGGGGGCCTGGAAGACCCAGGAAGGGATTTGGAGGCAAAGAGAACAGCCTCAGGAAATCCAGCTGGAGGAGGTTGCTGTTTTCCCTTGGATCCTAAGGACTGAAGACTCTCTGGGCCGGGGACATCATCCTAATGTGAAGTTGAGTTGGAGGAGGTGGGAAGACTCTTGAGAGAAGCAAGGTTTTGAACCCAGGGAGATGGCTCAGGGGATGGCTAAGGCACACCAGGGGGGTTGATGGGAGAGGTGACACTGTCTGAGCAGCGGGGACAAGGACGAGCTTGGCAGTTGCAGGGCAGCCACACCAGGCCCAGCACGGCCGGTGAGGATGGGTCGTGGTGACTGCTCTTGGAATAGAAGCATCTCCTTGCCCTCACACTGATCTTACCCCATCCGTCCCAGGGTCTGCCCCGTCTCACAATTCAATGGCCCAGTGTTTCACAGTCACAGGTCTTCAAGGGAATCCCAATATCTAAGTCCCAGCAGTTGCAAAATATGGAAGGAAGGCCAGAAAGAGGGGTATGGAGGAGACACGCACAGAGTCCTGCCTTAGGGAGAGAAGTTGACACTGAGCGCTTTGTGGTGGGGAACCAACGTTCCTTTCTTTAAAGTTAGCTGACGATGTGAGAGCAGCCAAAGGTGATTTATCAACACTTCACACACCCATCGGTGCTTCTTTTTTCTTAATTTTATATTTTATTGGTGCATTATAATTATACATAATAGTGGGATACATTACGCATATTTGAACATGAACATGACATAAGCCAAACCTTCAATTAGTGCATTATCATTTATATAAAAACAGGATCCAGCCAGGCTTGGTAGAGCACTCCCGTTATCCCAGGGGCTCAGGAGACTGAGCAGGAGGATTGCAAATCTGAGACCAACCCTAAAAATTTAATGAGGCCCTAAGCAACTAAGGGAGACCCTGTCTCAAAATAAAATTTAAAAAGTTAAAAGGGGGCTGGAGCTGTTGCTCAGTGGTTAAGCACCCCTGGGTTCAATCCCCAGCACCAACGAAACAAAACAAAAAGCAAAAGCAGGACTCACTGAAGGACAATCCTCCATGGACACAGCGTAACTTGGTGGATTTTGTTTCCCCAGACCCCCCTCCGCCCTCTTGATCCCCGTCCTCTACTTTATTGGTCTCCCCTTGACTTTCATGAGATTCCCTCTTTTTTATTCCTTTTTGTGTCTTTTCACATCGACGAAACTTTCTTAAGATGATTGAATAACCAAAAAAAAACTAGAATAAGACAAAAAAGTGCACACATGTGCACACACACACACACACACACACACAGCTCAGAAGAAAGAAAGATCCAGACATCTTACCACATGGTGAGGGCCCATTCCCAATGGAGCATGAAGCATGAGTGAGGTCAAGGAAGTGTGTGTGAGTGTGTGTGTGTGTCTGTGTGTGTGTGTGTGTGGGCTTGGATGCACACCTCGGGCTGGTGGTGCATCTGGCATAAAACATAAAGGAGCACCAGGAGGGTGTGCAGCTGCTGACCCACTTGTCGACATCTTTGTCAAAGATCTTTGGGGGCAAGGAGGGTTCCTGAAAGAGCATGGATGCTTAAATAAACACATTTAAACCCCAGGAAGGACACTCTGAGTATGTCTTGGACAGGAACTACCTCATGAAGTCTGGCTAAATACAAGCGTAAAACAGGATGGGCACCCTTAACGAAGGCATGGAGAGGATTAGAAGTAGGATGTGTGGACTTCCTGGAATAGTGCCTGACCAGCATAGGTCCCCCCGAAACACCCCAGTAACTACAGTGAAAATAATACTGCATTATTTATTCATGGAAGCATAGACAATTATTGCTATGTATGATTTCAAGGAAATGTCTCCATTCACACACCTATAAAATAACATGTCTACTGAGCATCTATTATAAGCTGGGTGTTAGGTACTGAAAGAAAAAAGAAAAGCCTCTGTCAAGCTTAGAACTGCTTGACCACATTATGAACTTCCCAGAGCCTCCTATGTGGACACCAAGGTCAAGTGCATGGGCGAAAACCTCAGGTGATGGAGGCGGCGAGCCCCCTGGTCACAGTCCAGGCCAAGGTGCCAGTCACCCCTGGAAGTGCAGCACTGCCCCCTCCTGGGTGGAGGACTTGAAGACCAAGAGCCAGAGGCTCCTCTTCCTAAGACGGCACAGTCCAGGTGCCTCAGAAGGTGGAAAAGAAGAAGAGCCATGTGGGAAGATGAGGTCAGGGGCAGCCCACTGACGCACAGGAAGGACATCTGCTAGGTGTCCCCTGGCAGCAGGCATATCCCAGACCTGCAGGGATTCCTGGCCAAAGCAAAGGGCCAGAGCCTTGAGGGCGCCCTTCCCAGAGGGGGCTCCGAGTGTGGAACAGAGGAGCCTCCCACCCCCGCCCACACACCTGACTCTGCCCTTTTTCTGTGAGCACATCCTCCAGGGGCCTCCTGCATGTCCACTTCTCCATCGCCAGCCATGTTCACGTCCACCCCATCCTGCTGGGCCTCCCCACGGTCAGTGAGGGAAGCAGACGCGGACAGAGCCCCACAGGCAATGCCACCCTGTGCTCGGGCATTCGGTGAAGTGGGGAGCCCAGGAGTCCAGTGGGATGGACTGGAAATAGGCCTCCATGAGGGAGATGAGAGGAGAGGGCAGGGGACCAGCCGGGGTGTGGAGGAGGAGGAGGCGGAGGCCAGGAGGGCAGGTCGGATGGGCTCCCAAAGGACAGAAAATGCGGGGTCCCCCACGGGGGCTGAGTTCTGTCCTGCAATTCCAACTCGAGGGGCCCCCCCGGGGTTCTTCTCGGCCCTCAGCCCAGACCCCTTCTGCTTCCTGAATCCCTATCCCTCCTAACAGCAGCGCCTGGCCAGCACCCGCCAGGGACTCCCACGCGTCCTCCTTCACTCCTGCTGAGCCTCTCCTGCAGCTGTGCAGACGGCCCTCCCCACCCTGCTTCCCTGACAGCCCTCAACTCCATCCTCTCACCCTAGGCCGCGCCCACGATCCAGGTCCCGTCCTCCCTCAGTCGTTATGCCTCTTGTGGTGATGCCCTTTGCTTTATGTCTGCATTGCCACCGAGCTGAGCTGATGGCTGTCAGGTTCAAACACAACCCCACTGCCTCCCATTCAGTTTGGCCAACTCACCCATATCCCCAGCCAATCAACCTGTCCTCCAGCTTTATCTAAGGTGCTGTCCCCTGCACCTTAGAATGGGCCAGGCCGTTACCCACCTCAGCACCTTTATGCACGCTGCTCTGTCTGCTGGGGATGCCATTCCATTCCTTCCATGAGCTGACCCACCTAAGCACATCACTTATTTCTAGGACAGGAAGCAGGCACACACATGCCACCTGTGAGTCTCCTGAAGCTCAGGCTGACTGCGTCCCCTCTTCTCTCTCTGCAGCACCCCAGGCCCTTCCTCACACCACAAATCTCACTGTGAACCTGTGGCCTGGGATGTCTTTTCCCCTGCTGGGCTGGGAAGGTCCTGGGAGCAGGGGCTGTTCTATCTAGCCCTGAGCTGCTGTACTTACCAGAGTGCCGGATTCATGCTGATTGGTAAATAATTGTGTTGTGTTTAACATAAAAAATGACAAAAATACGTGCCAGAGGGCAAATGCTTGACATCTTCAGACCTGAGCTTCCCTCTGAATGGAAACTTCCAGAAGCAAAGTGGAGCCATAACCTGAAGAGAAGTTTCACTGACGCCCAGGTGCCTTGGATGTTGCATATAACCACATAATCTGTGCCCACACACAGATGAGACTTGCTTTTATTTTAATCACGCTCAGTATTACTGGGGTGGCGTCACCCTAAGGACTTCACTTCCACATGTCTGAAGCTGTCTTTCAAGCCGCCCCATGTAGCTTCTAGCATCTTTCATCTAGCCCCACTGGCACCGGAGGGCCCTTGCTCCCACCACCACCCTCCAGTGCCCTTCCCCTCCTCTGATGTGGAAAAGCACCAGAATGTGGGGGCAGGTCTCTGCCATGCCCGGCACCGAGCCATCCTGCTGTCCTCACAGAGCCACGGGGCTCCCTGGATTGCCTCGAGCGCTTCCAAATGAGCCCAGAAAGACGAGTGGAGGACAAACCTGCACAAATGTGCACCTGCAAAAATAGCCCTGCACTAACAGCCGCCCACGGGCAAGGTGGAAGCCAGAGCAGATGGCCACGTGTCTGACTCCGAGGTCCCCGGGGTTGCGCCTCTCCGCTTCCCTTCCGCCTCTTCTCCTGGAGCACAGCCTTGGCAGGCAGCGGGTCCCTTGGAATCAACAGTATCCTTCAAAGTCATTCCAGAACATACAGCAAGCGGGCCAACCTCCGTGCCTCGCAGAACTGGAAACCCAGAGCTATAAACAGGAGCTGCGTCCAAAACAAGCCAGTGACCTTGTTAGGCTGCTCCTGAGTCTTAACAAAGTGCCTGTCAATGACCGACGTCCCCTCCAACCTGAAGACTGGAAATTGGACTCGCCTGAAAGTCAAGACATACTCGGGCAGTGCTATTTGCAGACTGCCAGCCGAGCCACTGGGCTCCATCTGGGTGCTGTGCTAATTAGAGCTGCAGCTCGGACACCTGTGTGACCCCACCTGTGGCCTCACCTGTGTGCCCGTCAGTCTCTTCACCTGGAAAACAGCCTGAACCTCAGCTAAGCATTGACTAAAGCTGCTCTTCCTAATTAGCGTTTCCCAGAACAGACGCCCAGTGTCCTGGGTGTTGTTCATGTTTGTAAATATTTTATGGAGGTTAAAAAAGTGCAATGATTTCAAAATCTCTTAAACTTACTTTGAATTCTATTTTTTATAGCTTCCTCCATAAACCTCCTGGATTTACTAATTTAAAGAGGTGGTGTTTTAAAATAATATACAAAATATTTTCACGTATTTCTCAACCTTATTTTCCTTGTCATAATCACATAATATAAAGAAAAGGCATTTCACATTTTCTACTAAGCCCTACATCCATGGTCTCAAATCCCCTTCAGATGATCCAGGATTCCATATAAATATTACTGCTTTCATGATACTCTAAGAGGTAAGCAAATTTGGGAGATGGTAGGTTGAGGAAATTGGATTTAATCGGTTGAACTTCTATTAAGCACTCACTGGTCATTGTGTGAGGCTCTTTGGGAGCATATTAGATTAACAAGGGCATATTCCTGTCCTCGAAGTGCTTTTCACCTGACAAGGGAGATAAATAACTGGGTGTGATGTCCAGCAGGATACAGGGACACGCACAGACATAAGAGGACTGAATGGACACAAAACATTTGCTATTCTTCTACTCAATCCTCAAATGGGGAAATTGAGACTCGGAGAGGTTAAGTGACTCAGCCAAGGTCACACAGCCTAACTCGTATCTTACACGAGCCCCAGTCTTTTTGATTCTATAACGCCCGTGTTAGCACTCTTAACTAAGTGAATCATGCCACTTCTGAATAAAAATATAAATAAAATGCTGGGGGAGCTAAGCAAGAAGGAGAACCCCACCCCACTCCTGTGGGGTTGCTGGTGCGGGTATCAGAGACGGCTTCATGGAGGAGGTGGTATTCCAGCCGAGCCTTGAACAGGTCTGAGTTCAATGGGGAGCCCAGGAGGAAGAGAATTTCAGGCCAAGGAAGCTGGAGGGATGCCAAGCCAGTGGTCTGGCACAGTGAATGGGACCTGGGGAGATGGCGCAGCGGACAGCCAGACCATGGTGCCAGCAAAAGGCGCCAACCACGGTGCTTTCCCATGGAACCCGCACGGCCCGCCCACCTGCACCCGGGGTTTTCCTCCAGCTCTTTCTCCTCCTCTTTGCCGAATGCTCACCTCCCGTTCTTTCTTCCATTCTAAGCAGACTTACTGAATGTGAAAATCAGAAACCTTTGAAAGGGACCCAGTTGAGCTTACACAGCGTTTCGTCTCCAAGCTCCTTGGAAACATCTGTCTGTCCCTCACCATCTGCAGAGCTCCGTCCAAACTCCTGGAGCAGCAGCTTGGGATCTGCCACCTTCTGCTCTTTGCAGGAGACACCCGCAGAACCCAGACTCCCTGGGACACTCACCCGAGAAGTAAGATCCGGAGTCGGCCGTGCAGTTACACAGAACGTGTGGATCAGGCACCAGGGGAGACTGCCCTCCTAGGGCACAACTGAGTCGGAATCCTCGGGGGGGACACAGCCGCCTGCACCCTCTCCTAGGTCTCTGCTGAGTCGAGGTCACCCCCCTGGGACAGGTTCAGCAAACCACGCAGCGAGCTTCAGGGGAAAACAGCTAAGGGAAGAGGGAGCAGGTGTAGAAATAAAAGGCATCTATGGAGAGTGACCATAAAAGTACAAGAGGAGGAAAGAGGGGCCACTTGCTGGCCTTGGAGAACTCCGGTCTTTATTCATATCACTCGGTTCTTAGGAGAAACCTCATGGCACTAATAAGTGGAAGAGGCCACTTGCCCCTCCCCCCACACAGAGATGGGGCTGGGGGCCGGGGCCAGGGCCGGGGCCCACACTGACTGGAGCCCAGGCCAAAAATCATCCAGCTTTAGAAGGACCCTAGAGAAGAGGGGCTCTTCATGCAGTGGGGTGGGATGAGATTGCAGAGGCCACTGCACGGATCAACAAGATGGGATTCAATGAAAAATGTGTAGAAAACGGAAACAAACAAGGTAAAGCAGAACCTAAAACAACAAGGTGGGTGGGAGGGTGGGTTTGGAGGTTGGCTCTGCTTTTTCCCCTCCAGTACTGGAGAGATTTTTACTAGTTTACTTTAAACACTGATAAAGAGCCCGCTAGACAAAAAGATGCTGAAGCCACCCTAGCGAGGCTGTAGGAGGGAGGGAGGCCCCTGAGGAGGTGGGAGAGGGCAGGGAGGCTGCGGTCCTGCAGGAGAAGGAAGGGACGCCTGCGCCATATTGAAGCGCATCAGGAATGAACCAAGGCAGGCGCTGGTGACGGGACAGTTGAGACGGTTCCATTGACCAAGACTGGCCTTCTTGTGGGAGGATAGGAAAGAAGTTGGGAGGCAAGGATGTCAAGGGTACGGACAAGAGTTTATTCGCCCATTTCAAGCAAGAGAGTGTATCCATTCCTCCAACAAATATTTGCTGAGCACCTGATGTACGTCAAGCATTATTCTGAGGATGAGAGACCATGGTGAACAAGACAGGCCTGGACCGCTGGGTGGTGAACCCCAGAGGCAAACCAGAGTGAAGCAGGTGAAGGAGGAAGTCAGCATTTTCGATAGTGGGTTTGGACTGTTAAAGACCAGGTGTCATGAAGAGGTGCCTGTGGGTGTGCAGTCGACAACTCTCTGCGGCGGAGGGAGTGATCACGCCAGGGTCCAGGCAGGGCAGGCAGTGGAGGGAGACTCCAGAAGCTGGGAGGGCAGGGGGCTCATCATCTGGAAAGGGCCAAAGAAAGCAAGAGTCTGGAGGACAGAAGAGTGGGGCCAGAGCAGTGTGTCAGCCGCGTGGCTCCAGAGGCTGAGCAGTCCTGGCCATCGCTGGGTGGAAAGATGATTCTGTGGCTCCGCGAGCCTTTCCTGCTTTTCTCGGAATTGCAACCGCGGTGCAGAGCTGGGTCCCGTGTTTCAGAGCCCACAACTGAAGTTCAGAGAAACTTCTAGTTACTGGACAGCCACGCTCATCGGGCTTGCTGAGAGGTGCCCTTGCCCTTAGGAGAATAACAGGGCACAGAGATGCCCACAACATTAACACTCCCTGGCCATCCAGCAGGAAACTGCCTTCCACCCTCATGGGGGGAGCGCCATCGGTCCCCTGCCCTGGGTGGGGACAGAGAGAACAGCCCCCTCTGTTCCAAATGGGAGTGAGAGGCATCAGCTGGCCTGTCCTAGGTAAGAAGGAGGCTGACACCAGACACAAAAGTGTAGCAAGAGCAGGACTGGAAAGAGCCTACTCTGGACCCAAGAGGGACTCCATGTTGTGAAAGTCATGCTGAGAAGAGGCAGAAAGAGTCCGCTCTTCTGGGTGTGCTTTGGGAGGAACTGCTATTCTGTGTCTTCCCTCCGACAGCTGAAACTCGACATCATCCCATTCTAAGATTTTGAGACACAGTGACTGAAGAAGTCAGTGAGGGGCTCTCACCTTGCTCCATCCTACACGTTTACTCTGGACCCTGGACATGCACAGCTCAGCCCCAGGTGCTGAGGATGTGGCAGTGAGCAACACAGGCAAATCCCTGCCTTCGCGGCACCTGATGCAGGAAGGGACCCTAAGGACACTGACGGATTCTACGGTATGCTCAGCGTCAGGATGGAGCGTGGCAGGGGGGACAGGGAAGGGAGGACCGTTGTAGATAAAGTGACCTAGGAGGGCTCTCTGGGGAGGTGACATCTGAGCAGGAAGCTGAATGGATTGAGGCACAAGTTGTGTGCATACCTGAGAGGGACGCTCTTGACCATGAGCTGGGGGTGGAGTGGGGGAGACTGGCGTGCCAGGAGCAGCCCGGCAAGGTGGACATGGCAGGAGAGACATCAGAGAAATGGGCAGAGGCCACCCAGAGGGGGTTCCCTGCCATGGTAGGGCTCAGTCTCAGTGTGATGAGGAGTCCCAAGGGGGGGCTGTTTTGAGTGGGGACATGCCATGTGTGCTGTTTTTAAAAGATTCCTCTGGTGGCCTTGCAGATGATTGAGTGTAGGGCAGGAGGAGAGATGGAGAGCTGTTCTAGGAGGTGGGAGAAGACCTGATAAGAGACTGCAGCAGCCCAGGCAGGAGGAATCCGGGGGTAGGACCAGGCTCCTGAGAAGTTAAGAGCCGAATTGGAGGATGGTTATACATCCCCGAGATAAGGAGGATGGAAGTCAGTCCTAGGGCTTCAGAAAGAGGAGCGACCAGAACGTGCTGTGGGCAGAAAGATCTGCAAATGACTTTGAGAACAAGGTCCCCCAACCAAATGAGGTGTCCACTCGAAAGGTTTCAGAGCCTGGAAGTGGGTAGAGAATATCGGGTGGCCAGGGTAAGGGTGCGTGTGAGGGGGTTTGTCAAGGAGGGGAGCACAGGGGACTCAGGAGGGCAGCGTCACATCTGGTCGGGCAGAAGGAAGCTGCGCCACATGGAGAGGCTGATGACCAGAGAAACTTCTGTCAATTTGGATGGAAAATCATGAATGAGCTCCAGGGAAAGAAGAGACCTGGAAATTTCCACAGAACTGGACCCAGAGCCTCTGGTGATGGCAGGACTTGGCCTCTCTGGAGAAGCCAGCTGCTCGTGGGCATCCTCGGCCAGGTGGGCTGGCAGAATGACTGCCCGGTTCCCAGGAGCCTGGCTGAGCGCTGGAAATGACATCAGCCAGATGGGTGGGAGGCCCTTCTGCACGGAGTCCCTCACTGCCTGTCTGAACTGAGACGGGAGGGGATCGGTGGAAAATCACCACCAAGTCTCGGCGAGATTCTATCCGTACTCAAGTTTCCCCTGTACTCAACGACTCCCTCCTCAGCCCCCCGAGATCTGACTTCTGCCCACTTCACTGCACAAAAACTGTCCTTAAGTTTCACGTGTGGCCTCCTGATTGCTTGTTCCAACTGACATCTCAGGCCAGTGGCCACGTCCTCCTCTGTGACACACTTTCCCTCCCTTGGGTTCCCTGGCACCACCTCCCTCCCCAGATTTCATTCCTACCCCCCTGGCTACTGGTCACCCTGCCTCCAATATCTGCACTTACGTAGCCTGCCAATGTTGGGGTGCCTTAGTCCTTGACTGTGGGCCCTCTGCCCTGTGTCTCTCCTCCGCAGCCAGCTCATTCAGACCTGCACTTTACATAACAGAGGCACGTTAGCACCACTGCAGTCATGTTCAGGGTGCATGACCGTGACATGCGGGAGGCTGATTGAGTCAGGTCGTTGCTACCAAAATGGTAAATGTCGCCATAGGGTGGACAATGAAGTCCAAGGAGACTACATGAGAGGAAGAAAAGAGACTGCAGGTGGGAAAGCTCTTTGTCAGATTGGAAGATGAATAGGCACCAATGTATTCAAAGCAATTGCTGTTATCGTTCATCCCACTGAAACATTATTCTACAAGGTCATTGCCTTTCTGCACATTCCAGCTCCGTGTTTCCTATGTGTTAACTTATATTAGCATCTCCTGCTTTCCATCCATTCCCTTTATCCAAAATATTCTATTCTTGCCTACCTTCACTCAATATACCAGCAGGTTTGATTCATCAATTTACAACCATCCTGTAATTTTTATTGATTGCCTTTAGGATGTATGGGAATGTTTGAAGGACTTTGATCCATCTCTATCCTCAGAGAGCTTGGTTCAATGCTATAAAAACACCACTACTTATTGTTGTCAGCTTTTCCATCAGTGTCAATTAGAAGAGGCACAAAGGAACCATATGTTTATCCATTATTTTATCAAGGGACCAAGAACAGAAGTATTACTTGCAAGTGATCAACCATCAGTATTGTATGCAACTAAAAGGAGTATATTCCACTTATTTTCAAATCCATAGCAAAACCAACTCTCATGTATACACAAAACAGTCATCTGCAGTGTAACTCATGGAGTCCCTGTTGTTTAGCTTATTGATCTGCTCTAATGAATTACCTGCTCTGTTGACATCTGTACTCTGCAATAGCGGTCAATCCTGCCTTCGTAGCCCAGTCCTCATTTCCACTTATTTTGCATACTGTCTGCAGGAACAATCAGCTAGAAAGGAGGGAGCCCCCACTTCAGATCAGAAGTCCTGGGTCCAAATTTGGACTTGTAATTCTTTCAGTCATGCATAAAACCGTATTGCTTCATTTCTACATCTGTGAATAACCCTATATCCCATGTGCCTCACCCCAAAATAAGGCAGAGGGTAAGAGTGTTACTACCTAGGAAAAGTTTGGGAAAGCCAGATACTCAACCAGTGCCCTGACTGAGTGCGAAGTTTAAGAGTGGTTAGTTCTCAGTAGCAGGGGCTGCAAGGAACGGTCCCTAGGAGCCACCAGTAACTTACCACAGTGTCTTTACAGAATCTTGTCCGCTCCCAGCCTCAGGTCTAACTGAAGACACGTTCTCTCTAATCAGATCCTCAGAATTACCCTGTGAGATGAGCAGCCAGGGCTACGGCTTCCACTTCGTAAAGGAGGAAAGGGAGGCTCAAAGTTAACAAAATGACCAAGAGACACAGCCAGAAAACTGCCAAACCTGGAGTCACTTTCTAATTCCCTGTTCCACACCTTTCAGTGCCTCCAAAGGGAAGGGAGGCGGCCAAGCTCATGTCCCTCCTAGTGCAAGGAATGGCCTAGGGAGTCACAGTGCCTCCTGAAAGATGCGTCTCCCCTTGCTCACACCCAGACTCAGGTTTATCTTAAATTTTCACAAATTGATTTATAATCATTAAGGGAATGTGGACTAAGCTTACTTATGTGACAAAAATAATAATACTGGGCATTCACCCAAACTTCACACATAATTTGTAATTATTAGCAATAAACAAGTAAAACTTTATTTCATAGATGTTTTTGGGTGGTTATTATAATCATTTTAAAATACAAAACACCTATTAGGCTTGCTTTTCATTGGATAGAGATGTTTAAAAAACCTTTTTAACATCTATTTGGATGGTCAGCGTTCTCACCCTCCTCCTTTCTTTTTTAGTACTGGGGATTGGACCTACAGGCTTTTCCCCACTTAGTCACATCCCCAGCCCTTTTTATTTATTCATTTTTTTTATTTTCAGACAGGGTCTCACTAAGTTGCTTAGGGTATCAATAAGTTATTGAGGCTGACCTCAAACTTGTGGTCCTCCTGCCTCAGCCTTCTAAGTCACTGGGATTACTGGCATGTGCCACTAAACCTGGCTCCTTACTACTTTGAAAACAGATGCCTTCTCAAAGTCTTGCCCATTTAACATGTAACAAGCTTCAAATAAATTCTTTTTAAACAACTCATGGGACCAGAGATCACATACATGTGCTGCAGCCTAAACAACCACACAGTGTGTATTGCCAGCCTGAGGCACAGAAGACTCCAAATTCATGATTAGAGAGGGTGAAAAGTTTCTCTGACCCAGTGAAGTGAAATGTTGTGGACCCCAGTTTAAATTCTCCACGAGTTTTCAGAGGGAGAAAGCAATTCCAGCGCCGCCTCTTGCAGGGGTTTGCCTGCCGAGGCAAAACCTTAGACAACCTGACACTTACAAGGGGAAGGGTGGGTTCCAGACAAGAGGATTGTGTGATTGCAAAGCATGTGGGCCCAAAGAGCCACAAATGTCAGTTCTTTACACCTGGCTTCCCGGATCCTTGTTCGGCTGCAGATAGCAGATTTTTATGAATGTTAAATTCATCCAGAAATGAATACGAGATCCAAACCCACCTTTTTAATTACAAAATGCTTCTCTCTTCCCCCACAATCAGATTCATTTCAGCACTGGAAAAAAAAAGTCATCATCGTTTCTAGTAGCTTGCTTCTGTTTCCGCTTCAATAGATACCCTGTAGATGGGAAGTCACAGAACAGCTCTGTCCTATCAAGTTGCCTCCACCCTAAAACAGCTGCAATGCTTATCTAATTAAACCTCAGCGCCAAACTGTGAGCTTCAGCATCAATCATTAATATTGCATTTTGGATCACTTTAAATTCTGACTGGGGGTAGGTGGCTTCCCGCACTCTGGTCTCTGAAGGAGATTTTTCAAATAATCTTTAAGCAGCACTGAAAAAATAAAACAAGCTGCCTGCTGTTCGTCAAGGGCTCCGCTATCCTGCTGCACCCTGATTAGCTGTTAACACTAATTGAGAGATGGATATTATTTATTCAGAAAATGCTAAAGATTTTTTTATTATTATTATGAAAAAACCACACACAGTCCTTCTCACCTCAAAATATGTCTGTGGCTTCTCGCCTACATTGTAAACACTGCAGGAAGAATGGTGGCTTCTGGGTCTCTTGTCTCCAGTTTGCAGAGTCATTATTCAGAATCCCTGCCTTCCTCTAGGTGGCCATCGACAAGTCAGCAAACTGTGATCTCCATGTGGGCTCTGCACAAGCACGCCCCGCATCTGGAACACAGAAGTGCTCTTCACAGAGCTCCGATGGCCCAGAAATGTTTATGTCAACCTCCATCTTGGTTTAATCTCATAAACCAAGAGGAAGCATTTTCTATATCCCCATTCTAATAGATGAAAGCCAAGGGGCCCAGCCAAATGGGACAATTTAGACAAAGAAAAACTAGCCAACACCAAATGAATGCGTGCTTTCTTCCAGCATTCTAGGAAGATACCAAGCAGCTGTGCCAAAGCACACTGCTCTTCTTTGTTAGGAAAATCCTCTGATCGACTCAAAATCAGGAGCATCAGTCAGCACCAGCTTCAAAAGAGATGTGTGCAAGACAGACTCCCCACTGATGCACCATCGACTGCAGAAACACAGCACGCAACCAGCTCGCCACAAATGCAGCTTAAAAATCACGAGGAAACAGAACAAAGCATCTGAACCATGAGGTTCTCCTTCTCCTAAGCCAAGATCAGCTGAGCCTTTGCCAGGGGACTGCCTGGCACTAAGCCACATCAGCTAAAGAGAGATGGAGAACCCAAGAGAATACAAATAAGAGAAAGGAATTGTTCAAGAGGAGCAAGAATAAGGAACAGATAGAGGAACAGTTGGAAA
The DNA here is from genome assembly GCF_048772815.1 of Callospermophilus lateralis. Taxonomy (NCBI): domain Eukaryota; kingdom Metazoa; phylum Chordata; class Mammalia; order Rodentia; family Sciuridae; genus Callospermophilus; species Callospermophilus lateralis. The sequence continues at coordinate 101,654,629 of NC_135316.1, read as the reverse complement.
GCCCACATGAGAGATCTTGCTCAGGAAGAAAGTAATGAGAGTCTAGAGTCCACTGAAGAGCTCAAAATAGGTCAGGATATGGGGATTTGGATTGCACCACCCTAGCTTAGCAGAAACTACATTTCCCAGAATTCTTTGCCTATATCATCCCATGACACTGTGTGGGCAATTTAGAAGGTGAAAAGTGGCAGCCATATTGCTTTCCAGGTTTGAAGGTTGGGGCAGGGCGGGAGCCTGCTGTTCATCTTCCTTGCTTCCCTGGCTGGCCTGCAGCAACTTCAGCTCCTGCTGAATCCTTTCCTTCAATTCCTCTGATTTCAAGGAAAGAAGAGTGTTCACCTCCAAACAAAAAGTACCAGCTTCTGGTAGTGAAGCTGGAGGTGAGGAGGCCATCCCCACAGATTCCAGTTAGTATCCTGGGCTACAGTTTGTCCTGGTTTCCTCATTTCACATCCATCTTCCCTCAAAGCCCCTACTCCCACACTCAATTTGATTGGTGGGGGTTTTCTTGACCATAATTGGAAAGGAGAGCAATTTTCCTTGGACTACAATGATTTAATTATGGCATTCCAGGTAACTCATTATGACATTCTTGATAACTCATGATGTATATCTCTGGGATTGGGGCTGGGAAGTGGAGTTGAGATGCTCTGCAAGTAATAAAGTTTCTGATCCAGAGATGTAATGTTTGTTTCTTATTAGAACACAGAAAGGTACATACATAACTATATATAAATGATGTGCACATAAATATTCCTACATACAAATAACATGCATATGGATAATATATAGCCATGCTTTGCTTGACAACAGAGATACATTCTGAGAAATGCTTACTTAGGCACTTTCACCATTGTGGTAATGTCATAGAGGGAATATCATTCCCTTATATAATCTTATGGTGATATGATCTTATGGAACCACCATTGTATATATAGTTGATCCTTGATCAAAATGTAATTATGTGATTGTACAAACCCACACACACACACACACACACACACACACACACCCTCAATAAGTATATACAAATCTGTGGCAGGCTAACTTGTTAGTTGGTGAAGTAAGGAAATACCTCACTTCTTCACTCTTTCAAATTTAATACCTTCTACTTGAATTTCCATTGTGTCTGTATCCTCAACCCATTCTTGAATAATTATATTAAATCTAGTGGAGCAATTGACCCCTGCACCTTGGTTTCCCTACTTGCTAAACAAAGCAAAACAAAACTGTGTCAAATTCTCTGCTTTCTCTAGAACAAGCTTTCTAGAGGCATCTTAAGAGGTAAAGACTCCCATCAGGGCTTTACTTTCCCTCTGGGCCTTTTCTACCATCTGCATGAGGAAGGGCCCATGTGTTCTTTCAGGAAAGATCTCTCAGCACCCAGCCAGTGACTTCACTCCTCACTAGGTACGGGGATCACCAGAGAGAAGGTCTGGACTGTTGCACCACAGTTATCACCAACCAGCTCATCAACCTCAGGCAAGTCACATGACGTTTCTGAACCCTCCTTTTTTTCCTAATGAAAATTTGAGATAATGGTGCTTGTTCCACCTACCTTCCCAGGTAATTATATATATATATATATGTGAAAATATTTCATAAATGTAAGAAACTTTAGGACCCAATTCACTCCAATTACTAGGGGGAAAAAATGAATCGATTTAGTTACCCAATTGATTGGGAGCCTCTACGCCATCATCACTGGTACACCTGGCGCCTGTGTGCCAGAGATGAGCTTCTCAGCTGTGACAGTCCCTCCCGCTCTGCCTCCTGATTTCCAGAATCCACTTATTTCCCAGTGTTTTCATTCCCCCCACCTTGAACTTCAATCTGCATGGCTAGGACCTTAAAACCTACTAGCTCTTGTCTGTCCTTTCTCTAGAAGACTGAATTCTACTCTTAATTTCCTGTCTCTACAGAATAAACTATTTTCCATGAAGAGATGAATTGCCCAGAATCACGACATCCCATACCTCCTCACTTTCATGCTGCTGTCGAGCCTGTGCCCATTGTAGATGGGAATTCAATTCTTACTTTCTCTCCTGGTATCAAAAGATGGAAATCTTCTGGGGAAGGAAGGAAGGAAGAGGGTGGGAGAGAGGAAAAAGAAAAAAGTACTGACAATGAGAAGAACAAGATCTGTAAGTCCACAATGGGAAGAAATCTACACCAAATTTATTACTCTTGGAATTAAGGAAAATTTTGACATTTGGCAGTCAATCTGATAATATTCCTGGAATGTAATACCCTTGGGAGATGTAATATGAATGGCCTTGCTCCTTGCTCATAAGTGATTATTTTCTGGGAATAAGGGATTTTGCCTCTGGGTTGTTTTTTCCCAACACTAATAATTGAAACTCTGAAGTTAGCAAACAATTCCTTGCTACCAAACATTGCTCTTTTATTTGATTGTTCCATCAACAAAAACATCCCTTGCCCTGTGTCTAGGTGCCAGGCATTGTGCACCGTTTGCCAGGCACGCGGGCAGAGCCAGACAGTCTGGATCGGAGTTTTTAAGGCCAAGAATCAAATGCTTAAGTCTGGCATTTTTCTAATTAGGTAAAACATTTTTTTCACAATCATTTCAGGGTCTCAGATACAACACACTTGGTGACAAGCTGATGGAACTCAAAGAGAAGTTGCTGTGGGATTTCCACAGCAGAGTTGGAGGAGATGGCTGCCCAGGCTGATTTTTTCAGGCTGGTGAGGCGAAACATCCATGCACAGCCTGACCCGCAGCAGGCTCTCAGCCCTACCCCTGGTGTGCATTCTGAATCTCCTAGGGAACTCTTAAAACAGGTGCCCAACACCCCTGCTCCTCAGAGATGCTCCTACAGTAGGTGGGAGAGGAAATGGTTGTCTATGTTTTTTAAAACTCCACAGGTGATTCTTATACACGGCCAGAAGTAAGAAGCACTCAGTGTGAGCTCTATGCATATTTTTCAATGTATGAAAAATGAATGAACAAATATTAGTGGAGTAAATGGGTGTCATACTTTTAAAAAACATTTGCTACACTGCTGGGAATAAATTCTAAAAGCAAGAGAGGGATAAGAGGAAGTTCTGGGTTAACGTTACAAGTGAGGATAACCACACATACTAAAATAAATAAGGTGAAAATCTTACTGGATGAGGGAAGTAACATGGAGCCTTTTAGGCAGAAAATGAGGGCCCTCTTGACACTTTTGCCCATTACAATGCTTCTTAAATCTTTAAACACATTTCTATATACTTTTATTATCTTCTTACTAAGATAGTTTCTTCTTACTAAGTTAGTTTTGTTCAGTGCTGGGGTTGTGTGTGCTAGGAGACCACTCTACCACTGAGCTGTATCCCTGCCCTCATCTTACCAAGAAAATACATTAAAAACACACTAATTCCAGAAACCTGGGAGTCTGAGACAAGAGAATCCCAAGTTCAAGTTCAGTGTCAGTAACTTATTGAGGCCCTCAGCCACTAAGTGAGACCCTGCACAAAATAATAATAATAATAATAATAATAATAATAATAATAATAATGATGATGATGATGGCGGCTGAGGATGTAGCTCAGTGTTAAAGCACCCCTGGGTTAAATCCTCAGGAAAGGAAGGAAGGAAGGAAGGAAGGAAGGACACTTGTAGGAATTTGATAATGCTTTCAAGTAGTTTAAATGTTAATAATCTTCAGTGTCTTGTTACAGTTTTAAAAATGCTAATGGACACCTATGTTTCAGCCTAGCGACAATGATGAGTGGACATGCGGACTCAGGAAGTTAACTCAGTGAATTCCTGGAGCTTATGGCCTCATATCATGGGCCACATCATAAGACCATCCAAGAGACTAGAGAGAAACATTGAATCAAACTGAGTACGTGGTAAAATTAGACCACGATCTTTAAGGAACATTTTTTATTTCCATGTAGTGGCAAAATAATTCACAAGGATCAAATGCAAAAACTTGTATTGGTTACAAGTCATCCATCCATGTAACAAGCACTTTTAGAATACGAAAGTAAAAGAAATAGGGCTGGGGATGTGGCTCAAGCGGTAGTGCACTCGCCTGGCATGCGTGTGGCCCGGGTTCGATCCTCAGCACCACATACAAACAAAGATGTTGTGTCCGCCGAAAACTAAAAAATAAATATTAAAATTCTCTCTCTCTCTCTCTCTCTCTCTCTCTCTCTCTCTCTCTCTCTTAAAAAAAAAGAAAGTAAAAGAAATAAATTGGACTGGACTCTGAACCACAAAAAAACAAAGCACAGAAAATCTGATGTAGAGCCACTCTAACATTTTCTCAGAATAAGATAAGATTTAACATAATACCATTTGGAGGGACATAACCAGTAGAGAAAAATGATTTGATTATTCAATTTTGGGAGAAGTACTCCAGGTTGCATATCCCTTATCCAAAATACTTGGGACCAGAAGTGATTTGGATTTCAGACCTTGGAATATTTGAGTATACATAACGAGACATCTTGAGGATGGGACTTATGTCTAAACACAAAATTTTTTTTCAGCTTATATACATAATCTGGTAGTCATTTTACATAGTACTTTCAATAATTTTGTGCATAAAATAAACTTTCATGGTGTAGAACTTTCCACTTGGGGAGTCATGATAGCACCCAAACATTTGAGATGTTAGAGAATTTTGAATTTTAGACTTTGGGATTACAGATGTACAACCTATATTATGAAAACAGTGACATTGGTTAGGGAAGTAATATCAAATAGTGGAAAATGTAAAAAAAAATACATTAGTCAAAATATTATTCTCTAAAAACTAATTGGAAGTTCAGGAGGAAGATGTACACCCAAGATCAAAATCAAACACATTCTTCAGTAGAATCCATTTGTGATTCACAGTAAAAGAGTCTATCACTGAAAAAAAAAGTGGGGGGATGTCTTAGTATGGAACAGAAATGCTCCTGACACATGGAAGTAAGTCATAGGTCAAGGGGTAGGAACAGAACTGTGGCTTAGACTTCCTGCTGCTGCATGCTTTGTGATAAAGCCTTGGGCTGTTCTGGGGAAATGACTAGGACAGAGAAATGACCAGCTGGAAGTTCATTCGCTCTGTGGACACCAAAATTGTTCTCCCCGAACTCTCCTCCAACCAGACGCCCGGAAATAACCACAGCATCACCCAAGGCTCTCATATCCAGTGACACCACTTCCACACACACCTCACAATATTACTGGCCACTTACCATGGACCACCTCAGCTAAGGGTGCATATAAAATCTCCTGTGACATACTCCAAATCACCAAAAATCCCATACAGCCAGAATTGTTTTCATTGTCTATTCAGCAACATTTTCTGAAGTCTGTTCCTCTGAATGTTAATCAAGATGTTTCTCAATAAAAGAAGCAGGTAGGGGAACTATGTGATCAAATAATTAGCATCTAAAAAAAAAAAGAGCATCCTGGTTCTAAACTTTCTGTTCAGTTTTTTTTATCCCATTATTTCACATATTTATTTGACCACTG